>NW_022589714.1:10972259-11354801 GCF_004348235.1 Phoca vitulina
TTTTTTCAAGCCCAGCTAGTATCTTTATAATCATTATTCTGAACTCTAATTCTGATATCTCACTTATGTCTGTACTGATTAAGTCCCTGGGAGTCAGTACGGCCTCTTGTTCTCTTTTTTGAGGTGAGTTTTTCCATCTTGTCATTCTGTCCAGAGAAGAATAGATGAACAAGAGAACAGAATACTGAAATGGCAACAATGACCCCAGAGAAAAGGGCACTAAACCAATCAGAAGAGACTGGAAGCCAATAAGTAAATAAGTAAATAAATAGATAGAAAAAGAAAAGAGAATATTATCAGACAGATGAACAGAATAGAGCAATCCCTGGATCCTGTGTGTATTTTGGTCCTTTTGTTAGAAAACTAGATCCAAAAATTGTAAAGAAGGAAAATCTTATATATGTACAAAAATAAAATTAAATACAACGAAAGGATAGAATGTAACTGTAAAAATGAAAATTAAAAGACAAGAAAAAACAAAAGAGGAAAAAAACAACAAGAACAAAAAAGAAAGGGATATAAACAGACATGTGAAGAGAACAGAGCAATACATTATATCTTGTCTGTATGTTGGTTGGTTTGTTAGAAGAAACTAAATCTCAAAATTGTAAAGAAAGAAAAACTTATATATACAAAAACAAAATTAAATACATTGAACTGATAGAAAGTAATTATATAGATGAAAATTGAAAGACTAACAAAACAAAACAAAACAAAAATAAAGGAAGAAGAAAAAAAAGACTATGATCCAACAGGTGAATAGAACAGAGCCATACACTAGATTTGGGGTGTCTTTTCATCTGTTAGAAGAAACTGCATCCCAAAATTATAAAGAAAGAAAAACTTATATATATGTAAAAGCAAAATTAAATACACTGAAGGGATAGAATATAACTGTAAAAATGAAAATTAAAAAAGATTTAGGGGCACCTGGATGGCTCAGTCAGTTAAGCGACTGCCTTCAGTTCAGGTCATGATCCTGGAGTCCTGGGATTGAGTCCCATATCGGGCTCCCTGCTCAGCGGGGGGTCTGCTTCTCCTTCTGACCCTCCCTCCTCTCATGCTCTCTCTCTCTTATTCTCTCTCATTCTCAAATAAAATAAAATCTTTAAAAAAAGATTTAATAAAAGAGTTATAAAATAAGAAATTGGTTGAAAATAGAAAGAGAAAAAAATAATAAAAAATTAAAGTTGAAAGACTAAAGAATCTTGGTCAAAAAAGCCATGAATTCTATGTGTTGTATTCCCCTAGCACTGGAATTTTGCAGTTCTCATTGAATGGTAAACCTGGTCTTGGCTGGATGTCCTTGCTGATTTTCTGGGAGAGAGGCCTGTTGCTTTGATTCTCAAGTGTATGTCCCCCTGAGGAATTGTACTGCCCTTACCGGGGGGCCAGGCTAAGTAATCTGCTCAGGTTTGCTGTCTGTGGATTTCATTCTCTGAAAGCATTCTGTGCAGCTTTAGAGGATGAGAATGAAAATGACGGCCTCCCAATCTCTAGCCCCAGAGCCAAAACCTCAGGGTCCCACTCAGTGCACCCTCAGAAAAAAGCAATCAATCACTCTTATCTCCCTGGTCTCTGTCCGCACTCCATGCTCACCCAGCCTGTGACCCAGCATTTTTATCCCTGGCACATGACCTGTTTAGAGTCTCCAAACCCTGCAGACTCCTGTGGTATCCTCCTGAGCCGCTCCTCCAAGGGGGGGGGGCGGGTCTCGCCTGTTCTGCTGCTTGTTGGGCCCCTGCTCAGAAAGTGGTTGCCCAACTGTGCCATGGTTTGCAGTTTATGGCAACCCCGAGCTGAGGCTACACTCCTGGGCTTTCTGATTGCAGCTGGCTTCCCCACTCCGATGTCTGGGAACTCTGCCATACTCAGGCTCCCTTGGTCTTCCTGTGACCATGAGGATCCTGAGACCACACTGTCCCAGCTAGGGTTCCACTCCCACTTAGTCACCTGAGTGACGTCCCTCACTGGAGCAGACTTCTAAAAGTTCTGATTTTGTGCTCTGCTGCTATATAGCTTTCTGGTAGCTGGCTTAAGGAGGTTCCCTCCCCCTGTAGTTTATCTTCTCATATATTGCCTAGGATTCACTTCTTAGATCTCTGGTTGAGTTCACAGGTGTTTGGAATGATTTGATAGCTATCTAGCTGAATTCCTATGACCAGATGAAACTAAGATCTCCTACTCCTCCGCCATCTTGGACTCTTTCTCCTGTTTAGGTTTTATCTTCCAGGATTTCCTCAAATTTGTGGTCAGTGGCTAACTCCATTCTATGCCCCCTCACTTAATGATATGTTTTTAATCTTTAAAAAAATTTTTTTTAATTTATTTAATGACTCTCCCATTATTTTACTGAGACTGAGAGGCCAGGGGTTAGATAGGTATGTGCAATGCACCACTTAGCAACACTAAGAATAATTTCTCCCATATATCCATTGCTTGATTTCAGCCATCTTCTTATGAGCCTGATGTCTTACTGATTGGATTAATCAATTTAGATCTTAATGAAAATGAAGCCACAGGATTGCATCAATATTTATTCAGATGCCAGGGACCTGGAGCTCCCTTTTCCTCTTTGTCTTTATGTTCTGCCATCCGCTCATTATTTCTTCTGTTAGATCCATACTTGCCCTAACCAATTACTTATGTGATTCCCATAAACCCACTCTACAAAAACCAAAGGGAAATTGAGGAGTAATTATGTCCCACTCCTACTCAAAATTGCTTTCATTTTTTCTTAAGTATTTTTTTAGTGCCTACACTGTTCTGGGCCCTATTTTAGGTGCTAGGCATACAGCAGAGAATGAAACAGAGATGAATTCCCACCCTTGTGGTGATTATACTCTAGAAGGCAGGGATATGTTATATCCTGTAGAATTATAGTCATGGGCTCCATACAAACTGGTGAACACTAGAAGGATAAAATGTGTAATGCTGCCAACTTAAACATATCATCAAAACTCCTGGCTGTCTTCTAACAAATTATTAGGTATATAGAATCACTTTGGTCTACAGATCAGTGGATATTTAGTAATGATAATAATAATCACATAAAGGAACAAATAAATATAATTCAGTTCTTAACATTTGAAAACAATGTCAGTGTCTTATAATAGAGTAATGGTTAAATAAATTATGACATATCTGTGAAGTGGAAATATGAGACTATCATAAATTATATTAATGAAGACTTTTTTAAATAGATGACAAAATTGTTACTATTAAGCAAAAAAATCATGATATAAAATTATGTATATAGTTTAACACTGTATGTTAATTGGGCCACCTTAGCTCAGTGGGTTATTAATAAAAATAGTATCACTTTTTTTCCCCCCAATCACTGCTTTCAACTATGCTCTAGTGAATTCCAGATTAACATCTTGGACAGATTCCATAAGATTCTGGTTACTTTCATGTTTTGAAGTGTAGTCCAGTTTGAAAACTTCAGTCTCATTTCTGATTCAATCTCTTTCCTTTCCCCCACGTCGTAGAAGTCAGAACTCTGAACACCACAGAAATAGGGGAGATGGTGCAACTGGCTCTGGTGGAGGGATAGGGAAGTCACCACCTTCTTATGTGAATGACCAGAGGTCAAGCTGAGGAGGCATCACTGGCCTCACGCTGGTTCAGCATGTTCATATCTGAGGCCAATGCCCCAGAGGATGAGATGGTCTCCAAGCACATGAAGTGTACCTCCCTTGGGATAATGCTCATCTTTACCTAGCTCCCTTTTGTTGTGAGGAAGAGAGGGGCAAACTAGACTTCCCTCAGTTTGACCAGGAGTTCACCCTCTCAGCTTCATCTCTGGGTTGTACATCTGCCACCCAGCAACCTCCTAGGCAGCCCTGTGCAGCCCTGTGCTCTCCTCTAACTTGTCCCTCCTATATACGGAATCATGAAACCTGGACATCCCTGCCATGGCTTTTGAGGTCATGAAGAACCAGACTGGGGCCAGGAGCCCTCATCTTCTCAGCTATACTGTATCTTTAAACGTTATTTGGAATGGTTTTTCGACTCCTATCTTTAGGCATTTCTAGAGTAGGAATGGACATTAGTGTCTTACGGATGCCCCCATGAACAATGGAAAACACTCCTAAGTACTGTCTCAAATGCTTTACTCCAATGGCAGCACAAGGTTACAAAGGAGCTGCAACAAAGGAGAAGACACAAGTCAGGAATCTAGATGATAGCTTCTCCTTCTTCATGGCACCTTATGGATCTCTACGAATTCTTCTCTTGGAGTCCCTCCCCTCACCTCTACCCACTAGGCCATTCCTTTGGTGAGGTGAAGGTGAAGAGTTTTCTAGGGGGTGGTTGATGGTAGTAAGGTTGGTTCTACACTTTTTAATAAGTATCAGTAGATTTCAAGTCCTAATTACTTATGGCTCTTAAGAGAATTATCTCAGCTTTAGACAGTAGCCACAATTCTAGGGCAACAGGAAAAATTCCATGCAAGATTCCATTTGGCAGGAAGTAGGGAGGGAGAGACTAGAGACACTTTCAAATTTAGTAATTTTTTACTTCATTATTTGTATTGTTTAATTTGTATTATCTGAAAAATCTCAATTCATTCAACTACTATGATTTTCCTAAATATCTTGGATTATGTTATATTGTTAGAGTCTACCTGGCTTCTGTTCCCATTTATTAATTTTGGTGTTATAAACTGGATCATAACACATGAAACTGATATGCTGCTTTCCCTACCTTGCCACCAGATCCAGATACCATGATCTTTTTTTTTTAAAGATTTTATTTATTTATTTATTTGACAGAGAGAGAGAGAGAGAGAGAGCACAAGTAGGCAGAGTGGCAGGCAGAAGGAGACGGAGAGGGAGAAGCAGGCTCTCCACTGAGCAGGGAGCCAGACGTGGGGCTCGATCCCAGGACCCCAGGATCATGACCTGAGCCAAAGGCAACCGCTTAACCAACTGAGCCACCTAGGCGCCCCCAGATACCATTATCTTGACCCCACTTCTTTCCCGTCACTAAGAGAGGCAATTGGCCACTATGCCCTTGATGAGAAGAAACAGAGTTCAGTGATGTCAAACAGGCCAAGTGGGATCATGCTTCCTGCTATCTGATTTCTTACCTGAGTCTACACAGCCAGGTCCCTTGCTCTTGTCTCGGGATCCAATATAGTGAATCACTAGGTTTTTCCCAAGGCTTACTCACCTCTGGCTACACTGACCATTGCGTGTCCAGACTTCTGAAGCAGAAGAGAGGTTAAGAGAGGTTATAGCTAACTTAGGAAAAGTGTATGAAGGCAGGTTTCCCTTTGTCCCCTAGAAAGAGAGGCAGGATCTTGGCTGTGACTACAGCCCAACTGTAGACAACCAAGTTTCCTAGGAATATTAACTTCATGATTTTTGCTATTTGTATTGATTGGTCATTTTTTAATAGAAAGGAACTTTACATCACTGGAAGGTCAGTGTTATTTATAAATGGAAGAAACTATGAAAATTGATACAATTTAAACATAGTTATTACATTTTAGCTAGAAACTACTGCATGCAGTTTGCGTGCAAAAAGCCAGTTCTTGTTTTTTGTAAAAAAATGATTAACAATATTAGCAAGGTGCTAAAGACTACCAACAGATTGAGATGTTTTCTTTTCTGAATTCAAACAAATTCGAAGCCAGTTACTTAATACTATATCAATAGACCACTAAAGTGATTTCAAGTACCGCTAGTGTTAAGTGGTCAACATTTTGGGCAGCACCGCTTTGTAAATGTTTTACAGTTTTTGTCACGTTTCCCTTGTGTTATGTGAGCCCTTCACACTTTACTCAGCCTAATAAAAATTCCTTATAAGCATGTAGGGAGAAGGAACTTCAAATAATATCTTTTATAATTTCTTCTCCTTTGGAATCATATTTCTAAAATTATTTTCCTATTGACTTAATTATCAAGAAAAAATTTCCAGGTGCTGAGATCAAAGAAGATTAAAAGCATAAAAAGTTAAAAAAAAAAAAAAAGGAAAGAAAGAAAAGGCATGTTAATTCCTCTTTAATAATTCAAGATTTCAGTGATCTGAAAGTATTGGGGGAAGAAAATCACCTGAGTAATAAAGCATGCATCATTTGAATGGATTAAAGTTCAAATCACTGCAAAGCAGCTTATTTTTCATCCATCACCATGGCTACGAAAGGACAGCTGAAGTGCAGGCATCTGACATCACAAGCATGCCCAAACAGGCCCAGGAGGAGAGCCGCTGCGTGCAATGCCAGCACCACAAAGGACAGAAGAAAAGCAGTGAAGGGAGGGGAGAGAGAGACAGAGGGAGAGGGTCATTGTTAAGGCGATGAATCAGAAGTTCAGTTGGGAGGATTAAATGCGGGGAGGCGCAGGGCCATTTGAGAAGCTTGGAGACCGGCTGTTGTTTACACCGACCTTTTAATACCTTCTTAGCCAGAAATAGAACCAGAGGGGACTGAGAGAGAAGGTATATCAGATAATTCGCTACTCCACCGGCAGTTTCGATAATTTCTTTTATGTTCTCCTTATGTTTAGGCATTAATTTAACTAATGTTCTTTGAGCTGCCCAGCTCACTTAATATTAAAAACCAATCCCCCAACTGACCGAAGACTCCAAATAACAGCTTGAAAAACAATGGATCCAGTACCCACAGGACAATAGGAAGTGGTAAATATGGAGAAAAATGGCTATTTTTGGTATTAAGTCCTTTTCCATAAACAGACACATTTTTTTTAACTTTATTTTAAATTTTTTATTACCTTAAAATTGTGTTTCCTGTCCAAAGGCAGTGCATCCATTCTCAGGTTGCTGTGTAGCATGTAAAGACCTGGACTCAGGAACACTGGATACCAGGCTGCTGGGAAAAGGTTTTAACAACCAGTTCTCTGGAGAAAGCCCTGATTTGTAGCATATGCTGATTTCTGTGGTGTAAATATTTTCACCATGGCTGATTCCCAGCGACCAACATGATGGCAACTGGCTTGCAGAACGTCTGAAGATGTAATAATCGGCCCTTGTGAGCTGGTGCCAGCTGGCTCTAGTGTATCAGTGACTGGGGTCTGGGGCAGCTCTGCCATCAGCTTAGGGTGAGATTTTGGGCACCTCCCTGGGCCTCAGTTTCCCCATCAGGTGAAAGGGTTGGAGCTGGGCTTAAACTCTAGTTGTTAAAAGTCTGCATGAGTTTGCCCTGGTGGTTGGAGAGACGATTCTTGGTGGGGGAGGTATTTGAGAGATGCTGCACTGTTAGGGTTTTCTACCTCCTCACATCCACTTCAACTTTGAGGGCCCATCCTGACTCTATCATAGGGGATTTTAGATTTCTGTGTTAGGTACTGTTTGAAGAAAAGCTTTGATTAATAAGAAAAAAAAATCAGAAAGCCATTTGAATAATTGATCTCAAAGAACTCCTTCCATTTATGAAAATTGATGATTCTATGAAACTTAAAATGCGAGTCAAACACCAATATAAGGATGTCTGTGGATAGTACTGGACTTTCTTTCTTGGATAAATCTTAAACTAACACTGGTTGAAAGAGTCAACCATGCCTGAGTGGAATTATATACATGGAATCATAGACTTTTTAAAATAAGTAGGATCTTAGAGAAGACTCCCTCCAAGCGTTTTCAAAGATGCCCAAAGTGTTCATCAGAACCCCCTCAGAAAATGCCTGTGTGTGCGCATGTGTGTGTGCACTGAACACATTGTAATCCACTTGTGACCCCTCCCCTCCCCACTGCCATGCCCTTTTTGATGGAGAAGCAGCCCTTCCTATGCTTCCTATGAAACTATGCTTCCTGTTTTTAAAATAGTGGGTTTCCATATAAGGTTTCTTTAGAAGAAAGGGTTCTGCTGGGGGATGGGAGGGGAAGTAAAGACAACTGATTAATGCCATTTGCTTTGTTTAACAAACCAGAAACCAAGCTTTAAAGAAAACAAATACCTTGTCACTATCCCACAACCAGTAATAGGCAGACTCATGTCTGGAATTCAGGTGTCTGAATTCAGGTTTCCAGACCAGTATTTCCCTTTTCAGAAGCTGGCTACCTGGGAACACTACTTCCCATTATATGTCTCTGGGTAAATAATCTAATCCTATGTTGTCCCAGTAGGGTAGTCACAACCCAAATGTGACTATTGAAGTACATGAAATGTGGCTAGTCTGAATTGAGATGTGTTATAACTGCAAAATACACACCGAGTGTCAAATTCTTAGCACAAAACAGCAGTATGAAATAGCTCATTGATAATTTTAAAATATTGATTACATGCTGAAATAATACTTTGGATATATTCTGCTAAATAAAATACATGGTAAATTTAATTTCTTTTTTCAAAACTTATTTTAATATGACTACTAGACAATTTAAAATTAAATATGTGGCTCACGTTGTGTTTTTATTAGGCAAATCTAATCAAGTCTAAGGGTCATCAGTCTCCACACCTATTAAAAGTGGAAAATATCTGCCCTTCCTATTTTTCAAGGTTTTTTTTATTTTTATTAAAAATTTTTATTTTAGTAATCTCTACACCCAACATAGGGCTCGAACTCACTACCCTAAGATCAAGAGTCACACACTCTTCTGACTGAGCCAGCTAGGCACCCCTCTCAGGGTTGTTTTAAAATCAAATGAAGTAATCTTTGTGAGAATGTTATGCAAGATGCTACTCAAATATAAGATCATATTCTGAGGCATTTTAATGCTTGCTTGGTCACCTATTGTGTTAATTTTTCCCTGGAAAGCAGTAAAAGTTTTGTGGAGTTTTTTCTTGGTTATTGTTTATATGTTTTGGTGGGAAGAAGGTGGCGGAGGAGGTAGATAATAGTGTAGGCTGCAAACATTATAATGAACCCATTCATTCAGTCTTATTATATTGTGTGTGTGTGCTGAGCCCATCTACTCATTAGCCTCAGTGCAGAGCCATATAGATTGTAGATGCTACTTACATACAGTGAGAAATCTCAGTTTGAGTGATAGACCTCAGAATCCTCCCGAAAAAGAACTTTTCCAAGGGTAAGAGTCAAGCATGGCTATCTTGATCAAGAGCTGTCAAAGAACGTAGTGTCTGACTATAGCACAGTGACTTATTCAAAGCTATACCAGGCCAGCTCCCTACTGGGTTTGTGTCATAATGCAAGAGAAATGAAAGCGCTGTTTAACTAACTTACATAAAACATCTGGGCATAACAAATGTCTTAGTTCAGGCTGCTATAACAAAAGTACCATAACGTAGCCTGGGTGGGTTAAACAACAGAAATTTATTTCTCACAGTTCTGGAGGCTGGGAAATCCAAGATCAAGATGCTAGCAGATCTGTTGTCTGGTGAGGACCCAATTCCTGGGTTGCAGATGGCTGTCTTGTTGTATCTTTACATGGCAGAGAGTAGAGAGCTAGCTTTCTGGTGTCTTCTTATAAGGGTACTAATCCCATTCATGAGGGCTTCATCCTCGTGATGTCATTACTTCCCAAAGGCCCCATCTCTTAATACCATCACATTGGGGGTTTGATTTCAACATATACACTTTTCTGGGAGGGGGGCACAAACATTTAGTCTGTAATAGCAAGTAATGCTTTACTGGGATCCGTCTAACAGAGAGTAATACATAGGGAAGGGGGCATTTCATCTTCACCTCCAAAATTTGGTTCTAGAACACTGGATCAGTCAGGATACTATCAGGAAAAGAGAAACCACAATAGGTTTGAACAGAGGGTATTTAATACAGGGAATTGGGACATAGGTATTGAAAGGCTAAAAGATCACAAAGGGAACACTGAGATAATCCAGATATTTGTACTGTAGAAAGCTGTTAACCTGTATGGTTAAGGGAACAAAATAATTGGGGTTGGGGGTCACCAGAACCTAGGAACTTGGAGAAGAGGCCTCACAGGGCTGGTATCTACACACATAGGGGACAGTTCTAGGTATGTAGATCTAGGAACAGCAAAAGATATATTAGAATAGAGCCAACTGCTGGTGCTGTATTAACACTGATAAAAGTAGGGACATCAACAAGGAACTTCTTTCTCGCCAACTCCCACATTTCCACCTTTTCCTAATGCCTTCTGCTGGCAGAACCTAACAATGAACCAACTAGCAAAGGGTCTGGGAAATGTAATTCGTTGAGTCCTAGCCCCAAAACTATATAACAGAATATAGGAAGGCAGGTTCGGATCTGAGAAACAATAGGTATACTTCTGGCATTATTCCAATTCAACTTTGGCACTGATATAGGGTGGTACCCTAACCCAGTGACAGCCACCAGTGAAAACTGTTGGGTTCTGGAAAGAAATGGGATAAACTGTTGCATGACAGAGCAGTGGTCCTGCTGTCTTTCTTAGCAGGGACTACCAGTGAAGGTCTGTGTGTTTGAAGTATGAGACACTCTCTGGGAGGTCCCAGAAATTCCTGTGGGAAAGTCTTTTGACAGTGTAAGTACTATAAATCAGAAGGGGTCAAAAGACAACAATATATGGCTGATATTATCTATATTTACAGCCTGGGGAACTTATAATTACATATGTTTTTCTTAAATGAATTTTAAATTAAGTATGCCAGACTGGTTTACAAACCTATTTGAATAAAATTGTCATCATCACGTTTGGGGACTTTTTTTGGTTTTGTCTGGTATTCCTTTTTCTAGTAACAACATTCCAGTTTTCCTTTGGAGAAACATTTCTCTCAGCTCTTCTGGAAGAACATGAAAATTCAGGAGATTTGATCATACCCTTTCTACTTCCTCTACCCCAAGCAACCCCTTGGCCATAGTAATGAGTTCATGTTCAGGTATGAGCAATTAGAATGAATACCAGGATTTCTGTTGGACCAGTCAGAAAAGAGGTGTTCTTTTCTCCATGGGGTTGCTAGGTGAATAGAGTCTAAGTTTGGAGCTTCAATGTTAATACCTGGCTTTTCCTACAGCCTGCCTGATAGCAAGCCAACACATAGGATAGTACATGCAAGATGAAGAGAAAATAATTTTTTTTTTCAAAGAGAAAACAATTTTAATGACATTGAACGTATGGATCTAACCATATTTGGAGATAGGTCTAATTCTAGATTTTTCTATTATGTAAGTCAATGCACTTTTTTAAAACAAAGTCATTGAAAAAGTTGAGATAACATTCAGTGTTAATACAGTGAAAAACACCTATCTTAAACTGATTATTGGTGGCAATATACAGACTATATTCTTTTGTGGTTGACTTCTTTTGCTCAACATACCTTTGAAATTCATCATGTTGATCAGTAATTAATTTTATTGATGCCCAGCATTACATTGTAAGGATATACAATTTTTTTTGTTTTTTGTCTTTTAAAGTTTTTATTTAAATTCCAGTTAGTTAACATACAGTGTAATATTAGTTTCAGGAGTACAATTTAGTGATTCAATCCTTCCATACAACACCCAGTCCTCATCACAAGTGCACTCCTTAATCCCCATTGCCTATTTCATGCATCCCCCCACCCACCTCGCCCCTGGTAATCATCATTTTGTTCTCTGTAGTTGAGTCCGTTTCTTGGTTTGTCTCTGTCTCTCTTTTCCCCTATGATCATTTGTTTTGTTTCTTAAATTCCACATATGAATGAAAAAAACACATTTCTTAACATGACCTAAAGATATAATCACTTGTTGTGTACATATAAAAAAAGGAAAAACCCAAAACTTAAAATCATGTGTAGTAATCACTGCTCAATATTCAGTCTTAAAAATGTTTTAGGTATCAAAAGATTATTCATTAATTAAATTGATGTACTATCAATCCAAGTTTTTAAGTTTCCTAAGGATTTTGGAAATTATGTTTAAACTGAACTACTACAAAACATAATTACTGTTATAAAACATTAGTTGAAATTATGATTCAATTTAGTTGAATGCAAAGGGATATACATTTAAAAATTTATGCTCATGTTGATGGATATTTGGGTTGTTTCCTATTTTGTCTAATATGAATAAAGCTGCTGTAAACACTGTTAAGTATTTTTGGATATATGCTTTTGTTTCTCCTGTTTTACCTTGGAGTAAAATCACTAGGACATGTTAGAGATGTGTGTTTAACTACATAAGAAACACTATCTGCATTTTCACCTGGATGTCCCATAGATATCTCAAACACAGTCCCCAAATTACTCATTACTGTCCTTTACCACACACCTGCATTCTGTACTCACTGTTTTGGTGAAGTGTGCCAAGTGTCTCTTCACTACTATTGCATACTTGTTGTAAATTAAAAATACAGTCACTGATTTTAACAAAATTTCCTATGGATTATTGTCTACTAAGAAAATTGTATTGACATTCTCCCTTTCAAATCTAACAGTGTGAATACAAATAGAATTATGGTTTCCTTCAAAGCTGTTTCTACTGCTTTGGAGATAGCATTTAGTCTGTAGGTCAATTTATTTAAAAATGTAGTTGTGGAGTAATGAAATCTGAAGATGTTTTAAAAACTAGCTTAAACCAACTTTTGGCTTAACACTTGTTATGCAAAAGTAAAAGATCCCCATGTTCAAATAAATTCCATGAAATTGAGAAACTATCAATGATTTACTTACCAATTATGAAAGAAGAAAAATACTAATAAACATCTCAATGGTTTTATTTTTCTCCACTAACAAAATAACTTGTAAGTTTCATATAGCGATCAAAAAAGATTTATCCTTTAACTAAACAACCAATAATCAAAGGTTATCAACTTTCTGTACTGTAAAGGCAAATCATAACAATCAATTAGAATAAATTTGTTTCTGGAAGATCAAATCACTGTCTGTGTCTCCAACTGTTACTGTTATTTACACCTGGCTCAAGTTTTCCTAAGCCATTCAATTTCTTTTAAACATCCAGCATATTAGATGCTGTTTAAAAGTTAGTATTATATGCTGACAATCTATTTACCTGTAATTTCTTTTTTTTTAAAGACTTTATTTATTTGAGAGAGAGAGAGAGCACACGCACATGCGCAAGTTGGGGGGGAGGGGCAGAGGGAGAAGCTGACTCACCACTAAGCAGGTAGTCCATTGGGAGCTGGATTCCAGGATCCTGAGATGGTGACCTGAGCTGAAGGTAGACACTTAAACCGACTGAGCCACCCAGGTGCCCCTACCTGTAATTTCTTAATAAGCTTAAATTTTTCTAGCAATATGGACACTAGAAGTTAGATTTAAAAGTTTTAAATTTTTTATTTTTATTTTTTTAAGAGTGTCTTTTATTTTTTTATAAAGATTTTATTTGAGAGTGAGGGATGGTGAGAGAGAGTGAGAGAGAGAGAGCACAGGCAGGAGGGAGGAGCAGGCTTCCTGCTCAGCAGGGAGCCCGATGTGGGGCTCAATTCCAGGACCCCAGGGATTGTGACCTGAGCCAAAGGCAGAGCCACCCAGGTGCCCCTAAATTTTTTATTATCACCTATCTAGGTAAAATATTTAAAATTGTGACAGTGCTTTTTTTTTTTTTTTAAGAATGGTATTAAATGGACAACTAAATTTTAGCTAAGGATAATTATACTGGTGTGCTTTCCAAGATATGATTATTTATAGTATGCCCCTTTTAAAATGTAGTCATTGTAATTTCCGGATTGTCTACAGTTGGAAAGTCTACCTATCAATTTTATGAAACTTCTGACATATTGTTCAAACTTCTTAGTTTCTCCACATGGAAAACAGGAGTAATTTTATTGGTAAGCACTTCTAGGAAGATTTTAATTAATCTTATCTGTATCATCACATGGCATTAATCAAGGCAATCAAAATCTTGCAGAAAAGGAACATTCAGTTAGCAATATAATCTGGAGATATTGCAATACTGTGTAAGGCCAAAATATTAAAAATAAAACTCCAAAGTGCTTAATGATCATTAGTATTATTCCTTTCATAAATATAATCTTTTTTTTTTTAAAGATCTTATTTATTTATTTGAGAGAGAGAGAGCACATGAGAGGGGGTAGGGTCAGAGGGAGAAGCAGACTCCCCGCTGAGCAGGAAGCCCTCTGACTCGATCCTGGGACTCCAGGATCATGCCCTCAGCTGAAGGCAGTCGCTTAACCAACTAAGCCACCCAGGTGCCCTCATAAATATAATCTTTAAAAACACTAAGAAGCCTGGGGCAAGCGTCTGCCTTCAGCTTGGGTCATGGTTCCAGGGTCCTGGGATCTAGCCCCGCTCGGGCTCCCTGCTTGGCGGGAAGCCTGCTTCTCCCTCTCCCACTCCCCCTGCTTGTGTTCCCTCTCTCTCTCTCTCTCTGTCAAATAAATACATAAAATCTTTAAAAAAAAATAAGAAGCCTGATTCCTGTTAAATATCATTTCAAGTGACAGAATATAAAAATATACTTTTGTTGGTTTTCTTTTTTTTGTAAAGCAGAATAAAAAATTTAGAAATTATCTCATGTTTTGGGATAACTTTTTAAAAAAATTAGTTCAATAAGCTGGTTTTTACTCCTGGAGATTTATAAATCCTTTGTTTCTTTATTCAAGGTCAAATAAATTGATAGTCACTGTTACTCCAGATATGATAGAGTGAATAAAACTGCACATTGTAAACATCTTGAAAATGTGTTACATACAATTAGACCATTTTTTGGAGACTCCTAACCTTTTAAATACTTTCTTGCTTTCTAGCAACTCTATTAACCTGTAGGTGAAACACATTAAAGGCATTCAATTTGAAGCCTGGAATTTAGCTGACCTAGGCTTGATTCTTGCCCCTACCCACTTACTATTTTAGTATCTCCTGGTAGATTCTTTCTCTCTGAATCTGTTTCCTCAGGTATAACAATGAATAACAGTACCTGTCTAGAATCAGGAATGAAGATGGAATGGGATTATATTGCCTAGCACATTACTAGTGCAGAATAAAGGTTAGTTTCGTTCTCAGCTGTCCTTGAGCAACCTGCATTTGACTCCTCGGGGAGAGACGTGTTTTTTAACCTAAATACAACACGTTTCTTCACCCTTTATAGCTATTTCCTTTAAAAGTACTCCACTAATGCGTTTATTAAACTACATAATATTAACTCTAACGGAGTCAGTAATAACCAGTGAGCTATTTTAACGAAGAGTATTAGCAGATTTACGCTGATGAAATGTTATTTATGTGCACTTTAGGTATTACTCATCTTTATTTTTCACTAACATACACTCCTATCTTCTACTTTCTATACAGAAAATTGCATTTAATTACAGTATTTTTTAGGTGGGTTAGTCTGTAACTTGAAGTAAAATATATTGGCAGGATAAAATGAAAGCTTTGAAATAGTGCAAAGTTGGTTGGGAAAATGAGGTCAGGCAAGAAACAGAATTACCATAATTCATGGTGAGAAGATTGATTACAATGCATTTGCCTTCAAGATTTAGATTCTCTGCAGAATGGGGGCAAAGCCCAGTGTTCAAGAAATTACCAATGGCGAAAAAAAGGAGGGTGTGGTATTAAGCCATGTTGATAATCAGAAGGTTCAAAATGGCTTAAAATAACCTTCACCGAAGAGAGGATTTTCTTTTTACTTTCCCTGCCTCCCACAATTAATGCCGTTTAATGCACTGTCAATTTTTTTTAAAGGGGAAAATGCCATACTGCAGTTCTCAATAGGTTACTGACATGCGCCACAGACGTTTACTTAAAAAAAACAAAACAAAACAAAATCCTGCAAACGTCTTAAGTGTCATTCCACCTCTAACGCTTTCCAAAACCTAAAAAATCACTTTCAAGCCAAACTCACGGCGCGTTCGTGATTTACAAAGGCCAGGACCTCGAGGAAGGAACCTTTAGTACACTAACTCCACCTCCTCCTGAAAATAAGCAATTTCGGTGCTAAGACCGAGAACTAGTTATTTCTTTTATAATTAATTTCTTTCTAATTTAAAATCAATTAATTTCCAAAAAGGATTCAAAATAATTTTCAATGTTTTCAATCACGCATTTGCCAATTTCTACAATTTACACCAGCCCCCTTTCCCCTCCGCCCACACCCTCCTCGCACCACCCAAAGGCCCCTACGCCGTGCGATCGCGCTTTGCCCAGCACTGCCTAAAAGGCCCCGGCGCGCCGGGCTGAGCCTGGGCGCAAACCACTTCCCTACTCTGGGTCGCCGCTGCTGAAGCGGTCAACCAATGGCTGCCTTCTCCCGTACTCATTGTCCCGCCTTCCAGTTCCACTGAACTCAATAGGAATGGTCGTCTCGTGCCGGAGGCCAATGGGAGATTGGGGGGGGGGGTGCATCATTGGTTGCAGTCGTGCCGCATTGCAGTATGGTCCTCCGTCTCCGTTACCCTGGTGCCGAAGTCGCCGCGTCGCCACCGCCGCCGCCGCCGCCGCCGCCGCCGCCGCCGCCGCCGCCAGGGAGCTGCGGTCCCCGCCCCTACCCTGGCCGTGTGTTCAAACTTCCCGCACCGCGGCAACCTCGGCGCCCGGCCCTTAATCTTCGCAGCAACCAGGCACCCACTCTTCGGCGGCTAGACGCCGAGGCTCGGCGGGGAGTTTGGTCCGCGAAGAGAAGGCAAGGAGGCGGGACGCCGCGTGGGATCTGAGGAGGGGCCGGGGCGGGTTGGGGGTGGGCTTTGGCGTGGGCGTGGAGACTGGGGGGTTGGGGGTGAGAAGTGAGGCTGGGACTGGAGTGTGGGGGCTGGCTCTTCGTGGATGGAGGCATGCGAGTGGAGTTGTTAAAGCGGGGAGGATGAGAGGATTAGGGATAGGAAGGGTTTGAGGACGCGAAGAGAACAAAATCCTAGGAAAATAAGTGAAGAGCACGGCAGCTGGGAAAGGACCGGGAGGAGGGGAGGTTGAGCTACAGGTGGGGGATTGGGAAGTTTGGAAGAGACGGAGTTGTAGAAGGTTTGGTTATTTCTTGGAATCAGGAAGAGGAGGAAGGGAGCTCATTGCAGGAGGATCTAGAGAAGAGGTTAGGAATTATTAAGAAACCCTAGAGGCCTGTGGAGGCTGAAGATGGGAAAGGAGAGAGAGAGCCAAGAAGGGGAAGAAGGCTGTGAAGCTTTCGATATCTCTGGGATAATAAAAAAATTGGAGGTTGAAGACAGTGTGGTTAGAGTGGAAAGGCCCATTTGCCCCGGCTGTGAAATTTTTACATGTCCTCCAAGGATGGGATGAGAGGAAAGATGTTTGGCAAAAAATGCGCCCTCTTGGCATAGATGAGTGGGAGTGCTCTGGTTGGTGTTATACGTTGGCAGGACCAAAGGATATAGTGTTTCACAGTGGTGAAGATCATGGGCCAGGTTCACCTGAGTTTAGACCCCTCTCATTCACTTTGTGACCTTAGACAAATTAACAGTTATTACTAATTGTAACAAATTATTGGCTAGTAACAAATTACTAGGGGCATATATATTTTTTCCATTTGGGGATGGGAATAGTAGATATTGTTGTGAGGATTAATTTATTGAGATGTTCGTACCTGTACTTAGGCAAAAGAAAAAAATTGGGTGCTTCTGTTAAAGTGGATTTGTTCTTGGGATTTGGTTTGTGTGAGCAATTCGATGGGCTGCAATTACTGGAGATTTTCTTAATGTTTTGCTTCTTGGATCCTCCTCTGAAAGTCTGAAGAATGTTTTGGCCCTTCTCCCTAGGAAAGTACACTTGGACACAAACATGTTTATGCTGGTCCTTTACCTTCAGTTTAAGAACTTGGATTAAATATATCTTTGGGATCAAAAGTCATCATTTAAATGGTTTTTATGTATTTGGCAGGAGGGGTCTACATCAGGTTTGGAAAAAGGGTACAGTTCTGGAGATTATTATGTTATTTTAATCCATATTTTTTCAAGTTATAGTTCCACATTTGAATTTTATATTACTATTCTATTTCACTTTGGGCTTTTGTTGCATGTTGACTTGTATGTTTATCCAGACACACAAAAAGAAATAACAGTTTGTTTTGATTTTCTGAATTGACAGAGTATCATTTTAAATATCAAAAAGTAGTTGGTGACTTTGGAAAAGAGATTTTTCTTTTTTTTGTCAGCGTCACATCTTTTCTGTTAAGCAATCACAGAATAGCATAAGACACAGAAGAAGTTCATTCGAAGATGCTACTCTTGGGGCACCTGGGTGGCTCAGTTGGTTAAGCTTCTGATTGATTTCGGCTCAGGTCATGATCTCTGGGTGGGGAGATCAAGCCCTGCATCGGCTCTGGGCTGGGCATGGAACCTGCTTGATTCTCTCTCTCTCCCTCTGCCCAGCCCCCCCTTCAAAAAAAAGAAGATTCTGCTGTCTCACCTGGTTCTTCTCCTGCCTGTTATTATTGATCTTCTTTGCTTCTTTGTGGAATCCTGCTCCTCCTCTGCTCAACATATAATTATTGCGTTTCCTCGTAATTTAGTCTTTTGCCTTCTCTTCACTCTGTGTTCTTTTCTTGGCTGAGTTCATCCTTAGGCTTCTGGTTGTCTTGGCTTCCACCATCTATGTTTTATTAATGCACAATCAATTTCTATCTCTGTCCTGGAACTCTTGAATTAACTCTAAATTTGTGTAGCTAATTTTTGATATTTCCACGTAGATTTCCCACAGGCATCCTAACTAAACTGAGTGTGTCTGAAATGAAACCATCATCTTTCCCCACCAAATCTGCCCTATTGAATGGTACCACATTTACCCAATTTTGTAAACCCAAAACTTTGGAATTCATTCTCTGAATTTGGAAGAACTTGGAATTCTTCTCTGTTCTCACAGTCCACATATAATCTGTCATCAAGTCCAGTTTGTTTTACTTGATAAACATTTCTTAATTCTGTACTCTCTATCTCTGCTTACCCTCTGTTACCGTCACTTGCCACCTGATTTCAAGAGCACCTGGTCTTCTGCCTTCAGCCTTATTGGCCCTCCAATACTTGGGCTGGGGATGGATCTTTGTTAAGTGTCAGATCTGATCATTTTAATCCTACTGAAAATCCTTTTTTTCTAACCAACTTCTTTGTATGATATAAAGATCCTTCTTGTAATAGTCTCTTCCACTTGATCCAGTCTCATTTATTACTTTATCACTGACCCCCCCACCAATGCAGCATTGTCTAAAAGAAATATAATGTGAACCATATACATAATTTAACACATTTTTTTTCAGTAGTCACAGGAAAATAAACAGGTGAAATTAATTTTAATAGTATATCTTATTTAATCCAGTACATCCAAAATAATATTTTAACATGATGAATATTTAAAAATATCATTAAGGAGATAGTTTATGTTCTTTTTTTATGTACTAAGTTTTCAAAATCCCATGTGTATTTTACACTTACCGCATATCTCAATTCTGACTAGCTACATTTCAGGTGCTCAGTAGCTACCATGTTTGATAGCACAATTGTATACTATTTACAGTTTGATGATATGCCTCACTTATCTCTTACCTTTTACTTTTGCATATGCTGCTTCCCCCTACTGAAATAGAGTCTTCTGTTATGAACTGCATTCTTTTACTAACCTCATCTATCTTTCTTAAAGTTGTATAAATCAGATAATCACTGTGCTATTCCATATATAGTAAGCTTTCTTACTTAGACCTACTTTTGAATCATTTGAAACTGGATATAAAGGAGGCATTCTGGTACTGAAGGGGTTTATGGTCATCTTTTTTCTGACCTGTTACATGTGACCTATACTATTTGGGATTTTTTTAGAAAGCAGTTTATTTTTGGATGAAAAATGACGTGTTAGATTTGCTAGTTTTCTAGCATTGCCACAGTAGCACTCCTGGCCATTTTTAGAAAATAAACAATTCTTAGGAATTGAAATTGGGCAAGACTTGTAGTTTTTCTTTTTTGCTTTTATCTAGTTACCCTTGTACAGATAGGGGAGACAGATGAACAACTGTTAGTTGATTTATTCTGCATCACAAAGAATTAGCTTAAATTTACTGAAATGTACTTGGAATATAAATCTTCAGTGTTCTGTTAATCTAGGTAACTTTTTTCTTTTAAGAGAAAAATAATATTCATTTATTCATTTAGTGATATTGTGACTAGTTTATATTAGTCAAACAAAGTAGTGTTGTAAGTACAGGTGAATTTTATTTTGTCTGAAGCCCTATTAGGTCATCTCAGTTATTTAAAATTAACTGAGTCAGAATATTCCAACTTTACTATGGTAATGGCTCTGAGCAGACCTTTTTGATTTGCTAACTTTTCTCCCTTAGGAATTTTAGAGGTTCAAGTAAGTCTTACTTAGTTATTTAAAAGAGGGGAAATTTAACATTTCCTTTAAAACAGAAAGACAAATTTTAAAGAATGAAATTGTTAACGTTCTATTTGGAATAGCTTTATAGAATAATCATTCCATAAAATATTAGTGAATGGTGTTGTTACCATTGTGAACTAGGTGGACGAGGTTTCTGTTCTTATGTGTCTTCTATTTAGTAGGAAGAGAAAGATAAATGTAAGATTATTTCTAATAGTAACAAGGTCTATGAAGAAAATAAAACAGTAATTAAGATAGAGTGACTGGGCTCACTTTAATAGAAATGTCAGGAGAGCCATCTTTGAGAAGGTGACATTTGTGCTGAGGACAGGACAAAGAGAAGGAGCCACCTTTGTAAAGTTCTGAGAAGGGCATTTTAGGTAAAGGGTGCTTCAAGTACAAAGTCTGTGAGTTGGCAACAAGCTTGGCATGTTGGAGGCACCAAAGAAGGCCACTTTGGCTGAAAAAGTATATGAGTGGCATGAGATAAGAAAGGAGAAGTAGGCAGAAGGGCTAGATCTTGTACGAGTTTGCAGGTCTGGTTGAGGAATCTGATGGTTGTAAGAAGCCATTGAAGAGTATTAAGCAGGAGAACGATGCTATCTGATTTCTGTGTCAGGTAGCTTCGTCTGTGGAAGCAAGGATGAAAGCAGGGTATCAGGAGGCTATTGCAGAAGTTCAAGTGAAAAAAGATGGTGGCTTGGACTAGGGCAGTAGCAGTGGGAATGATAAAAAATAATTAATGTGGAATGTATTTTGGGAGATAAAACCATCTGGTTTCACAGGTGGTTTGGATGTGGAATGTGAGGTTAAGAAGGAATCCAGGATGATCCTTAGATTTGCGACATGAGTAATTTAGTAGATGGAAGTGCCATTTAATGAAATTAGAAAAATAGGAAAGAGTGGGGGTAGAAAGAGGACAAATTATGATTTTGGTTTTGGACATGTAAGTTTGAAAAGATTTTTAGATACCCAGGTGGAGTTCTCACATATGAATGTGGCTATGTGAATCTGGAAGTCAGAGTAAATGAAATCTAGATGAGATCACCTAAGGAGAGAGTGTAGATGAAGAAAAGAGAGCCAATATGGGGTGCCTTGGTTAGTCCAACATTTAGAGATAAGGAAGAGGAGGCAGATTCAACAAAGTGGAGATAACATTCTAGATTCTAGATTACTCTTCAAAAGAGATTTATTGGAAAATTAGAACAACTGGGTTATAGATGTATTAGGACATGGAGTCAAGCAACAGCTTTATTAGAGCCTCTTTGTTGGTAGGAATGATCCTGTACAGAGTACAGTAGCAGAGGCACAGTCCTGAGATGGAGGGAAGATATGGGAAAGGAGACAGGTGAAAGGTTTAGCTCCGAAAAGGAGCAAAAATGCTTCTTCAGTTTTAGTGGCAGGAAAGCAACAGTAGTATGGGATAGATGCAAATGGAGATGACTTCAAAGATGAGGTAGTTCTCATCTGATTGTTGACATTGAAATGCCTAATGGGTTACTCAACTAAGAGAAAACTTGTATAGGCATACCTTGTTTAATTGCACTTGGATTTATTGTGCTTTGCAGAAACTGCTTTTTTTTTTTTTTTTTAACAATCTGAAGATTGGTGGCAACTCTGCATTGAGCAAGTCTGTTGGCACCATTTTTTCCAATAGCATTTGTTCACTTTCTGTCTGTGTCACATTTTCTAAATTCTCATAATATTTTAGACTTTTTCATTACAGTATTTGCTATGGTGATCTCTGATTAGTTATCTTTGGTGTTACTATAGTAATTGTTTTGGGGTGCCATGAACTTTACCCATATAAGACAGTGGACTTAATTGATAAATGTGTGCATTCTGACTGCTCCACCAACCAGCCGTTCCCCCATCTCTCTCCCTGTCCTTGGGCCTTTCTATTCCCTGAGATACAACAAGATTGAAATTAGGCCAATTAATAACCCTATGATGGCCTGTAAGTGTTCAAGTGAAAGTCAGACATCTCTCACTTTAAATCAAAAGATAAACATGATTTAAGCTTAATGAAGAAGGCATGTTGAAAGCCAAGATAGGCCAAAAGGTAGGCCTGTCCACAAACAGCCAAGTTGAAAAGGCAGAGTTCTTTAAGGAAATTAAAAGTGCTACTGAAGTGAACACATACAGTAAGATAAGAAAGTGAAACAGCCATATTGCTGATATGGAGAAAATTTTGGTGGTCTGGGTAGAAGATCAAACCAGCCACACCAGTCTCGTAAGCCAAAGCCTATTCCAGAGTAAAGCCCAAACTTTTTCAGTTCTATGAAGGCTGAGAGAGGTGAGGAAGTTGAAAAGAAAACTTGGAAGCTGCAAGAAGTTGGTTCATGAGGTTTAAGGACAGAGACCATCTCTGTAACATCAAAGTACAGAGTGAAGCAATAAGTGCTGATATAGAAGCTACAGCAAGTTATCCAGAAGATCTAACTCAGAAAGTAAAGATGGTTGCTTCTCTAAACAACAGATATTCAATGTAGACACGACAGCCTTCTATTGGAAGAAGATGCCATCTAGGACTTTGATCGCTACAAAGGAGAAGTCAGTGCTTGTCGTCAAAGCTTCAAAGGACAGGCTGACTCTCTTGTGAGGGGCTAATGCAGCTGGTGACTTTAAGTTGAACCAGTGTTCATTTACCATTCCAAAAATTCTAGAGCCCTTAAGCATTATGCTAAATCTACTCTGCCTGTGCTCTATAAACGCAACAACAAAGCCTGGATGACCGCACATCTGTTTACAACATTGTTTACTGAATATTTTAAGCCCACTGTTGAGGCCTACTGCTCAGGAAAAAAAAAATTCCTTTCAAAGTATTACTGCTCATTGACAACACACCAGGTCACCCAAAAGCTGATGGAGATATACAGTGAGATTCATGTTGTTGTCCTGCCTGCTAACACAGCATCCATCTGCAGCTCATAGATCAAGGAGTAATTTTGACTTTCAAGTTTTCTTATTTAACAAATACATTTTGTAAGACTGTAGCTGCCATAGGTAATGATCCCTCTGATGGATCTGGGCAAAGTAAATTGAAAGCCTTCTGGAAAAGATTCACCGTTCTAGAGGCCATTAAGAACGTTTGTGATTTGTGGGAAGAGGTCAATATATTAATTTTTTTTTAAACAATTCAGGAATGTTCAGTGAATTCTGGCATCATTAAGGGTTACTTTATTTTTTTTAAAGAATTTATTTATTTATTTCGACAGAGACAGTGAAAGAGGGAACCCAAGCAGGGGGAGTGGGAGAGGGAGAAGCAGGCTTCCCGCGGAGCAGGGAGCCCGACGGAGGGCTTGATCCCAGGACCCTGGGATCATGACCTGAGCCGAAGGCAGATGCTTAACGACTCTGCTACCCAGGTGCCCCCAATATATTAATATTAACGGCAGTTTGGAAAGAGTTGATTCCAACCTTCATGGGATGACTTTGAGGGGTTCAAGACTTCAGTGGGGGAAGTAACCACAAATGTGGTGGAATTAGCAAGAGAAGTAGAAGTAGAGCCTGAAGATGTGACTGCATTACTGCAATCTCGTGATCAAACTTGAACAGAAGAGGAGTTGTTTCTTATGGATGTGCAAAGAAAGTGGTTTCTTGAGATGGAATCTCCTCCTGGTAAAGATGCGGTGAAGACTGTTGAAGTGACAAGAAAGGATTTGGAATATTACAGAAACTTAGTTGACAAGGCAGTGGCAGGGTTTTAGAGGATTGACCCCAATTCTGAAAGAAGTTCTGTGAGTAAAATGGTTTCACACAGCTTTGCATGCTACAGAAAAATCGTTCATGAAAGGAAGAGTCAATCAATGAGACAGACTTTGTTGTATTATTTTAAGAAATAGCCACAGCCACCCAGCTTTCAGCAACCATCACCCTGATTAGTCAGCAGCCATCAACATTGTGGCAAGGCTCCACCAGCAAAAAGATTATGACTCACTGAAATCTCAGATGATGATTAACATTTCTTAGCAATGAAGCATTTTTAAATTAAGATATGAACATTTTTTAAAGACAATCCTCTTGCATAGTTAGTAGACTATAGTATAAACATTCATATGCATTGGGAAACCAAAAAATTCATTTTATTATTTTTATTTCAGTCTTTGCTTTATTGCAATATTAACTTTATTGTGGTGGTTGGGAACTAAACCTGCAAAATATCTCTGAGGTGTGCCTATGGTCCATTTCAAGGCTTATTCACTTAACTCTGTCACCTTAGGTAAATTGTAATCTTGGGTAAGTTAGTTTGTTTTTCTGGGTGTTAGTTTCCTTATTCTTTTCAAAGAAAAAAGTGATTCCCCAGGGTTCCTTCCAGTACAAATTTGGCATGTAACCTTATTAAGCTATACTACTTATTTTTATTTGTTTATACTTTTTTTTTACTGAAGTCCAGTTGACACATGTTACATTAGTTTTAAGCATACAGCCTAGGGATTTAACAATTCTATAGGTTATGCTGTGCTTACTATGAGTGAGGTGTCTGTCACCGCCAGTGCAACAGTTTACATTCCTGCCACTAGTGTGTGAAGGTTCTTTTCTCCACATCCTCTCCAGCATTTGTAGTTTATTCTTTTTTTGATACTAGCCATTCTGAGTGGTGTGAAGTGATGCCTTATTGTGGTTTTGATTTGCATTTCCCTAATGATTAGTGATGTTGAGCATCTTTTCTTTTGTCTGCTGGCTATCTATATGTCTTCTTTGGAAAAATGTCTATTCAGGTTCTCTGCCTACTTTTTAATTGGATTGTTTGTGTTTTGGTGTGGAGTTGGATAAGTTCTTTATATATTTTGGATATTAACCCCTTAACAGATGTACTAGGTGGCCTTTTTGTTTATGGTTTCCTTTGCTGCGCAAAAGTTTTAATTTTGGTAGAGTCCCAATAGTTTAGTTTGCTTTTTTGTTTCCCTAGCCTGAGGAGAAATATCTAAAAAATGTTCCTAAGGTCTATATCAAAGAGATTACTGCCTTTGTTTTCTTCTAGGAGTTTTATGGTTTCAGGTCTCACATTTAGGTCTTTAATTATTGTGAGTTTATTTTTGTGTGTAGTTTAAGAAAGTGGTCTAGTTTCATTCATTTGCATGTAGCTGTTAGTTTTCCCAGCATCATTTATTGAAAAGGATGTCTTTCCTGTTGTATATTCTTACCTTCTTTGTCATAGATTAATTGACCACACAGTGTGGGTTTATTTCTGGGCTCTCTATACTGTTTCACTGATTTATGTGTCTATTTTTATACCAGTACCATCTGGGATTGTGATACCCCCATCTTTTTTCTTCTTTCTCAAAATTGCTTTGGCTGTTAAGGATCTTTTGTACTTCCATACAAGTTTTAGGATTACTTATTCTAGTTCTGTAAAAAATATTGTTGGTATTTTGATAGGGATTGCATTGAATCTGTAGATTGCTCTGAGTAGTTTGGACATTTTAACAATATTCTTCTAACCCATGAGCATGGTGTGTCTTTCCATTTGTTTGTGTCATTTTCAATTTCTTTCCTCAGAGTTTAATAATTTTGAGAGTACAGTTCTTTCACCTTCTTGGTTAAGTTATTCCTAAGCATTTTATTATTTGCGGAACAATTGTAAATGGAATTTTTTTTAAAAAGTTCTTTTTCTGGGGCGCCTGGGTGGCTCAGTTGGTTAAGCGACTGCCTTCGGCTCAGGTCATGATCCTGGAGTCCCTGGATCGAGTCCCGCGTCGGGCTCCCTGCTCAGCAGGGAGTCTGCTTCTCCCTCTGACCCTCCCCCACTTTCATGTGCTTGCTCTCTCTCATTCTCTCTCTCTCAAATAAATAAATAAAAAATCTTTAAAAAAAAAAAGTTCTTTTTCTGCTACTTTGTTATAAGTGTATAGAAATGGAACAGATTTCTGTGTATTAACTTTGTATCCTACAACTTATTTATTCTGGTAGTGTTTTGGTGGAATCTTTAGGGTTTTCTATATGTAATATCATATTATCTACAAAGAGTGACAGTTTTACTTTTTCCTTCAACAATTTGGATGTGTTTTCTTTAATTTTTTGTCTGATTGATGTGGCTAGGACTTCCAGTGTTATTTTGAGTAAAAGTGGTGAGAGTGGACATCCTTGTCATGGTCCTGATCTTGGAGGAAAACCTTTCAATTTTTCATTGAGTATGATGTTAGCTGTGGGTTTGACATATATTGCCTTTATCATGTTTCAGTATGTTTTGTGTAAGCCCACTTTATTGAGAGTTTTGCTCAATAGATGGATTGAATGGATTTTGAATTTTCTCACGTGTTTTTTCTGCATGTAATGAGATGATCAATATGATTTTTATCCCTCATTTTGTTATGTGGTGTGTCATGCTGATGGTTCACAGATATTGAACTGTCCTTATTGTATTCCTGCAGTAAATCCCACTTAATGATACTGAATGATTCTTTTAATGTATTATTGAATGTGGTTTGCTAATATTTTGTTGACATTTTACATCTATGTTCATCAGGTGTATTGGCTTGTAGTTTTCTTTTTTTGGTAGTATCTTTGTCTGGTTTTAGTATCAAGATAATGCTGATCTTGTAGAATGTATTTGGAAGCTTTCCTTCCTCTTCTATTTTTGGAATAGTTTGAAGAGAATAGGTATCCTTTATTTTTGTTTTAAGTTTTTATTTAAATTCCAGATAGTTAACATACAGTGTAATATTAGTTTCAGGTGTACAGTATAGTGATTCAGCACTTCCATACAACACCTAGTGCTTAATCACAACAGGTGCACTCCTTAGTCCCCATCACCTATTTAACCCATCCCCCCACCCACCTCTCCTCTGGTAACCATCAGTTTGTTCTCTATAGTTAAGAGTCTATTTCCTGGTTTGCCTCTCTTTTTTTCCCCCAAGCTCGTTTGTTTTGTTTCTTAAATTCCACATTTGAATGTAATCATATGGTATTTGTCTTTCTCTGACTGATTTCGCTTACAATAATACTCTCTTGTTCCAGTCACATCATGACAAATGGCAAGACTTCTTTCTCTTTTATGGCTGGGTAATATTCCATTCTGTATATATACTGCAACTTTTTCCATTCATCAGTCAGTGGATATTTGGGCTGTTTCCATAGTTTGGCTATTCTAGATAATGCAACCATAAATATCAGGGTGCATGTATTCCTTTGAGTTAGTTTTTTTGTATTCTTCAGGTAAATACCTGGTAGTGCAATTGCTGGATCATAAGGTCGCTTTTTTTGTTTCATGTTTTTTGTTTTGGGGGGGCTGGGGAGGAGCACAGGGAGAGGGAGAGAGAGAATTTTAAGCAGTCTACGTGCTTTCAGTGTGGAGCCCAACATAGAGCTCAACCTCACGACCCTGAGATCATGACCTGTGCCGAAACCAAGAGTCAGATGCTTAACTGACTGAGCCATCCAGGTGCCCCGGTAGTTCTATTTTTAACTTTCTGAGGAACCTCCATACTGTTTTCCACAGTGGCTGTACCAGTTTGCATTCCCACCAGCAGTGCAAGAGGGTTCCCCTTTCTTCACAACCTCACCAACACCTGTTGTTTCTTGTGTTTTTCATTTTAGCCATTCTGGCAGGTGTGAGGTGATATTTCATTGTAGTTTTGATTTATATTTCCCTGATGATCAGTGATATTGAGCATCTTTTCGTGTGTTTATTGGCCATCTCTGTCTTCTTTGGAAAAATGTCGAGAATAGGTATTCTTTAAATGTTTGGTAGAGTTCACCTGTGAATTCATCTGATTCTAGATTTTTATTTGTTGGGAGTTTTTTGATTGCCAATTCAATTTTTTACTAGTAATCAGCTGTTTAGATTTGCTATTTCTTCATGATTCAGTTTTAGAAGGATTGTATTTTTTTTTTAGGAAATTACTCATTTCTTCTAAGTTATCTAATTTGTTGGCATATAATTTTTCATAATACTCTTATAATTCTTTGTATTTCATTTGTTACGTTTTAATTTCTGATTTTGTGGTGTTCTCTCTTTTTTTCTTGGTGAGTCTGGCTCAAGGTTTATCAGTTTTGTTTATCTTTTCAAAGAACCAGTTCTTGGCTCCATTTTTTTTTTCTTTTCTTTTCCTTCTTTTAGTCTTTATTTCACTTATTTTCACTCTGATCTTTATTATTTCTTTCCTTCTTGTTTTTTTGAAATTTTGCTTGTTTCTCATGTCCCAAGGATTTTAGACTGCTGTGTTTTCATTTTCATTTGTCTCCAGGTATTGTTTTATTTCCTCTTTGATTTCTTTGTTGACTCATTGGCTGTTTAGTATTTATTTATGCTTTTCTTTTTAAGATTTATTTATTCTAGAGAGAGAGAGAGCCCGAGAGAGCATGAGTAGGGGGGCGGGCAGTGGGGAAAGAATCTTCAAGCAGACTCCCCACTGAGTGGGGAACCCAGATGGGGGGCTTGATCTCGTGACCCATGAGATAATGACCTGAGTCAAAATCAAGAGTTGGATGCATAACTGACTGAGCCACCCAGGCGCCCCAGTACTTTATAAGAAAAATTAATATCTGTTGTTTTAGTAGTTGTCTTATTTCATCTTTATTTCTTCCTGTTTCTTTTAATTTCATATTTCATGTCTTTTGTTTCTAATTTGTTACTTTTTGTTTCCTTATGTGAACTGTACTATTAGCCAGGCTACAGTGTTTCCACAAGGTCTAAGTACTAATTTTTTAAAAGTGAATTTTCAGGTGTCGAAGTGTCTGTTCTTTGGGAAGGCTTAGATCATTGAGTGCTATATTTTCATGAAGAATTGTAACATACTATGGGATGTTACAAGTTTATGTAGGTTAGAAATACCCACCTTAGTTCAGAATAGATCCTAAATCGGACACTGGACAAAGATAAGATGTTGTCTAGTATTTTGGGGGTTACTCTTGTATTTTTTTGTTACTATTAAGAAAGGTTTTTCATATAATTAACAGGTAATGTTTTTAGGGACTATATAAACGATATGTACATAATATATTATTACTTTTTCTTAATTGTCTCTCTTTGATGGAAGAGCCAGACCCTGCCCTAAAAGAACTCTCAGTGTATTCTTGCTCACATTGCTTTCCTCATTGTCTATAATGGCATCTGTACCATCGGTAATTTTTGTTGACTGAATTGGTGCATTAATTGAATAGTAGTTTCTTGGACTTTGGAAAAGTGATTGCTTATATCAAGTTGTCTTAAAAGGGTGAGAATAACTGTTTGAAATAATTGGCTTTAAAATATATTTGTTATTAAAGATGTAGATTTGTGTTTTTCTTCTCTCTTCTTGAAGACCACATTAAAAGTATATTAAAGAAAAACAACAATGAACCTATGACTTTGAAGGGATATTAGGGTACTCTCAGTGGATAAGACATCACCGCACATTTCTGAAAAAGGAAAAGAGTAACAATAGATGAAACACATTGAAACAGAGAAAACTGTGTCTGAAAATATTCAAGAGGGAACTATAGCAAAGACAGATTCAGGTGTATCCAAAAGAATCTTAGAGGATCTTAGAACTTGAAAAGTCAGAGAGAAAGGATAATTGAAAACGGGAAGGAAGAACAGTTGAAAAACTGTGTAATACTTATGCCTCCTTTCCTACCCAATCCCATACACAGTGACTCAGTGTAATATTCCCTGCCCTTCACCACTCCCTTTCTTTCCCATCAAAAAATGCGGAAGTAATTTCTTGAGGAAATCAAAATAAAGACAACCCTAAAAGAGAAGTAGAGTTGCCATGGTGGATATTTGTGTCTGGAGATTATCCCTCCTAATTCTAGCTTTTAGGGAGTCCCCTGGAAAATGGCTGATTCTCTGCTATTCATCCTAAAAGCAGAGTGTGCCTGTCAGGAAGCCCTATTCATAAGTACCTGTTTTCCATTTATTCTTTTTTTTTCTCTTTTTTATATATCAATGGACAACTGAAAATTACTTCAAAGAAATAAAACCATATATAAAGGAAAAGCCAGTGGTAAAAAGAAAAACTGTCACCATGTGATACAGAGTTCCTTGATCAGAAGAGACTTTAAAGCAAATAAAATGTCTATTTAGTGTTCTCAGAGAAATGAAAATATATTGCCTCAGTAAAGCAGGAACAGGATAATTATTTAAAAAAACCAGAACAAGAAAGAATTCTTGAAACTTAAGGTGTTTGCACAAAGTAAACAAAAACACAACAACCCTGGATAGTTAAAAGATAAGTTGAGTGAAAATAGAAAAATAGAGCAGTCTGTTATTTAGCCAGTAGAAGTCTTAGAAAGAATACACAGGAAAGTCACTTATCAGAAAAGTAACATAAAAACATTTCTAGTGCTTAAAGATACTTGTTTCAATATTAAAAGGAAGAGGGAAATAAAGGGGCAGCACAATTAATGAAAAAAGACTCACACCTATACATGTTGTGGGATTGCAGTATTAGAGGAGGGAAAATCCTGAAAACTCCTAGGGAGGAAAAGAAAAAGATAACCTATAAGGGAATGGAATCAGATGAGCATAACTAGAGTGTAAACTCCATCATGGCAGGGATTTTTGTGGTTGTTATTTTCATTATGGTTACATGGTGAGAGCTCAAAAGAAATACATGTTGGATAAAAGAGAGTATAACATCTTTCAAGAACCTCTGAGAGTTTGGAAGACAGCGGAACAGTGTCTTGAAAGTTCTGAGAAAAATAACTTAGAATGCAGAACTTACGAAAACTACCAAATTGGAGGGCAAAATAAAGACATTCTTAGGCATACAAGGACTCAGAGCATTTATCTCAACCTATTTACCCTTTCTGTAGAATTATTTGAGGATATGGACAAGTAAAATGATGATCAAAACTAATAAAGATGATGACATGAGCTATTAGAAATGGTGGATTAACTCAGAAGTACTATAAAAATGATTCCAGAATGACAGTGGTACCACAGGTCTACAGAATAATTGGTTTAAATTAGAATCAGAAATAATTGGTCTCTAAGAAAAATGTTTTTAAGAGGAGAAATGGAATGGATTTCAGGCTATAGATAGAATGACTATCAAGCTAGGTAAATATTAGTGATATAGGAAGATTGTTTTTTCTTTTCAGTAAGAAGAAAGGACAATTAGGAATTCCAAGAAAAAAAACCTTCCATAACTAACAAGTTGTTGCATGTTGCAACCATTTAAAATGAGTCACAGTTAAATCCTCATCTTTCATAGTCTTAAGTTGCTAATTCAAGAAATAGCATAGGCATGAAAGTATAAGCCACTAAAATAGCTATCCCAGGGAGAAGGACTTGAATAATGGGGCAGTGGATGTTTCCTTTTTTTTTTTTTTTCTTTTTTTAGAAACTATATGCATATATTTGAGGCAGGGGTGGGGAAGAATGAGTGCTGGTGCATAGGAGATGAATGGCAGGTAATGTTCTGTGGGGTCTGTCTTTTGCAGTGAAAAGTTAGGTGGCACCTCTGATTAAGATGGGACAGGCCATAGGGAGCTACTTCTGCTATATGCATATAAACAAATAACCCTAATTTATACCATATGATCGGCTTTTAATTATATTGTAATTAAAACTGAGTCTTTGACAAGGAATATCAATCAATTTACTAAGCATCTTGTATGTTTGAATTGTAAATGTAATTGTTGATTTTTACTGAGTGCTGAGTGTGTCATAGTTATTGAATTATCCTATTTAACTATCACATTAATTCTATTCTAGTCTAGAATAGACTAGAATAGAATAGACTCTAGAATTAACTGTCACATTAATTCTGTTCTATTCTATTACTATTAGTATTTCCTTTAAAAATGAGATCATTGAGATTCAATGAGCCAAACACCATTATGTATAGTTTTTAAAACTTAATTAAAATTCAACAAAATTATAAATTAGTCTTCAGTAACATTTGCCATATTTCAGGTGCTCAGTAGCCACATGTGGTCAGCTACCATACCAGACAGCACAGATTATAAAACATTTCCATTCTTGCTGAAAGTTGTATTGGACAGCCTTGCCTTGCAGAACCCCCCCCTTTTTTTTTTCAGTAAGTGTTTAGTTCATCCTTTTACTTTTTAAAAATATGAAGCATTATGTATACAAACTTGTAATCTTTTTTTGATAATGGTAATATACTGTACATGCTTTGTCCATATTTCTTTTCTTAGTATATTGTGGAGATCACTCCAGACTGCAGAAAAAACACAGAGGTAGTGCTCATTCCTTTAGTAGCTTCATAATACTGTATTTCATTATGTGGTTGTATGTCGCCAGTTCCTTACTGATGGTCCTTCTGATTGTTTTAGTCCTGTCTACCACTGTAATACTGCTGTAGTGAACAGTAGTAGTGCTGCCTTGTACATAGGTCTTTTTCCATATAGTACTAGAACCACTATACTTGAAATACTAATTTCATCAATGGGATTTTTGTTTTTTTTCTGAATATTAAAAACAATTATTCCAATGCAAAAGGTAATCCAATTTTATTTTATTGGAAAATAAAAATATATAGAGAAAAAAATCATCTAACATTCATGTTGCCCAGATACTATTTTGGTGTATATGTATCTCGTACTTTACAATTTTTTTTCAATTTCTGAGGGAAGAATACTCAGTATTTTCATTATTTTTTTTCAATCGATATGTATAGTTGAGATCATACTGTATTCACTAGTTTGAATTTTGTCTTTACCATAGTACTATAAACATTTCCTCTGGTAACACAAACTTTTTGTAAGTGTTTCTAACAACAGCATGATATGCTGTATTGATTTTTACAATATTCTTTTTTTTTTTTTTTTTTAAAGATTTTATTTATTTATTTGAGAGAGAGAATGAGATAGAGAGATCATGAGGGTCAGAGGGAGAAGCAGACTCCCTGCTGAGCAGGGAGCCCGATGTGGGACTCGATCCCGGGACTCCAGGATCATGACCTGAGCCGAAGGCAGTCGCTTAACTAACTGAGCCACCCAGGCGCCCCTACAATATTCTTAATTATTCTGCAGTTATTTGACATTTACGTTGCTTCTGTTTTTAAAAAAAAATTGTACTGTAGGGGAACCTGGGTGGCACAGTTGGTTGCATGCTCTCTCTCTTTCTCAAATAAATAAATCTTTTTTTTTTTTTAAAGATTTTATTTATTTACTTGACAGAGAGAGACACAGCGAGAGAGGGAACACAAGCAGGGGGAGTGGGAAAGGGAGAAGCAGGCTTCCCGCGGAGCAGGGAGCCCGATGCGGGACTCGATCCCAGGACCCTGTGATCATGACCTGAGCTGAAGGCAGACGCTTAACGACTGAGCCACCCAGGTGCCCCCATCAAATAAATAAATCTTTCAAAAAATTGTACTGCATAAACATTTGTACATAACTTTTCCTCTATTTTTAGGATTATTTTCTTGTTATTTAGGAACGGAATTATCGGATCAAAGGTTAAAAGTGCAATTAAGGTTTTAATACATCTTTCCAACTTTTTTTACAAAAATCCTGTGGATCTTTTCTTGATAGGCGTTCTAGCAGCATTGAGTGTTGTTTTGAAAAATCTTTGATAATTGGTACGTTTAAAAATGTTATCTGAAGTTGAATATTTTTATGTGCCTATCATTTGTATTGCCCGCTGTGGGTCTTAACATGTATTTGCTCATTTAATGTTTTACCTCATATTTTTCTTATGGGGTGGTATGGGTTATTTATACATGTTAAGGATGGTAACCATTTTTCTGTCATGTTGGAAATGTTTTTCTTCACACGTGTTTTAATTTGATTAATTTTTTACATACTTTAGTTTTATACTTTTATGTAGTTAGGTTTTTTTTGTTGTTGTTCCTATAGGCAGACTTGCCTTAACCACCACCTGCCTCCCCAGAAAAGAAAAAAATGGTGATTTGGTCATTATACATCTGTCAAAAATCAGCATTTGTCTTTATTATAAATCTTAAGATTCAAGGGAGTCAAATTCAGTTAATTTTTATTCAAAAACAATTATATGTCAGGCATTTTACATGTTCTCTGTCCAGCCTACAACATTCTGTCTATTCTCCAAATAGTATAAATAACAATGTGTGAAAATATAGGTGAATTTTAAAAATTATAAACAGTATATTATTTGCTTTTAGCATCTTTCATTGTAATTAACCATAAAACCTATTTCACGAAATATAATGAGTTTCCTTTCCCCTTCCTTAATTATAGGGGCAAAAAGTGTATCTTCTGGTTGCTAATGTGTTAATCTCTACTGCAGATACCTAGAGAAACAAAGTGCAGACATGAATATTATCACCAGGATCTGAAGACTCTAAACATTGCTCTTCAGGCTTGTCATGGAGTTTTTTGGAAAAAGGAATCTGTGAAATTATGTGAATAGAGACTATTTTTCAAACCATGGGGGAACAAGAAAGAAGTCCAGATAATGATCAAGAAAGTAAGACAGGCAAACACCATTACTCTTACTGTTCATCTGATTTTGGAACTACCCCACAGTCTTCTGGCCGGTCATCGCTGGTCAATTCTTCTTCACCTACAAGTATTAAGGGAAAAAATCCTAAAAGACAAATTTCAGATGGCCAAGTGCATCATCAAGGTAAGCATTCTTTAAGAGTCCAGTGGACCTAGAAGACTCATTTTGAGTTTTTAGGAAAGTTGTATGAATGAAACTTCTATTATTATGTATGTATTGATATATGCATGGAATTGGGCTCATCTACATTTTGAATAAGATGTATTTTTGTATATATAGTTGTTATATGTATATATATATATATAGTTGTATATATAGTGTTATATATAGTTGTTGCCTATGGTGCTGTGTATTATCCTTTGTTAGAATCAAAATCATACTATATACAGAAGAAGGAACCATTAATAAGCCTTCTCATTTTGTTCTCTTCTTCCTAAATAAATGTTTGTCTTGGTGTTGCTGAGGTACTGTGAAGGCAAAAAAAAAAAAAAAAATCACAAAATGTTTATACCTTTTTTAATCTTCACCTCTAAGAAGCAGCAAATGACATTGCTATAAAGTAGTTAAGGGGCATTTTTATATAGAGAGTAAAATTACTTCCTCTAGGTTACACAGTGCTTACTGCAAAAGTTCGAATTACATCTAGAAATGGAATTTGGGACTTGGGACTACCACTCTGTTTTCTGTAAAACTGTGTTATAATGGAAAGAAGATTAATCATTAGAAATAATTTGTCTTATTAAAATGTTCCTAGTTTGGAACTACATATTAATACATATTTGACATATTTGTTCTAGAAATCTCTTCTTCATCTTAATGAATTTCTGGTCAAAAAACCCCAGTTGTACTTAGTAACAAAGTATCTAAGGACAACCATAGAAAAATACACCATAGAAAATTAAGCTAAGGTAAATGAGGTAATTACAGTATACATTAATGAATACAGCACAGTTATAACAACACTAGCTTAGAATGATTATATAGAGTTTAGATTGTAAGGCACAGGGAGGGGTAAAATTGGAAGCTGAAAAGGAAAACAGGTCAGTCAGGTCATGAAACACCTTGAAACCTATAATAATATATTGGCTGTCTGTTTCTGTGGGGAAATAGTTAGCTATTGAACACATTTAAGCAGGGGTATAATTAAATGTGCTTTTATAAATTTTTACTTTGAAAAGTAATATTTGCGTTAAAAAAATATTCTGGAAAGAATATGTTACTTTTGAAAGCATCCCTCTTGTGGACCCTGATCTAACTTCCTAGGAATGTTATTCTTTTTTTTTTTTTTTTTTAATTTTTTTATTGTTATGTTAATCCCCATACATTACATCATTAGTTTTAGATATAGTGTTCCATGATTCATTGTTTGTGCATAACACCCAGTGCTCCATGCAGAACGTGCCCTCCTCAATACCCATCACCAGGCTAACCCATCCTCCCAACCCCCTCCCCTCTAGAACCCTCAGTTTGTTTTTCAGAGTCCATCGTCTCTCATGGTTCTTCTCCCCCTCCGATTTCCCCCCCTTCATTCTTCCCCTCCTGCTACATTCTTCTTCTTCTTTTTTTCTTTCTTAACATATATTGCATTATTTGTTTCAGAGGTACAGATCTGAGATTCAACAGTCTTGCACAATTCACAACGCTTACCAGAACACATACCCTCCCCAGTGTCCATCACCCAGTCACCCCATCCCTCCCATCCCACCCCCCACTCCAGCAACACTGATATGAGGAATTCTTAATCTCAGGAATGTTATTCTTTAACAGTTAGGTGCTTTTTCTTTTTCTTTCTTTCTTTTGCCTGTACAGTGCTGCAGGATTTTGGTCTTTTCCTCCAAATCTGTCTCAGTGTGAGCCTCTTGTTTTGATTTTGTGTTTGAATGCATGATCTGATGTTAAACTTTTGCTATCTAATGAAGAACAAATGGACTATAGGGTTGAACCTTAGAAAAATGCCTATTTATTCCTAAGAAATAACTTACATATTTGGGGAATTATTGGTATTATTGGTAGGAATACTTTAATTTTTCACTACTTCCCCAAAAGAAATTTAGGAGGCCACCTAATTAAGGAGTCAGAAATTCTTCTTTTTTTTTAAGATTTTATTTATTTATTTGACAGAGAGAGACCCTGCGAGAGAGGGAACACAAGCAGGGGGAGTGGGAGAGGGAGAAGCAGACGGGAGCCCAATGCAGGGTTCGATCCCAGGACCCTGGGATCATGACCCTAGCCGAAGGCAGCCGCTTAACGACTGAGCCACCCAGGCGCCCCAAGGAGTCAGAAATTCTTAAACCTTACCTTATTTAAGAAGATAATTGAGAAAAAGGTTTGAAAAACAGTTTTAACATCATGCAGAAAATTTCAGTTATTATCTTCAATCTGACTTGTGCTATTTTCTCCTTTGTATTGTCTTCTGAATTAAAGTCTGTGATAATTTGTCTACCTTAGATCAATCAATAGGACCACACCAATTACAGTTAAACACTTTAGTGTTTCCTTAAGCACTGAATTAGTTTCTTTTTAAGATGGCAGTGTACAGCTTAGGACAGTAAGGAAAGAACAAATGTGATTAAAACAGCATCTTAAACACTTGAATTTGTGGATTTGCATGTTTGATAGCATATTCTTCCTCTTTTTAATTTTCAGTATATCTAATTTTTTAAAATAAAGTTGCTTTATCAAAAGTTATATTCATAATAAAATTTAATAGTTTAAGTTATACATGTTTATATATTACATGTTATGTATTTATTATATTTCATGTTTTATCAATAGTATAAACATCTTAAGTCTTTTATAGTTGGATAATTCATCTTTACTATGTGTTTCTTAAAGGAGTCATATTTTATTTTTATCACCTGAAGGAAGAAAAAAAAGCAATATTTTCTCACCCTCTTTTTCATAGTGACTTAACGAGGGGTAGATGAAGTGATACACATGACAGTCAATCATCTTTTCTCACTCTTATTAGCACTGTAAATCATCTTGATAGTTTTAAAAATGAAAATAAAAAAGTAAATGGCAGCTGAGTTCAGGTTAAGTATACTTTTTATGATCAGTTTGTAGTCATGCTAATAGAATATTGCCAAAAATAAATGTTCAGATTTTTAGGATGTGAAAAAGTTGGTTTTGGAAGCCCCTCCTGTCTGAACAATTAAAGTAAGGTATTGGTGGAAAATTCTATCCTAATTCTTATATAGGCTTTAACTTTTCAAATAAAGTAAGTTTCTGTTTGTATGAAATCTTGTTTGCTGAGAAATACAATTTTATACATAAAAATCAGAGATTTGGAATAATTAACATTCATCTTTATGCATAATCATTTTTATGCATAAAGTTTCTGTCATTCCAAGAATTGAGTACATATTTCATGGAAGTATATGGATACCGAAACTGTTAACTCAGTGTGTTGGGAAGGAAAGAAAATTGAAATGATGGATGCCCCAATTTAAAATTGGAGCACTGCTGTCCAGGGGAAATATAATGCAAGTCACAAACACAAGCCACACATGTAATTTTATATTGTCTGATAACCACGCTAAATAAGAAAAACAGGTATAATGAATTTTAATAGTATATTTTATTTAATCTAAAATATCCAAAATATTATCATTTTAAAATGTAGTTAAAAGCACTGTATTTGAAACATTATGCATCTTTTTTTGAACTAAGTGTTTGAAATTCAGTTATGGCATATCTCAGTTTGGACTATCCACATTTCAAATCTCTCAAGCCACATGTGGCTAGTGACTACTACTATATTGGAAAGGGTAGTTCAGAGTTATAGGCTTTCCCCCATTTCTTATTATTACCACGTCCTTTTGTGTATTCAAACAATTATAGACCTGAAATCCCAAATCAGTACACATTCAAAACACATTCTTTAGAATCTTCCATTTTTTTAAATGAAACTTTGTAATGTAAATTGTAAATATTACTTGTTACTCTTTACTTGTTTACATAATGGAATCAAGGTATCCATGGCTGGAGAGAGGGTAGGGAAAGGTTGAATTTTCTAGTTTTTCTTTTTCTTTTTTTTCCCTCCAGAATGCATTTCCTTCTTGGAAAAAATGCAGTCACCTTGGAGATTAAAGTTCATTATTCTCAACTGCAGCAGACTTCTATATGTCTCTTTTTTAAGGGCAGGTGCTTTGTATATTGGGGCCTAAGTTTAATGAACTTGTAGTAAAAATAATGACATTTCAAATTTTTGCGAAATGTTATTTAATATGTACAGTTTAAAGATTTCATATGCCTATATTTTTTAGGGTGTAGGTTTTTGTTTTTATCTTGTTCTCAAATTATGTCAAATGTTTTTGATTTGAACCTCACACAAAAGAAGGCCCCTGAGCAAGCATTTAAAATCACATCTGTACTGCTAAAAGTGTTTGTCATTTTCAATCACTGATAAATGGGATTAAGTTATTACTGACAGAGAATATTTGTGGAGAACTTCCTTTTTTACATGCATTCTTTGTTTAATCCTCACAACAACCTAGTTATGTAGGTGGTGTTATCCTCATTCTATGGGTGGGCAAAATAGACCTGGAAAGGTTTAGCTGAATTGCCCAAGGAGTTATAAAGTGGTAAATCAAAGTCCCAAACCCAAGTCTTCTTGTCATACAATGTGTTCTTGTTTCCCCAAATAAAGAAAAAGAGTTCTAATTAGAGAAAACATACATTTCCACATTCCAAATTATAATCCCAAATACCTTGGCATAAATTATTTGAATATCACAGTATTTTGTCCAGTGTTTATTAAACTCCATGCTGATGCTGATGCTGATGATGCTCGTGTTCGAATTCTGCCTTGCCATCTTACGTATAAAGTTAAAAATGGTAAAGCGTGATGCTGCCATTTTTTTTAATTTATTTTTTTATTATGTTAATCACCATACATTACATCATTAGTTTTTGATGTAGTGTTCCATGATTCATTGTTTGCGTATAACACCCAGTGCTCCATGCAGTATGTGCCCTCTTTAATACCCATCACCAGGCTAACCCATCCCCCCCACCCCCCTCCCCTCTAGAACCCTCGGTTTATTTCTCAGAGTCCATAGTCTGATGCTGCCATTTTTTAAAGTAGTGTAAAATAATTTCCTGTAAACCATTGGGATATCATTTTGATAAGTCAGAATATTCTTGACCTTTCTTAAAAAGGATTCTGAACCTTTCTTAATAAAAACATTATGTTAAGAGTCTAAATAAAACTTGATACTTAAATATTGTAAGATCATTTTTTAAGGAACAAAATAACTAAAGAATGTTATAGATCCACTTGTGTTAGAATGAATAAATAATATTACATTGGTACAGCTTTCACTTTACATTATTACTATTTCTTTTTTAGCCCCTAGGAAGCCAAGCCCTAAGGGTCCACCAAACAGAAAGGGAGTCCGAGTGGGATTTCGCTCCCTGAGCCTCAATAGGGAGCCACTTCGGAAAGATACTGATCTTGTTACAAAACGGGTTCTTTCTGCAAGACTGCTAAAAATCAATGAATTGCAGAATGAAGTAACTGAACTCCAGGTCAAGTTAGCTGAGCTGCTAAAAGAAAATAAGGCTTTGAAAAGGCTTCAATACAGACAGGAGAAAGCCCTGAATAAGTTTGAAGATACAGAAAATGAAATCTCACAACTTATTGCTCGTCATAACAATGAGATTACAGCACTCAAAGAACGCTTAAGAAAATCTCAAGAGAAAGAACGGGCAACTGAGAAAAGGGTAAAAGATACAGAAGGTGAACTATTTAGGACAAAATTTTCCTTACAGAAACTGAAAAAGATCTCTGAAGCTAGACACCTACCTGAGCGAGATGATTTGGCAAAGAAACTAGTTTCAGCAGAGTTAAAATTAGATGACACCGAGAGAAGAATTAAGGTAAAATTTATACAGTTTCTAATTGTGCTGTTTTGTGTTGTTTTTCATTGAATTTAATGTGCTCTATTAAGACTGCTTATTGCAGTTCAGCATATGCTTGGAAATGAAAACTATTTTTTTTAATATTTTTAAAATTATCTTTCTGAGTAAGAGATTAGGAAAAAATTAAGATTGTGTATTTAAGAGCAAGATAAAAAAAATTTACACGTTAATGGGCCACCTGTTAATGAATGTTTAATTCCATGAATCTTAGTCATTTTGGAGAAATACATTATTTGATTATTTGATTTTCTCTAAAATTGGAAATGATACACTAATAGCTGTAGCATATAAAACTGACATTTGGGGCCATTGTGTAAGAAATGCCACATGAAAAATACTTTGTTTTTATTTCTTAGAACATTTGTAAAAGACATTTTTGGGGGCAGGGCTTACCCTTATTTCCCCAGATAGAAACTAATATGAGAGGTAGGTGGAAGAATGTTGTTACTAGTCTGAGAATATAGCAGAGCTTTTAAAAAGATATTTTTCTTGGAACAAGTTGAGAAAAGAGTACTACCCCATGACTGTTACACAAAGAATTTGTATTAGATGCTACCTTGTACGTGTGTGTGTGTGTGTGTGTATCATGTACATGTGATAAAATTGCATAGAACTAAATACGTACACGTTTATATGAATATATGTGTGTGTATATATGTATATCAAATAGAAGCCCTGAGTTAGGGCTTATGAAAATTGATGAGTAGTTTGGAAAGCAAAACTAGGGAAAAAGTACAGGAATAATGCCTGCTATTAGAGCTCTCTGAACAAGTGCAAGTCAGAACTACAAATAAATTAACTTTCTGCAATGTATTAATTAGGTGTTTTTAATACATGGTATGTTATAGTGCTTTTTTGTATAGTATACCATGTTTGGTATGCCAATGCTAAGCCCAGGGGCAATGGCTTACTAATACTGTGTACATCAGTGATTAGAAAAAGTACCTAACTTATTCTATACAATTAGCAATCGTTATCTTCTGTTTCAGTGCTCAGAAGTTACCCTATTGTGTAGGCTTCACCAGTGATCAACCCAAACTGTAGAGAAAAGATGTGGAAACTTTTTTTTTTAAAAGGGCCACTTACCTTGAGGTGGGGTGGGGACAGAGTCTGAAAGCAATTATTGTCACAAAAAACGACAAACATTTTAATTATTTTTAAAGGGGAGTATAAAATGTGCCGTATCATGAATTTTAAAATTGGGAACCAAGAGCACAGATGCTAATAATGATAAACAAAAAACACCTGTGTATGTATAAAACTAGAGCGAACACGGTGTCGCAATGTAGACACACACACATATACTATGGTTCTCTCTTATAGCCAGTTATGAAGGAGGTTTATGGAGTGTTGGGGGAAAGAGGAGAAAGAAGGAAGAGAAGAAAAACAGAAGTCTTTGGATTCTGAGTAGTAGGATGGAGGTTAATTATGTAGCTGCCCACGGGAGCATGAAAATCAGTCATCTGTAGTGATGTCTTTGAAATAGTTAACTGTATAGTGTCCTCAATTCTTTTCTTACTGGATGTAAAAAAATGTTTTTAACTTTTTATTTTGAGTTAATTATAGATTGATATGCAGTTGTATGAAAATTATATAGAGAGAACCCATATATGCTTCATCCAGTTTCTGCAGTGGTAACATAATGCATAACTACAATATAATACTGCAACCAGGAAATTGGTTTGGATACAGCAATGCAATCCATCAACCTTACGCAGGTTTCACTAGTTTTACATGCATTCGTGTTTGCATGTGTATGTGTTTAGTTCTATGCAATTTTACCACATGTGTAGATTTATGTGACCACCACCAGAGTCAAGATGCAGAACAATTCCATCATGAGGATCTTGTGTTACCAGCTTTTATAGGCACAGCTACCTTCTTGCCTTCTCTCTAACCTGTGGCATCCACTAATCTGTTCACTATTTCTGTAATTTTGTCATTTTAAAAATGTTATATAAGTGGAATCATGTAGTATTTAACCTTTTGAGATGAATAGATTTCATTTTTTTTCCATGAGCTCCATCCAAGTTGTATATATCAGTAGTGTGTTCCTTTTTTATTCCTGAGTAGTATTCCATGGTATGGGTGTATCACAGAGTGTTATGGTACATCCCATTGGAGGACATCAGGGTTGTTTCCGGTTTTTATCTATTACCTAATAATGCTGCTATGATTATTCTTATACACTTTTTTGTGTGAACATAAATTTTCATTCTTCTGGGATATATGCCTGAAAGTGCACTTGATGGGTTGTATAATAAATGCATTTTTGGTTTTGTAAGAAACATCATTCTCTTTTTAGAGTGGCAGTGCTATTTTACATTTCTAACAGCAATGTATAATTGGTCCTGTTTCTCTACATCCTTGCCAGCTTTTGATGTTATCACTCTTATATTGTAGCCATTCTAGTAGGTGTTTAGTGCTATCTCATGGTTTTAACTTGTATCATTCCTAATGGCTAATGATGTACATCTTTTCATGTGCTTATTTGCCATCTGTAGATTCTATTCATGTTGGTCATGTTTTTTTGCCTATTTTCTAATTGGCTTGTTTGTGCAGTTACTGATTTTTTTAAGTTCTTTATATATTCTAGTTACAAGTCCTTTGTCAGATACGTGGTTTGCAAATATTTTCTCTCAGTCTGTTGCTTGTCTTTTCATCTTCTTCACAGGGTCTTTTAGAGGGAAAGTTTTAAATTTTGATGTAATCTAGTTTATCAGATTTTTCTTTTATGGATTGTGTTTTAGTATAAAGTCTAAGAATTCTTTGCCTATTTTTATCACCCTTTGCCTGTAGCCCCCAAGATTTTCTACTGTGTTTTTATCCAAAGGTCTTACGATTTTGTGTTTTACTTTCAAGTTCATTTTGAGTTAATTTTTGTATAAGATGTGAGGTTTAGGTTGAGGTTCTTTTTTCTTTCTTTTTTTTTTTTTTTTTTTTTTTTACCTGTGGTGCCCAGTTACTCCAGTAACCATTTGTTGCAAAGTTACTCCAGTAACCTTCTTCCATTGAATTTGACACCTTTGTCAAAAATCAGTTGGGCATGTTTTTATGGGTCTATTTCTGGACTCTTTAGTCTGTTCTATTGATCTTTGTGTCTGTCCCTCTGCCAATACCACATATTATGTAATTATAGGCAACATAATAAGCCTTAACATCAGGTAGAGTGATTTCTCTCATGTTATGCTTTATTTTTAAAAGTTTAGCTATTTTAACTATTCTGGGTCCTCTGCCTTTCCATATAAACTTTAGGATAATTTTGTCTTTGTCTATAAACACCTTCCTGGGATTTTAATGGGAAATGCATTAAACATGGATCAATTTGTGGAGAAATGTTGTGTTGAACCTTCCTACTCTTGAACACACTATATTCTTTCATTTATTTAGGTCATCTTTGATTTCTTCCATCATCATTTTGTCATTCTCAGGATATAGATCCATACAGGTTTTGTTAGATTATACCTAAGTATTTTATTTTTTTAAAGCAATTGTAAATAGTCTCAGTTCTTTCTGGATGAGAAAATTATCTTTGAACTTTTATTTTCAAATTTCAAAGCTTATTTTTGTTGTAATAATTTTTTTCACAAGGGATTATGAATTTTTTTTTTTTTTTAAAGATTTTATTTATTTATTTGACAGAGAGATAGCACAAGTAGGCAGAGAGGCAGGCAAAGGGGGAGGGAGAAGCAGGCTCTCCGCCGAGCAGGGAGCCCGATGCGGGACTCGATCCCAGGACCCTGGGATCATGACCTGAGCCGAAGGCAGATGCTCAACCGACTGAGCCACCCAGATGCCCCGGGGTTATGAATGTTTTATGCACATGAAGGATTAGCTTGGTTTTAGAAGTTTACTCTCAAATTTTAGGAGTGTAAATTAATTATAAACCTCAGAGTTTAGTTGGGAGATCTAAACTACTTCATTTCTAGTGTGTTTGAAGTTATACTGGAATTGACATTTAAAATGTTATTATGAACCTCCTTCTCTCAAATCAATCTCATTTCAGCTGTCATACCATATACTAGTTCTCTTCTGAATGGAGGAGCCTCGGCAACCCACCTGAGGGTAATTCTCTACTTTCTAGCTTACCTTTTCATACTTCCTAAAGCCTTTGGCCCATTATGTCTAATTATATCTTTCATAATCTCAGTAATCAACCCAGAATTTGAAATATTTGCTATTGAGTTTCTTAATTTAGTGTGAAATTTAGCTTTTGTTTTTGTGCCTCATTCATTTACTTAATTTTATTACTTTATCCAACACTAAGTTAATCTTTTTTTTATAATTTTATTTTATTATGTCATGTAAGTCACCATACATTACATCATTAGTTTTTGATGTAGTGTCATGATGCATTGTTTGCGTATAACACCCAGTGCTCCATTCAATACGTGCCCTCCTTAATACCCATCACCGGGCTAACCCATCCCCCCACCCCCCTCCCCTGTAAAACCCTCAGTTTGTTTCTCAGAGTCCATACTCTCTCATGGTTCATCTCCCCCTCCGATTTCCCCCCTTCATTTTTCCCTTCCTACTATCTTTTTCTTTCTTTTTTTTTTTTTAACATATAATGTAGTATTTGTTTCAGAGGTACAGGTCTGTGATTCATCAGTCTTACACAATTCACAGCACTCAGCATAGCACATACCCTCCCCAATGTTCATCACGCAGCCACCCCATCCCTCCTACCCCCCACCACTCCAGGAACCCACAGTTTGTTTCTGAGACTAAGAATTCCTCATATCAGTGAGATCATATGATACTTGTCTTTCTCTGATTGACTTATTTCGCTTAGCATAATACCCTCTAGTTCCATCCACGTCGTGGCAAATGGCAAGATTTCTTTTTTTTTTTTTTTTTTGATGACTGGATAATATTCCATTGTATATATATACACCACATCTTTATCCACTCATCTGTTGATGGACTTCTTGGCTCTTTCCATAGTTTGGCCATTGTGGACATTGCTGCTATAAACATTGGGGTGCACGTACTCCTTCAGATAACTACATTTGTAACTTTGGGGTAAATACCCAGTAGTGCAATTGCTGGGTCGTAGGGTAGCTCTATTTTCAACTTTTTGAGGAACCTCCATACTGTTTTCCAGAGTGGCTGCACCAGCTTGCATTCCTGGCAACAGTGTAGGAGGGTTCCCCTTCGCATCCTCGCCAACATTTGTCATTTCCGGACTTGTTAATTTTAGCCATTCTGACTGGTGTGAGGTGGTATCTCATTGAGTTTTTGATTTGGATTTCCCTGATGCCGAGTGATGTTGAGCACTTTTTCATGTTTCTGTTGGCCATTTGGATGTCTTCTTTGGAAAAATGTCTGTTCATATCTTCTGCCCATTTCTTTTTTTAAGATTTTTTTTAAATTTTTTTTTATTTGACAGACACAGAGAGGGAACACAAACAAGGAGAGTGGGACAGGGAGAAGCAGGCTCCGCACTGAGCAGGGAATCTGATGCGGGGCTTGGTCCCAGGACCCTGGGATCATGACCAGAGCCAAAGGCAGACGCTTAATGACTGAGCCACCCAGACGCCCCTCTTCTGCCCATTTCTTGATTGGATTATTTGTTCTTTGGGTGTTGAGTTTGATAAGTTCTTTATAGATTTTGGATACTAGCCCTTTATCTGATATGTCATTTGCAAATATCTTCTCCCATTCTGTCAGTTGTCTTTTGGTTTTGTTGACTGTTTCCTTTGCTGTGCAAAAGCTTTTTATGTTGATGAAGTCCCAATAGTTCATTTTTACCCTTGCTTCCCTTGCCTTTGGCGATGTTTCTAGGAAGAAGTTGCTGCGGCTGAGGTCGAAGACGTTTCTGCCTGTGTTCTCCTCTAGGATTTTGATGGATTCCTGGCTTACATTTAGGTCTTTCATCCATTTTGAGTCTATTTTTGTGTGTGGTGTAAGGAAATGGTCCAGTTTCATTCTTCTGCATGTGGCTGTCCAATTTTCCCAACACCATTTGTTGAAGAGACTGTCTTTATCCATTGGACATTCTTTCCTGCTTTGTCAAAGATTAGTTGACCATAGAGTTGAGGGTCCATTTCTGGGCTCTCTATTCTGTTCCATTGATCTATGTGTCTGTTTTTGTGCCAGTACTATACTCTCTTGATTATTACAGCTTTGTAATAGAGCTTGAAGTCCGGAGTTGTGATGCCGCCAGCTTTGCTTTTCTTTTTCAACATTTCTCTGGCAGTTCGGGGTCTTTCCTGGTTCCAAACAAATTTTAGGATTATTTGTTCCAGCTCTGTGAAAAAAGTTGATGGTATTTTGATAGGGATTGCATTAAATATGTAGATTGCTCTAGGTAGCATAGACATTTTCACAATATTTGTTCTTCCAATCCATGATCATGGAACGTTTTTCCATTTCTTTGTGTCTGCCTCAATTTCTTTCATGAGTATTCTATAGTTTTCTGAATACAGATCCTTTGCCTCTTTGGTTAGATTTATTCCTAGGTATCTTATGATTTTGGGTGCAATTGTAAATGGGATCGACTCCTTAATTTCTCTTTCTTCTGTCTTGTTGTTGGTGTATAGGAATGCCACTGACTTCTGTGCCTTGATTTTGTATCCTGCCACTTTACTGAATTCCTGTATGAGTTCTAGCAGTTTTGGGGTGGAGTCTTTTGGGTTTTCCACATAAAGTATCATATCATCTGCAAAGAGTGAGAGTTTGACTTCTTTGCCAATTTGGATGCCTTTGATTTCTTTTTGTTGTCTGATTGCTGTGGCTAGGACTTCTAATACTATGTTGAATAGCAGTGGTGATAGTGGACATCCCTGCCACGTTCCTGACCTTAGGGGGAAAGCTCTCAGTTTTTCCCCATTGAGAATGATATTCGCTGTAGGTTTTTCATAGATGGTTTTTATGATATTGAGGTATGTACCCTCGATCCCTATACTCTGAAGAGTTTTGATCAAGAAAGGATGCTGTACTTTGTCAAATGCTTTTTCTGCATCTATTGAGAGGATCATATGATTCTTGTTCTTTCTTTTGTTAATGTATTGTATCACGTTGATTGATTTGCGGATGTTGAACCAACCTTGCAGCCCAGGGATAAATCCCACTTGGTCGTGGTGAATAATCTTTTTAATGTACTGTTGGATCCTATTGGCTAGTATTTTGGTGAGAATTTTTGCATCCATGTTCAGCAGGGATATTGGTCTATAGTTCTCCTTTTTAATGGGGTCTTTGTCTGGTTTTGGGATCAAGGTAATGGTGGCCTCATAAAACGAGTTTGGAAGCTTTCCTTCCATTTCTATTTTTTGGAACAGTTTCAGAAGAGTGGGTATTAATTCTTCTTGAAATGTTTGGTAGAATTCCCCTGGGAAGCCATCTGGCCCTGGGCTCTTGTTTGTTGGGAGATTTTTGATTACTGTTTCAATTTCCTAACTGGTTATGGGTCTGTTCAGGTTTTCTACTACTTCTTGGTTCAGTTTTGGTAGTTTATACATCTCTAGGAATGTATCCATTTCTTCCAGGTTATCTAATTTGCTGGCATATAGTTGCTCATAATATGTTCTTAGAATTTATTTCTTTGGTGTTGGTTGTGATCTCTCCTCTTTTATTCATGATTTTATTTATTTGGGTCATTTCTGTTTTCTTTTTGATAAGTCTGGCCAGGGGTTTATCAATCATATTCTTTCAGAGAACCAGCTCCTAGTTTTGTTGATCTGTTCTGCCGTTCTTTTGGTTTCTATTTCTTTGTTTTCTGCTCTGATCTTTATTATTTCTCTTCTCCTGTTGGGTTTAGGCTTTATTTGCTCTTCTTTCTCCACCTCCTTTAGGTGTTGGGTTAGGTTGTGTATTTGAGACCTTTCTTGTTTCTTGAGAAAGGCTGGTATTGTTATATACTTTCCTCTTAGGACTGCCTTTGCTGCATCCCAAAGATTTTGAACAGTTGTGTTTTCATTTTCATTGGTTTCCATGAATTTTTTTAATTCTTCTTTAATTTCCTGGTTGACCCATTCATTCTTTAGTAGGCTGCTCTCTAGCCTCCATGTATTTGAGTTCTTTCCAACTTTCCTCTTGTGACTGAGTTCTAGATTCAAAGCATTGTGATCCAAAAATATGCAGGGAATGATCCCAATCTTTTGGTACCAGTTGAGACCTGATTTGTGACCTAGGATGTGATCTAGTCTGGAGAATGTTCCATGGGTACTAGAGAAAAATGTGTATTCTGTTGCTTTGGGATGGAATGTTCTGAATATATCTGTGAAGACCATTTGGTCCAGTGTGTCATTTAAAGCCTTTATTTCCTTGTTGATCTTTTGCTTAGATGATCTGTCCAGTTCGTTGGGGGGGGGGGGGGCTATTAAAGTCCCCTACTATTATTGTATTGTTGTCGATGTGTTTCTTTGATTTTGTTATTAATTGGCTTATATAATTGGCTGCTCCCATGTTAGGGGCCTAGATATTTACAAATGTTAGATAGATCTTCTTGTTGGGTAGGCCCTTTAAGTAGGATATAGTGTCCTTCCTCATCTCTTATTATAGTCTTTGGTTTAGAATCTAATTTGTCTGATATAAGGATTGCCACCCCAGCTTTTTGATGTCCATTAGCATGGTAAATGGTTTTCCACCCCCTCACTTTCAATCTGGAGGTATCTTTGGGTCTAAAATGAGTCTCTTGCAGGCAGCATATCGATGGGTCTTGTTTTTTTAATCTAATCTGATACCCTATGTCTTTTGATCCCAATTTACATTTAGCCCATTTACATTCAGGGCAACTATTGAAAGATGAATTTAGTGCCATTGTATTGCCTGTAAGGTGACTGTTACTGTATATTGTCTGTGTTCCTTTCTGGTCTATGTTACTTTTAGGCTCTCTCTTTGCTTAGAGGACCCCTTTCAGTATTTCTTGTAGGGCTGGTTTGGTGTTTGCAAATTCTTTTATTTTTGTTTGTCCTGGAAGCTTTTTATCTCTCCTTCTATTCTCAGTGACAGCCTAGCTGGTTATAGTATTCTTGGCTGCATATTTTTCTCGTTTAATACTCTGAATATATCCTGCCAGTCCTTTCTGGCCTGCCGGGTCTCTATGGGTAGGTCTGCTGCCAATCTAATGTTTCTACCATTGTAGGTTACAGATCTCTTGTCCTGAGCTGCCTTCAGGATTTTCTCTTTGTCTCTGAGACTTGTAAGTTTTACTATTAGATGTTGGGGTGTTTGACCTATTTTTATTGATTTTGAGGGGGGTTCTCTGTACATCCTGGATTTTGATGCCTGTTTACTTCCTGAAATTAGGGAAGTTCTCTGCTATAAGTTGCTCCAGTATACCTTCTGCCCCTCTCTCTCTTCTTCCGAGATCCCAGTTATTCTAATACTGTTTCGTCTTATGGTATCACTTATCTCTCGAATTCTGCCCTTGTGATCCAGTAGTTGTTTATCTCTTTTTCTCTTTATATCTTCTTTATTCTCTCTCATTTGGTCTTTTATATCACTGATGCTCTCTTCTGCCTCATTTATCCTAGCAGTTAGAGCCTCCATTTTTGATTGCACCTCATTAATAGCGTTTTTGATTTTGACTTGGTTAGATTTTAGTTCTTTTATTTCTCCAGAAAGGGATTCTCTAGTATCTTCCATGCTTTTTTCAAGCCCAGCTAGTATGTTTATAATCGTCATTCTGAACTCTAGTTCTGACATCTTACTAATGTCCGTATTAATTAGGTCCCTGGCATTCGGTACTATCTCTTGTTCTTTTTTTTGAGGTGATTTTTTCTGTCTTGTCATTTTGTCCAGAGGAGAATAGATGAATGAAAGAACAAAATGCTAACAGGGTAACAACGACCCCAGAAAAATATACACTAAGGAAATCAGAAGAGACCTGAAACCGGGGGGGCGGGGGGGGGGAAGAATGGGAAAGAAAGAAAGAAAAAAAAAGAAAATGATCAAATATGATTAGGCTAGTGAATAGATCAGTGCCACACACTAGAGTTTGGGCGTATTTTGGTCTGTTAGAAGACACTGCCTCCCAAAGTTTTAAAGAAAGAAAAACTTATGTATGTACAAATATAAGGGTAAATACAGTGAAGGGATGGAATATGACTGTAAAGATGAAAATTAGAAAACAGTTAATAAAAGGAATTGATAAGATAAGTTGGTTGGGAAAGAAAGAAGAGAAATTTTAAAAAAACCAACAAAAAAGGGAGAGAATGTGATCAGGCAGGAGACTAGAACAAAGCCATACACTAGAGATTTAGGGTATATTTTCGTCTGTTAGAAGAAACTGTATCCCAACATTTTAAAGAGAGAACAACTTATATATATACAAAAAATAAGGTTAACTACAGTGAAGGGATAGAATATGACTCTAAAAATGAAAAACAAAAAAGATTTTAAAAAAAGGGATTGGGGCACCTGGGTGGCTCAGTTGTTAAGTGTCTGCCTTCAGCTCAGGTCATGATTCCAGTGTCCTGGGATCGAGCCCCACGTCGGGCTCCCTGCCCAGTGGGAAGCCTGCTTCTCCCTCTCCCACTCCCCCTGCTTGTGTCCCCTCTCTCACTGTGTCTCTCTCTGTCAAAGAAATAAAATCTTTAAAAAAAAAAAAAAAAGGGATTGATAAGATGCTGGTTGAAAAAGGGAAAAAAATTCAAAATAGAAAAAAAAATAAAATTTAAAAAATTAACTTTGAAAGACTAATCATGGGGGGAAAAAGCCATGAATTCTATGTGCTGTATTCCCCTAGAGCTGGAGTTCTGCCATTTTCATTGATCTGTAGACTTGGTCTTGGCTGGCTGTTCTTGCTGATATTCTGTGGGAGGGGCCTGTTGCAGTGATTCTCAAATGTCTTTGCCCCAGGAAGAATTGCACCGCCCTTGCCAGGGGCCAGGCTAAGTAATCTGCTAGGGTTTGCTCTCAGTAGTTTTTGTTCCCTGAAGGCTTTTCATACAGCTTAGGAGGATGAGAGTGAAAATGGCGGCCTCCCAATCTCTGCCCCAGAGTAACTGAGACCTTAGGGCCCCACTCCTCAGTGAACCCCTGGAGAACAGCAGTCAATCACTCCTGTCTCCCTGGTCTCCGGGGGTACTCCATGCTCACCCGGCCTGTGGCCGACCGTTTCTATCTCTGGCACACAACCCCATTTGGAGTCTCCAAACCCAGAAGATTCCTGCGGTGCACTCCCGGGCCTTTCCTCCCAAGGGAAGAAGGGGAGTCCCTGCTCGAATAGTAGTGGCCCGACTGTGCTGCGGATCACGGTTTATGGCAACCCCGGGCTGAGAGCCCACTCCTCTCCTCCGTCTCTGCAGCCAGCTTCCCCGTTCCGATACCTGGGAACTCTTCCGCACTCAGGCACCCCCTGTCTTTCTGTAACCCGGAGGGTCCTGAGACCACACTGTCCCAGCAAGGGTTCCACCCCCAGATTAGCCACTGGAGCGATGTCCCTCAGCAGAGCAGACTTCTGCAAGTTCCAATTTTGTGCTCCACTGCTCTATCACTTGCCGGTAGCTGGCTCCCTCCCCTGGCGGTCTATCTTCCCAAATAGCACCTCGGATTCACTTCTCCGCATGTCCTACCTTCCAGAAAGTGGTTGCTTTTCTGTTCAAAGAATTGCTGCTATTCTTTTCTTTGCTCTCCTGTTGAGTTTGTAGGTGTTCAGAATGGTTTGATACCTATCTAACTGAATTCCTGGGACCAGACGAAATTTAGGTCTCCTATTCCTCTGCCATCTTGCTTCTCCTCCTTAGGATTCACTCTTTTAACAACTTTCATGTATATCATACAGCATGCTAACTGTAGTCACCATGTTATATATTACATATCTAGTACTTATTTATCTTATAACTGGAAGTTTATACCTTTTGACTATCTTTCTCCAATTCCCCCTCCCCACCATTTCCCTCCTGGTAACCACAAGTGTGATCTCTTTTCCTAGGATTTTTTTAAATTAAATATTCCACATGTAAGTGAGAACATAGAGTAATTGTCCCTTTGTGACTTATTTTACTTAGCATAATGCCTTCAAGGTCCATTCATGCTGTCCCAAATTGAATGATTTTCTCATTTTTTTTATAGGTGAATAATATTCCATTGTATATGTATGTATACATCACAACAGCTTTATCCATTCCTCCATTGATGGACACTTAGGATGTTTTCATGTCTTGGCTATTATAAATAATGCTGCTATGAACATGAGGATGTAGATATTTTTTAGAGCTAGTGGTTTTGTTTCCTTTGGATATATTCTCAAAAGTGGAATTGCTAGATCATAGAGTCATTGTAATTTTAGGTTTGTGAGGATCCTCCATACTGTTTTCCATAGCGGCTATACCATCATACAGTCTCATCAGTCATGTGTAAGGGTTCCCTTTTATATTCACATCCTTACCAGCATTTGTTATTGCTTGTCTTTTTGATGATGGCCGTTCTAATAGGCATGAAATAATATCTCATTGTGGTTTTGATTTGCATTTCCCTAATGACTGGTGATGTTGAGCATCTTTCTTGTGGGCCTTCATATACCTTCTTTGGAAAATGTTCAGGTCTTTTGACCATTTTTAATTGGATTTTTTTTTTTTTTTTTTTGGCTATTGGTTGTAGGATTTCTTTTTATATATTTTGGATATTAACACCTTATGTGATATATGGCTTGGAAATATTTTTTCCTGTTCAGTAGGTTGTCTTTTTAATTTGTCGATGGTTTCTTTTGCTGTGCAGAAGCTTTTTAATTTGATGTTGTCTCACTTGTTTATTTTTTATATTGTTACTTGTGCTTTTGTGTCCTATCCAAAAAATCATCACCAAGACCCATGTCAAGTTTTTTTTCCTGTTTTCTTCTACGAGTTTCATCATTTTAGGTCTTATGCTTAAGTCTTTAATCCATTTTGTTAATTTTTGAGAGTGGTGTCAGATATAGGGGTCTAGTTTCCTTCTTTTACATGTGAATATCCAGTTTTCCCAGCACCATTTATTAAAAAGACTGCTTTTCTCCATTAAGTATTTTTGGCTCCCCTGTCAAATATTAACTGACCATATATACTTGGATTTATTTCTGGGTTCTCATTTCTGCTCCACTGATCTCTTTGTTTTTATGCCAGTACCATACTGTTTTGATTACTATAGCTTTTTATAGTATACCTTGAAATAAGGAAGTGTGCTGCCTCCTGCTTTGTTCTCTTTCTCAGGAGTGCTTTGGCTCTTCAGTGTCTTTGTGGTTCAATGTAAATTTTAGGATTTTTTCTACTCCTTTAAGAAATGCCATTGAAATTTGATAGTGATTGCGTTGAATCTATAGATAGCTTTGCGTGATATGGACATTTGAACAATATTATTAATTCTTCCCCTGTATGAACACAGGTTACCTTTTTCCATTTATTTGTGCTCTCTTTGATATCCTTTGACAATGTATTTTCAGAGTAGAGATCTTTCACCTCCTTGATTTAGGTTATTCCTAAGTATTTTATTGTGTTGGTGTTAATTGTAAATGGGATTGTTTTCTTTCTTTTTCAGATAATTCATTGTTAGTGTAAAGAAATGTTACTGATTTTTGTGGATTAATTTTGTATCCTACAACTTTACTGAATTTGTTTATTCATTCTAACAGTTTTTTGGTTGAGTATTTAGGTTTATTTTCTCTATATAAAATCATGTCATCTCAAATAGAGAAAATTTTGCTTTTTCCTCTCCAATTCTGATGCCTTTTATTTCCTTTTTTTTTTTTTTTTTTTTATCTGAATGCTCTAGGTAGGACTTCTGTTAAATAGGAGTGGTGAGAGTGGTCACCCTTGTCTTGTTCCAGATCTTAGAGGAAAAGCTAAAGCTTTCATCCGTTCACTATTGAGTATGGTATTAGCTATGGAATTATATATGGCCTTTATTATATTGAGGTATGTTCCTTCTATATCTAATTTGTTAAGAGTTTTTATTATGAACAGATGTTGAATTTTACAGGTCCTTTTTCTGTATCTATTGAGATGATTATATGATTTTTTCTTTCATTTTATTAATGTGATGTATCACATTGTTGATTTCTGTATGTTGAACTATCCTTGCTTGCATCCCATGTATAAATCCCACTTGGTCATGGTAAATGATTCCTTAATATGCTGCTAAATTTGGTTTGCTAGTATTTTATTGAGAATTTTTGCATCTGTTTTCACCAGGATATTGTCTGTGTTTTTTTTTCCTGGTAGTATCCTTTTCTGGCTTTGATTTTTCCTTTGTGGTTATTTATCATGATATTTATACATAAAATATCTTTAAACTGTAACACTATTTTAAACTAATAACAAGTTAACTTCATTAGAATTCTTATGCTTTACACTTTTACTTCTCCTTTCCCTCACATTTTAGGTTATGTTACAACTTACATATTTTTGTAAATATTGTGTAACTAATAAGATTATTGTAGTTATGGTTATTTTTACTGTGTTTTTATAAACTTTTAATCTAGAGCTGCAATTGAATTATGCATCAAAATTACCATATTACAGGATCAAATTGTGACTCTATATTTACAATTATCAGTGAGTTTTACTCTGCCTTCTTATGTTTTTAGGATATTAATTAGTGTTCTTTTATTTCCATTCAAAGAACTCCCTTCAGCATTTCTTGTAAGGCAGGTTTAGTGATGATGAATTCCCTCAGTTTTTGTTTGTTGGGCAGAGTCGTTATCCCTCTATTTCTGAAGGAAAGCTTTGCCAGGGAGCATTCTTGGTTGACGGTTTTTTTCTTTCAATATTTTGAATATGTCCAGGCACCTGGGTGGCGCAGTCAGTTAAGCGTCCTACTCTTGGTTTCAGCTCAGGTTGTGATCTCAGGGACATGAGATCAAGCCCCATGTGGGGCTCCACGCTTAGCATGGAGTCTGCTTGGGATTCTCTCTCCCTCTCCCTCTGCCCCTCTGGTCATGCATTCATACTCTGTCTCTCTCTCTCTCTCTCTCAAATTAAATAAATTTAAAAAATATTTTGAACCTGTCATCCCATTCTCTTCTGTCCTGAAAAGTTTCTGTTGAAAAATCCACTGATTGCCTTATAGGGGTTCCCTTATGTGTAACTTCTCTCTTTTCTCTTGATGTTTTTAAAATACTGTCTTTGACTTTTTACAATTTCATTATAACATGTCTTGATGTAGCCTTATTTGGGTTCAACTTATTTGTGGTCCTTTGGGCTTCTTGAATCTAGAGGTCTATGTCTATCCCCAGGGTTGGGAAGTTTTCAGCTATTATCCCTTTAAATATACTTTCTGTCCCTCTTTTCTTTCTCTTCTTGAAATTCCCATTATGTGAATATTGTTTCTTTTCATTGTGTCCCATAACTTTCATAGGCTTTTTTCACTCCTTTTCATTCTTTTTTCTTATACTTCTCTGACTGGATATTTTGAAATATCCTACATTCTAGCTTGTTTAGTTCACTAAAGTTTAAGAGGATTATTCTTTTTTAAAAAAATTTTTATTTAAATTCAATTTAGTTAACATATTATTAGTTTCAGGGGTAGAATTTAGTGATTCATCAGTTGCATATAACACCCAGTGCTCATTACATCAAGTGCCCTCCTTAATGCCCATTACCCAGTTACCCCATGCCCCCATGCAGTTCCCTTCCAGCAACCTTGTTTGTTTCCCATTGTTAAGAGTCTTTTATGGTTTTCCTCCCTCTCTGTTTTTATCTTATTTTATTTTTCCTTCCCTTCCCCTGTGTTCATCTGTTTTGTTTTTAAATTACATATGAGTGAAAACATACGGTATTTGTCCTTCTCTGACTTATTTCACTTAGCGTAATATTCTCTAGTTCCATCCACATTGTTGCAAATGGCAAGATTTCATTCCTTTTGATGGCTGAGAAATATTCCATTGTGTATGTGTGTTTGTGTGTGTGTGTATATATGTGTATATATATATACCACATCCTCTTTATCCATTCATCTGTCAGTGGACATCTGGGCTTTTTCCATATTTTGGCTGTTGTGGCTATTGCTGCTATAAACATTGCGGTGCATGTGCCCCTTTGAATCACTATTTTTGTATCCTTTGGATAAATACCTAGTAGTGCAGTTGCTGTGTTGTAGGGTAATTCTATTTTTAACTTTTTAAGGAACCTCCATACTGTTTTCCAGAGTAGCTGCACCAGTTTCCATTCCCACCAACAGTGTATCAGAGGGTTCCCCTTTGTCAAGAGGATTATTCTGAATTGTCACAGTTCATAGATCTCCATTTCTTTATGATCAATTATTAGAGCTTTATTAGTTTCCTTTGGTGGTGTCATATTTGGTTTCTTGTGATCTTTGATTCTTACATTGGTATTGCACATTTGAGTAAGTAGTCTCTTCTAGACTTTGCAGGTTCACTTTGGCAGAGACAGTTCTTCTATAGTTAGCTTGGCTTGGGTTTCTGCTGGTAATGTCCTTGGGCAGGTGGCGCCTGCTATTAGGGTCTGTTTTGAGGGGAGGCACTGTTTGCACTCTGAGGTCAGGGGTGGTGGGACATGCCACTGACTGAGAACAGCTGCTAGGACGGCTGGCTTGATTCCCCGCCCAAGTGAGGTTGTAGGATGGACTCTGCTATTGCCTAGACTCTGATCAGGCTTATTAGACAGTCAGTCCTGAGTATTATACTCAGCATTAGGCAGGGCAGCAGGACAGGACCCAGGGCCTACACAGCTCATTGTTTGGGGATCCAAACAAGAGTGTGCATCAAATATCCTGTTCTGGTGAAGCCACTGGTTTTGCTCTCCAGACAGAGAAAGTCACAGGCTGTGCTTTCTGTTCAAGTGCTACTGTAAGCATGGCTGTTGGATGGGTTACACAGCTTCCCATGTGGTCTGGTAAGTTTCCCTGGTCAGGTGGGCTGAAGGCTGTATTCAGCAATAGGTGGGGCTATGAATTAGTTTCCCCATCCAGGCATAGCAGGAGAAGCAGCTCCAGGGCCACTAATGCTCTTTGTTTATGGTCTTGACTCAACCTGACCTGTGCCCCAAGTTCCCTGGCTGAACAGGGCCACTAGCTTTGTCTACAGGTCTTCAGCTCTGCTTGCCCACCTCTTAGCTTGAGTTACTTAGTTATTATGCAGACTCCAGCTGTTCTTGCCAGCTCTTACTGTCAGAAGGGACTATGAGCCATGTTCTGCAGGCTTCTACTTGGGCAGGATTAGGAGGGCCCTTTCTAGACAACTCCTGAATTTTCCAGAACAGGCTTTCTGGTCTCAAGAGGCTGGGAGCCACAATCCGCAATAGGGTAGGGCTGTGACTCACCTCTGCTGGTCTTGGGAAGACCAAACCCCAGGGCTGGCAAAATTCCTCATTTGGGGATCCAAAGTAGGCAGACCTGCACCCACTGAGTTTCCTAGTCAGACTCCACCCTAGACTTGATCTACAGATGAGCAGAGCTGCTGCTTGCGATTACTACTTGGGCTCTGCAGATAGGTATTTGCTCTGCCCAAATCTAAGTGCTAGTGGTTAGAAGTCTCTCTCCACTTCTGTCACAGTCAGATTCCCAGTGCTTGAGTCCTGCAGTTTCCTGTGATCCTTGTGAAGTGAAACCAGAGTAAGGGCTCCACCAGATTAAGGGCTCCCACCAAGCAACCCACAATTCTGCAGGAGCTCAGTGTCCTTCTGGGCCATCTCTTCCCACTGGAGGTACTAGAGGCATGGTGTTGTGGCAGCCTATAGGAAGGGCGGTGGGATCAGAGTGTAGCTGTTCCTCTCACCCTTCTAATGCAATCTGTCTTGGTCTCTGGTGCAGGAGGTTGCTTCAGCCTCACTCCTGTGTTCTAGGATTGTCTCAATGGTGTCTTGTCCATGAATAGTTGTTAATTGTTCTTGTAAGGGGGAGTGATGTTAGGAATGATGTATGTCATCATTTTGGTGACATCACTTTCTCCTGCCTCATTCTTTTTGAAGGTGATATACTATTCCATTGTGTAGATACATCATAATATGTTGAACCTCTTCTCTTACTAACACATATGTTAGGAACTTGTTTTGGTGTAGTATAAATATACATTATGGTAGTGAACTTAAGTTTTTGCATGCATATATAAGCATACTAATGGAAAATTCCTGGAAGTGGAAATCAGTAAAGCATTTTCAAATCATTTTTGGTTATTTGTTGATAAAAGGAATATAAAGAATGCTTTTGAATAATAGTTTTTCTTGTAGTAATAAAGTTAAATTCTTTTATTTTAAAGATTTTATTCTTTATTATAAAAGTTAAATATTATAACAAGTAATAAATATAAAATATAAAATATTCTTAAATACTTTTAAAGATTTTATTCCTTAAAATAAAAGAATTTAACTTTATTACTACAAGAAAAACTATGATTAAATTGACTTTCCTTGTGATTAATATCACTCAAGACGATTTTAAAATACATGCATTTTTGTGAAAGCATCTTTAATATAGAAACAGTGATGACTTTTGCTAACTTGTCAAAAATTATTGGCTCAGAATTTAAGAGCAAATAAAAAAATTATTTAGTTTATATTTAATTATGCTGTTAACTAATACTACTTCCTAAGGTGTTGAGTTCCTAATGAAACAGAATTTTATACATGCACACAGATATTCAACCTAGGTTCAAATTCTGGTTCTCTACTGGGCTAGCTTTATGATATCCAATGCCGCTTAGATTATCTGAACTCAAGTTTTCATTCTGTAAAATCTTGCAGATGGTGATAAACAGTGTTTGAGATAAAGTTCATGATGATTCTAGCTCAGTGCCTGGTACTTTTTAGGCACCTAATGTATAACTGAAAAATAAAGTGCACTCAAAGTACATTATTTAAAAGTAAATACATCACAGCATAGTAGTATTTGAGACTTTGAAAGGACCATAGAAATCGTTTTTGCACTGGTTTTCAAATGAGCTCAGTGTACTTCAAGGATTCTGTTGTTTTCCAAAAATATTTAAAAACTACCAATTTCATCCATTGGTTTTTCAAATTTTAGCATTTCTTCACAGGCAGCCAGATAAAGGCTGAACTATTCTGTGTGGTGACTGGTGAGTTAGACTGCAGAAACTCAGTTGCCTAGCAATCTGATGCAGCCCTGAAACACCTTCTTGGGGAACTCTGTAGTCCAACTCAAGCATTTAACAATTGAGGAAGCTAGGACAGAGAGATGTTATTTTTCTTCTTCCAGATCACATAGAATCACACAGGTCACTAGAACCACAAGTTCGGAACTAGAACAGCAGTCTGCTGTCTCCCATTCTGTTGCTCTTTTTATTCTATTACCATTTTAATAATATCCTTGTAATTTTATCACATTTTTAAAAGCTGAGTAATATGATCTTCTTGTAATAGTACATTTGAGTTTTTTCATAATTTTATGGTAGCATGAATTAAAATATTAAAATTAATTTTGGCTGTCTTATCAGTAACTTCTGATAAGATGATGCACACACTGGAAAAGCAACAAATTGTTTTTTTCAAAATCTATCATATCATGCTGATTCTTTATATGCAGTTTTTTGAGCAGGAACCACTTCTGAAATCTGTTTTATTTTTGGTACTAGCCATGCTAAATACTGTGGAGTAAAATCTAGTTGTATGTTTGAAGACAAAAACTCAAAGAGTGAGCAAAGGCTTGTAGACACTTTAAAAGAAAACAGCAGAGTTTTCATTAGAGTAATAAGACCAAAGCCCACTGCTTGTAATGCTCAGAGAAAAGTGTAACTATTAGATTCCAAGTTTGCTTCTATCTTGTCCTGCTCAAAGCAGATGAAGAAATAATAAGAGATAGATAACTTATTTAAATGAGCTCATTCTCCACAGTCAAATGAATTATCCCCCAGAGGACTGAAGAACCTTATGAATGTGATTTCAGAGCCTTTGTCAGTATACACTGGGGAGTTAGGAAGACTAGGGACAGGTAAGAAAAGTGAGAAAAAGGAAGTCCCACTTTTCAAAGGTAGGCAGAGGTGAATGTTAGACATTATTAATAGGTAAACTTAATGCCAGTCTCTACCAAATTTTTGAATGTTTTGGAACATATTTCTCACTTAGAACTACCCTTACTCTTTTCCTCATAAGATTGCAAGATTGGTACAGCAAAGTATACTATACCTATTAATTTTTCTCTATACAAAGAATAGATGTAGTATATGCTAGTAGATATAGTATATCTTCATGTATAGTAGATATAGTATATAGTAGATATGGGAAATCTTTCTTGTTTGTGTTTTAATGGACAAATGTGGACTGGTTGAAAATGTTAGAAAGCTTTACAATTGGATCAGCAACTGAACCCAGAGGGTACAAATAAATAAACAGTTATCAGTTTGGAGACAGCATTTCTAGGTAGGTGCTTTGGGGTGCCATCTTAGACCCTGGCCCTTTGTCAGCATATTTATCAGTGAATTTGATTGGGCTCCTAAAGGGCAAGAACAGGTCCTATTTCATTTTGTGTTTGTAACATTTGACATTCTATCTGGCTAGAATTAATGTTTTTTTTAAAGGATTGAGTGGATAGATGGATCAGTGAAAGAAAGTGGCATTCATGACAGGTTCAGAAATAGGAGGGGCAGCTATTTTGATGGATGACAAGATTAAGATCTCCCTGGGCTCAAAAATCTGGCCCCAAACAAGCAAGATAAAATTTAATCTGGTTAACTGTTGAGTCCTTAGTTTTTTTCCATCTATTTTATGCCTACTAATATGGGGAGACTTGATTTGAAAGTAATTCAAGTTTTAAAAAAAGCATAGGGTTTTAGTTGTTGAACTTGTGGTCATATAGCTGCTTAAAAAGTTAACAGAAGGAAAAAAACAGTTAACCAATTATGCTGGTGCCCAGGCCCTGGTATTAATAACAACTAATTTTACCAGCTAGATCACATCTGAAAACAGGTACCAAATTTTAGGTAACAAAGTGACATGTAGAGAGCAAGCAGAGAACCAGGGGGTGAAAAATAGTAATATAAGAAACAGTGGAAAAACCATGGAACCGTGAATAAGTTTCAAATTAAGGGAAACGTAATGTATTTCAGTATTTAAAGAGCTGTTTTGTTGGAAAAGGAGAAATAGACATGTTCTTGGATGTTCCTAAAGGCAGTACAAACCTAACGGATATTTCTGGGAGCAGGTTTCTGCTTATTCATAAGGAAGACCTTCGAAATAATTGGAATTGTCCAATGGCAGTGAAATTAGACCCTTTGAATTACTGAACTTTCTGCCACCAGAACTATTTGTGCAGAGACTGAATGATCACCTTACTAGCACTGTTGTTAAAAAAAAAAAAAAAAAAAACTATTCCTATAAATTGGGCTGCGGTCCTTGTTTACCCAAGGGTCTAAATCTTAAGGATTGAGTTATAGTAACTCAGCAGAGATGAAAACAACAGACACTTACAGACCTTTTTAAACAAATGCAGTATTGTTATGTTATTGCTTTATTAATAAGCAGTAAGTGGAGGTAAGATTAGTTATCCTTTGGGTTTGCTTGCAAAAGTTGCTAAATTATATAAACCTTATTTCTTTTAAAGAGTTACAATTGGTGAAGTATCAGTTAAGTATTTAAATTTTTGTGTAAAGACATTTTGAAATTGACAGTAAAGTAGGGGAAAAAATACCGGTAGTCCTTCCAGCAAAAGATAACCACTATTTACATTTTTTCAATTCCGTATCTTTAATTTCTAGAAGCACTTTTAATTTTTTTCTTATGAAATATTCTTATGAAATAATTTTTTTCTTATGAAATTCTATATATGAACATATAGAAAAGGAAATATTTAAAACAGTCATGAATCTACTTAATATTTTGCTACTTTTCCTTTAGATCATATACTTAAACGATGTTACTTTAAGGCTTCCCTGTTGTACACTTTTCTCCAAAACATCCCTTTTTCTGCTTTCCTCAGACGTAATTATTTTTCTGAAGTTGATAGATATATCTCCTTCCTATTTTATTTTCATTGAGACATATTTTTAAAAATTGTCATTTTATTTTTATATAAGTAGCACATGTGCATTATTAAAAAAGCGAGAAAAATAACTAAAAAACATTCTTACACTCAGATATCACCAATTTTAGCATTTTAGTGTATACCCTGTATCTTTTCTCTGTGTACATATTATGTATATTATATGTGAAGAAATTTACTTCTTTTACTAGCTTGCTAGGAATTTTATTTAAAATCATGGATAATAATTTTATTAAATGTTCAAATGCTTTTCTTCTATTGAAATGATTATTTTTTCTCATTTAATAAACATGGAAAATTACATTTATATATTGTTATTAAACTACTCTTATCCTTTGCTTTCTTGGTATAAATGGTACTTAGTTGGGATATATTTTTTGTACAGTGCTCTATTCCTTTGGCTAATATTTGGGATTTTTACAATAATATTCACATATAAGAATGGCATATGATTTTTCAGGCTGTCCTTATCCAGTTTTTGCATCAAGATTATAAAAATTCTCAAAGAATGACTAATTCGAATTAGTGTTTTCATTTTCTTTGGATAAGTAAAATTACTGAATCAAATGGTATTACTGTTTTTAATTTTCTGAGGTACCTACATATTGTTTTCCACAGTGATTGCACCAATTTACATTTCCATTGACAGTGCACGGGGGTTTCTTTTCTTCTATATCTGTGCCAACACTTGTTATTTCTTGATTTTTGATTCTAGCCATTCTGACAGGTGTAAGATGATATCTCATCGTGGTTTTAGTTTGCATTTCCCTTATGATAAAGGACGTTGAGGATCTTTTCATGGGTCTGTCGGCCATCTGTATATCTTCTGGAAAAATATTCGGGTTCTCTGCCCATTTTAATCAGATTATTTGGTTTTGTGGTGCTGAATTTTATATCTTTATATATTTTGGATATTAACCCCTCATCAGATATATTACTTGCAAATATCTTCTCCCATTTACTAGGTAACCCTTTTATTTTGTTGGTTTCCTTCTCTGTGTGAAAGTTTTTTTATTTTGGTGTAGTCACTATAGTTTATTTTTGCTTTTGTTTCCTTTGCCTGAGAGACATCTAGAAAAATGTTGCAACAGCCAGCGTCGAGACTACTACCAATGTTTTCTTCTAGGAGTCTTACGGTTTCAAATCTCACATTTAGGTCTTTAATCCATTATGAGTTTGTTTTCGTGTATGGTGTAAGAAAATGGTCCAGTTTTCCCTGCACTGTTTATTGACAGACTGTCTTTTCCCCATTTTCCACTCTTGCCTCCTTTATTATAGGTTAATTGACTATGTAAGTGTGGGTTTGTTTCTAGGCTCTATCCTGTTCCATTGATCCATGTGTCTCCTTTTGTGCTAGTACCATACTGTTTCGATTACTACATTTTGTAGCATTTCTTAAAACTGATTGTGATGCCTCTAGCTTTGTTTCTCTTCTGAAGATTACTTGGCTATTCAGGGTCTTTTGTGGCATTCATACAAATTTTAGGATTATTCCAGTTGTATGAAAAAATGCTGCTGGCATTTTAGTGGAGATTGCATTGAATCTTTAAACTGTTTTGGGTAGAATGGTCATTTTAACAGTATTAATTCTTCCAATCCATGAGCATGGAATATTTTTCCATTTGTTTGTGTCATCTTCAATTCATTTTATCAGTTTTTCATAGTTTTGAAAGTACTGGTCTTTCACTTCCCTGGTTAAATTTATTCCCAGGTATTTTATTTTTTATTTTTTGTGTACAGTTGTAAAGGTGTACAACTGTAAAGGAAATCGTTTTCTTAATTTCTCTTACTCCTACTTTATTAGTGTATAGAAGCGTGGCCAGTTTCTGTGAATTTTCTATCCTATAACTTTACTGAATTCATTTATAAATTCTAATAGTTTTTTTTTTTTTGATGGATTCCTTAGGGGTTTTCTATGTATAGTATTATGTCGTTATCATAGTTTAACTTTTTTCTTACCAATCCAGATGCCTTTTATTTCATTATGTTTGATTACTGTGGCTAGGACTTCTAGTACTATATTGAATAAAAGTGGTGAGAGTGGACATCCTTGTTTTGTTCCTGTTCTTAGAGGAAAAGCTCTCAGTTTTTCACCATTGAGTATGGTGTTAGCTATGGGTTTATATGGTTTTTATTATGTTGAGGTATGTTCCCTCTAAACTCATCTTGTAGAGAGTTTTTATCATAAATAGATGTTGAATTTTATCAAATGTTTTTTCTACATATTGAGATGATACGATTTTTATCCTTGGTTTTGTGTTTGTGGTGTATCACATTGATCGATTTGCAAATATTGAACCATCTTTGCATTCCTGGAATAAACTTCACTTGTGGTGAATGATCCTCTTAATGTATTATTAAGTTAGGTTTGCTAATATTTTATTGAGGATTATTGAGGATTCATTGATGTATTTGGAAGCTTTCTCTCCTCTTTTATTTTTTGGATTAGTTTGAGAATAGGTACTAATTCTTCTTTAAATGTTTGGTATAATTCACCTGTGAATCCATCTGGTCCTGGACTTTTGTTTGTTGGGAGTTTTTTGATTACTGATTCAGTTTTATTACTAGTAATCAGTGTGCTCAGATTTTCTGTTTCTTCCTGATTCAGTTTTGGAAGATTCTATGTTTCAAGGAATTTATCCATTTCTTTTAGGTTGTTCAATTTGTTGGCATATAAATTTTCATACTGTTATAATCCCTTGTATTTCTGTGGTGTTGGTTGTTACTTCTCTTTCATTTCTGGCTTTACTTATTTGGGTCTTCTGTCTTTTTTCTTTACTTATTAAGTCTGGTGAAAGGTTTATCAATTTTTTTATCTTTTCAAAGAACCAGTTCTTGATTTCACAGATCTTTTCTGTTTTGTTTTGTTTTAGCCTCTATTTCATTTATTTCTACTCAAATCTTTATTATTTCCTTCCCTCTTCTTTTTCTGGTTCCGTTAGGTGTAAGGCTAGATTGTTTCCTTGAGATTTTTCTTGTTTTTTGAGTTAGGCCTTTATTGCTATAAATTTCCCTCTTACATATGGTTTTGCTTCATGCCAGAGATTTTGGAACATTGTATTTTCACTTTCATTTGTCTGCATGTGTTTTTTTTAATTTTCTCTTTGACTTTTTGGTTGACCCATTGGATGTTTAGTAGCATATTATTCATACTCCATGTGTTTGTGCTTTTTCCATTTTTTTTCCTTAATGTCTAGTTTCATACTGTTGTAGTCAGAAAAATATGCATGGTATGATTTCAGTCTTGTTAGATTTGTTGAGGCATTGTTTTGTGGCCTAACATGTGATCTGTCCTGAAGAATGTTTCATTTGCACTTGAAAATAATGTGTACTCTGTTGTTTTGTATGGAATGTTTTGGTTATATTTGTCACATCCATCTGGTCTAATGTGTCATTCAGAGACATTATTTACTTCTTGACTTTTTGCCTGGATGATCCCTCCATTGATGTAAGTGGGATAATAAAATCACCTACTTTTATTGTATTACTACCAACTTCTCCCATAATGTCTTAATATTTCCTTCATATATTTAAAATTTTTATATCCTCTTGTTGGATTTTATTATTATTATTATTACTTTATTATTATGTAATGCCCATCTTTGTCTTTTATTATAGTCCGTTTTAAGTCCTGTTTTGTCTGGTAGAAGTGTGCTACCCTGGGTTTTCTTTTGCTTCTATTTGTATGAGATATCTTTTTGAATGCTTTCACGTTCAGTCTGTATGTGTCTTTAGGTGCGAAACAAGTCTCTTTTAGATAGCATATAGATGGGTTTTGGTTTTTTATCCCTACCCTCCCGCCTCTATAACTTGTGAGTGGAGCATTTAGACTATTTACATTTAAAGTCATCATTGATAGTTATGTACTTTTTGCCATTTTATTAACTGTTTTCTGGTTGTTTTTTTAGTTCTTCTCTGTTCCTTTCTTGTCTTGCTCTTTTTTTGTTGTGATTGATGGCTTTCTGTAGGGTTATGCTTGGCTTTATTTTTTTATGTATCTATTATAGGTTTTGGATTTGTGTTTGCTATGAGGTTTATTTATAAGATCCTAAGTATATAGAAGTCTATATTAAGTTGATAGCCCCTTAAGTTTGAACACATTCTAAAAGAAATCTTTTTTTACATTTGATCCATTTGTCATATTTTATATCTTTTAATTCATAACTTTTTGTTTTACTTCTAATGTGGATTTTTCTTTTCCACTTAAAGAAGTCCCTTTAACATTTCCTGTGAGGCCAGTGTAGTGGTGATAAACTCCTTTCTTTAACTTTTGCTTGTCAGAAAAACTCTATCTCTCCTTCCATTCTGAATGATAACCTTGCTTGGTTTTAGGTATTTTCCTTTTAGCACTCTGAATATATCATGCCACTCTCTTCTGGCTTTCAACGTTTCTGTTGAAACGTAGAAAAACGTTGAAAAAATCAGCTGATAGCCTTATGGGCTTTCCCTTCTATATAACTTTGTTTCTCTCTTGCTGCTTTTAAAATTCTCTCTTTAATCTTTGACATTTAATATTTATGTCTCTTGGTATGAACCTCCTTAGGGTTACCTTGTTTGGAACTCTTCTTTTCTCCTGAACATGGATTCTGTTTCCTTCCTCCAGTTAGGTAAGTTTTGAGCTATTATTTCTTCAAGTAAATTTTCTGCCTTTTTCACTGTTCTCCTTCTGGGACCCCTATAATGCAAATGTTTGTTTGCTTAATGTTGTCCATGAGATCATTTAAGCTATCCTCATTTTTTTAATGCATTTTTCTTTTTGCACTTCAGCTTAGGTGCTTTCTGTTATCCTGTCTTTAAGACTGCTGTTCCTTTCTTCTGCATCAGCTAATCTGTTGATTCCTTCTAGTGTATTTTTCATTTTTCTTATGTATTCTTCAACTCTGGTTCTCTTTTTTTTCATTTTATTTTCAAATTATTTTAAATTCAATTAACATATAGTGTATTAGTTTCAGAGGTAAGGCTCAGTGATACTCAGTCTTATATAATACCCAGTGCTCATTACACCACATGCCCTCCTCAGTGTTCTTCACCCATACCCCATCTCCCCAGCCTCTCCCCTCCAGCAACCCTCAATTTGTTTCCTACGATTAAGAGTCTCTTATGGCTTATCTCCCTCTCTGATTTCCCTTCCCCTATGATCCTCTGGATTTTTCTTTCTTAAATTCCACATATGAATGAGATCATATGATAATTGTCTTTCTCTGACTGACTTATTTTGCTTAGCATAATACTCTCTGGTTCCATCCACATTGTAAATGGCAAGATTTTATTTTATTTTTTTGATGTCTGAGTAGTATTCCAGTGTGTGTGTGTGTATACACACGTGTGTGTGTGTGTGTATACACCACATCTTTATCCATTCATCTATCAGTGGACATCTGAGCTCTTTCCATAGTTTGGCTATTGTGGGCATTGCTGCTATAAACATTGGGGTGCAGGTGCCCCTTCACATGATTACATTTGTATGTTTGGGGTAAATACCCAGTAGTGCAATTGCTGGGTTGTATGGTAGCTCTATTTTCAACTTCCTGAGGAAGTTGGAACCTCCATACTGTTTTCCAGAGTGACTGCACCAGCCTGCATTCCTACCAACAGTGTAAGAGGGTTCCCCTTTCTCCACATCCTCGCCAACATCTCTTATTTCCTGACTTGTTAATTGCAGCCACTTTGACAGGTGTGAGGTAGTATCTCATTGTGGTTTTAATTTGTATTTCCCTGATGCTGAGTGATGTGGAGCATTTTTTCATGTGTCTGTTGGCCATTTGTATGTCTTCTTTGGAAAAAAGTCTGTTTATGTCTTCTCATTTTTTGATTGGACTATTGTTCTTTGGGGTGTTGAGTTTGATAAGTTCTTTATAGATTTTGGAATCTAGCCCTTTATCTGATAAGACATTTGCAAATATCTGCTCCTATTCTGTCGGTTGTCTTTTGGTTTTGTGACTGTTTCCTTTGCTGTGCAGAAGCTTCTTATCTTGATGAAGTCCCCATAGTTCATTTTTGCCTTTGTGTCCCATGTTCTCCTCTAGGATTGTGATGGATTCCTGGCTCTCATTTAGGTCTTTCATCCATTTTGAGTCTATTTTTGTGTGTGTTGTAAGGAAATGGTCCAGTTTCATTCTTCTGCATGTGGCTGTCCAATTTTCCCAACACCATTTGTTGAAGAAGCTGTCTTTTTTCCCTTGGACATTCTTTCCTGCTTTGTCGAAGATTAGTTGACCATAGAGTTGAGGGTCCATTTCTGAGTTCTCTATTCTGTTACGTTGATCTGTGTGTCCATTTTTGTGCCAGTATCATGCTGTCTTGATGATTATGTAATATAGCTTGAAATCTGGCATTGTGATGCCACCAGTTTTGGTTTTCTTTTTCAACATTCCTTTGGTTATTCGGGGTCTATTCTGGTTCCGTACAAATTTTAGGATTATTTGTTCCAGCTCTGTGAAAAAAGTTGATGGTATTTTGATAGGGATTGCATTGAATGTGTAGATTGCTCTGGGTAGCATAGACATTTTAACTATTTCTTCTTCCAGTCCATGAGCATGGAATGTTTTTCCATTTCTTTCATGAGTATTCTTCCTCAATTTCTTTCCTATGGTTTTCTGAGTACAGACCCTTTGCCTCCTTGGTTAGGTTTATTCCTGGTATGTTATGGTTTTGGTGCAATTGTAAATGGGATCGACCCCTTAATTTCTCTTTCTTCTGTCTCATTGTTAGCATGTAGAAATGCAGCTGATTTCTGTGCATTGATTTTATATCCTGCCACTTTGCTGAAGTCCTGTATGAGTTCTAGCAATTTTGGGGTGAAGACTTTAGGGTTTTCCAGATAGAGTATCCTGTCATCTGCAAAGAGTGAGAGTTTCACTTCTTCCTTGCCGATTTGGATGCCTTTTATTTCTTTTTGTTGTCTGATTGCTGAGGCTAGGACTTCTAGTACTATGTTGAATAGCAGTGGTGATAGTGGGCATCCCTGTCATGTTCCTGACCTTAGGAGAAAAGCTCTCAGTTTTTCCCCATTGAGAATGATATTTGCTATGGGCTTTTTGTATATGGCTTTTATAATAGGGATATGGTTCTATCCCTACACTGTGAAGAGTTTTAATCAAGAAAGGATGCTGTACTTTGTTGAATGCTTTTTCTGCATTTGAGAGGATCATATGGTTCTTGCCCTTTCTGTTATTAATGTTGTGTATCACATTGATTTGAGGATGTTGAACCACCCTTGCAGCCCAGGAATAAATCCCACTTGGTTGTGGTGAATAATCCTTTTAATGTACTGTTGGATCCTATTGGTTAGTATTTTAATGAGAATTTTTGCATCCATGTTCATTAGGGATATTGGTCTGTAATTCTTCTTTTTGGTGGGGTCTTTGGTTTTTGGGATCAAGGTAATGCTTGCCACATAGAGTTCGGAAGTGTTCCTTCCATTTCTATTTTTGAAACAGCTTCAGGATAATAGGTATTAACTCTTCTTTAAATGTTTGGTAGAATTCCCCTGGAAAGCCATCCTGCCCTGGACTCTTGTTTGTTGGGAAATTTTGATTATTGCTTCAATTTCCTTGCTGGTTATGGGTCTGTGTTCAGGTTTTCTGTTTCTTCCTGTTTCAGTTTTGGAAGTTTATATGTCTCTAGAAATGCACCCATTTCTTCCAGATTATCTAATTTATTGGCATATAGTTGCTCATAATATGTTCTTATAATTGTATTTCTTCGGTGTTGGCTGTGATCTCTCCTCTTTCTTTCATTCTTTTTTTTTTTTAGGCCCTTTTTTTTTTTTTTTTTTTTTTTTTGATAAGTCTGGCCAGGGGTTTCTCAGTCTTATTAATTCTTTCAAAGAACCAGCTCCTAATGTCATAGTTCTGTTCTTCTGATCTTTTGGTTTCTATTTCATTGGTTTCTGCTCTGATCTTTATTAATTCTCTTCTCCTTGCTAGGTTTAGGCTTTATTTGCTGTTCTTTCTCCAGCTCCTTTAGGTGTAAGTTTATTTGTGTATTTGAAACCTTTCTTGTTTCTTGAGAAAGGCTTGTATTGGTATATACTTCCCTGTTAGGACTGCCTTTGCTGCATCTCAAAGGTTTTGAACAGTTGTGTTTTCATTTCCATTTGTTTCCATGAATTTTTTAAATTCTTCTTTAATATCCTGGTGGATCCATTTATTCTTTAGTAGGATGCTCTTTAGCCCCCATGTATTTGAGTTCTTTCCAAATTTCCTCTTGTGATTGAGTTCAAGTTTCAAATCACTATGGTCTGAAAATATGCAGTGAATGATCCCAATCTTTTGGTACTGGTTGAGACCTGGTTTTTGACCAGAATGTGATCTATTCTGCAGAATGTTCCATGTGCAGTGGAGAAGAATGTGTATTCTATTGCTTTAGGACGGAATGTTCTGAATATATCTGTGAAATCCATCTGGTCCAATATGTCATTCAGAGTCCTTGTTTGCTTGTTGATCTTTGCTTAGGTGATCTGTCCATTTCAGCAAGTGGGGTGTTAAAGTCCCCTTACTGTTATTGTATTATTATCAATGTGTTTCTTTAATTTTGTTATTAATTGGCTTATGTAATTGGCTGCTCCCTTGTTAGGGGCATCACTATTTACAGTTGTTAGATTTTTTTGGTGGCTAGACCCTTTAATCATGATAGAGTGTCCTTCCTCATCTCTTAATACAGTCTTTGGTTTAAAATCTAATTTGTCTGATTAAGGATTGCCACACCTGCTTTCTTTTCATGTCCATGAGCATGATTATGGTTTTCCACCCCCCTCACTTTGTTTCTGGAGGTGTCTTTGGGTGTAAAATGAGTCTCTTGCAGACAGCATATCAATGGGTCTTGGTTTTTTATCCAATCTGATACCCTGTGTCTTTTGATTGGGGCATTCAGCCCATTAACAGTCAGAGTAACTATTGAAAGATATGAATTTTGTGCCATTTTATTACCTGTAAAGTTACCATTTGTGTATATTGTCTCTGTTCCTTTCTGGTCTATGTTATTTTTGGGCTCTCTCTTTGCTTAAAGGATCCCCTTTTCTTGTAGGGCTTGTTTAGTGATGACAAATTCTTTTAGTTTCTGTTTGTCCTGGAAGCTTTTTATCTCTCTTTCTGATTTGAATGACATCCTAGCTGGATAAAGTATTCTTATTTAGCACCTGAATATAATATGGTCAGACCTCTCCGGTCTGGCAGGTCTTTGTGGATAGGTGTGGTGCCAGTCTGTTCTTGGTTTATGGCGACACTGAGCTGAACGCCCACTCCTGGGCTTGCTGATTGTAGCCAGCTTCCCCACTCCGATGCCTGGGACTCTGTTGCACTCAGACACCCCCATTCTCTGTGATCCCCGGGGGTCCTGAGACCACACTGTCCCACCTAGGATTCTGCCCCACTTTGCCACCTGAGCGCCTTTCAGGCAGGGACATCCCTCACTGGAGCAGACTTCTAAAAGTTCTGATTTTGCACTCCACTGCCATATCACTTTTCAATAGCCAGCTGATAGAGGCTCCCTACCCCGGCAGGCAGTTTATCTTCCACTATATTGCCTCGGATTCATTTCTCCTCACCTCCTGCGGTGCAAAAAGTGGCCACTTTTCTGTTTGTAGAGTTGCTTGCAGCTTTTCTTAGATCTCTGGTTGAGTTTGCAGGTTTTCAAAATGATTTGATAGCTATCTAACTGAATTCCTGGGACCAGACGAAACTACGGTCTCCTATTCCTCCGCCATTTGGGACAGGAACCAACTCCGATTGGTTCTTATATTTTTTTATCTTTTTGTTGAAGTTCTCACGGAGTCTTCCACTCTTCAGTGTGAGCATCTTTATGATTATTACTTTGAACTATTTATTAGCTAAATTGGTTTATGTTTCATTAGTCCTTTTTTGAGGTTTTTGTCTTCTTTCATTTGTAGCATATTTCTCTCTCTCTTCAGCTGTATCTGACATGGGGTGTGGTTCCTAGGGCACTCCATGCTGGGCCTGCCCTGTTGGGATGGCTAGAGCTGAAGTGGGTGGGGGCCGGGTCAGTCCTGGGTCTCTCCATGTAGAGGACACCCTGGCAGGACAGCTGAAGCTTAGTGGGTGCAAGTTGAGGGAGTCCCAGGGCTCTCCACACAGTGGGTGCTCTGGCCTGATAGCTGAAGTGGGTGCTAACTGGTTTGTCCTGGGGCTCTCGATACAGAGGACAACCTGGCCGTATGCCAGCCAGCAGGTCCTCCTCAGGGACACCCTGGCAGTGCAGCTAAAGCTGAGGTTGGGTACAGGTAAGTTTCAGCAGAAACTTTGCAGGCCAGAAGAGAGTGGCATGATATATCCCAAGTGCTGAAAGGAAAACATCTACAGTCAGGAATACTCTACTGGCAAGGTTATCATTAAGGATTGAAAGAGAGATAAACAGTTTTCCAGACAAACAGAAGTTTAGGAGTTTATTACCACTAAAATGGCCTTACCAGAAATGTTAAAGGGACTTCTTTATGTGGAAAAGAAAAGGACATAATTAGAAGAACATCATAAAAGTAAAAGATTTTATGAGTAAAAGCAAACACACAGCAAAGGGAGTAGAGCAATCACTTACAAAACTAGTATGAAGGTTAAAAGACAAAAATAGCAAAATTAATTTTAACTAAAAATAAGGGGACACACAAAATAGATGTAAAATATGACGACATATACATTAAAAATGGAGGGAGAAGTAAAAAAATGAAGTTCTTTTAGAATGTCTTTGAACTTAAGTACCATCACCTTAAGACTGGGTATATGTACGTAGCATGTTATATATGAGCCTTATGGTAACCACAGATCTAAAACCTGTAATAGATACACAAGAAAATGAAGAGAAAGTAAGCCAAACAAAACACTAAAGTCAGTCATCAGTCCAAAGGGAAGAGACCTTAGACCAGATGGGCTTAACAGAACATTCCATCCCAAAGAGAAGAAAGGAACACAGAAGAACTACAAAAACAACCAGAAGATAATTAACAAAATGGCAATAAGTATATAGATATTAGTGATTACTGTAATTGAAATGGCCTACATGCTCAAGTCAAAAGACATGGTGGGGAGGGGTTGGGAGGAATGGATAAAAAGACAGGACTCCTCTATATGCTGCCTGCAAGAGAGTCGCTTCAGATCTAGACACAGACTGAAAGTGCAGAGAGGGGAAAAGATAATTTCATGCAAATGGAAGTGAAAATTTAAAAAGCTGGGGTAGCAATACTTAAAACAGACAAAGTAGAATTTAAAACAGACATGTAGGGCACCTGGGTGGCTCAGTCAGTTAAGTGTCTGCCTTCGACTCAGGTTATGATCCCAGGGTCCTGGGATCCAGCCCCACATCAGGCTCCCAGTTCAGTGGGAAGTCTGCTTCTCCCTCTCCCTCTGCTCACTCCCCCCACTCATGCTCTCTCTCTAATAAAATCTTAAAAAAAAAAAAAAAAAAGTAGACATAATGCCTTTTTTCAATCTCTTACTACTACTAATAAAGGGGTTAATACCAGAAGAAGATATAACAATTGTAATTAACTATGCAACCAACATTGGAGCTCCTAAATACATGAAGCATATACTAATAGACATAAATGGAGAAAGTGACAGCAAAATAGTAACAGTTGGGGATTTTAACACCCCACTTATATCAATGGATAGATCATTTAGGCAGAAAATCAGTGTCTGAGTGACACATTAGACCAGATGGACTTAACAGAACATTCCATCCCAAAGCAACAGAATACACATTCTTTTCAAGTACACATGAAACATTTTCCAGGACAGATCACATTAGGCTACAAAGCAAGTCTCAATAAATTTAAGAAGATTGAATTCATATCATGCATCCTTTTCTAACTACAATGATATGAAACTAGAAATCGTTTACAATAAAAGAATATGAATAAACACAAACAAGGAGGCTAAACAACATGTTATGAAACAATCAAGAGGTCAACCAAGAAATCACGGAGGAAGTGAAAAATACATAGAAGCAACTGAAAATGAAAACACAGTGTTCCAAAATCTTTGGGATATAGCAAAAGCAGGTGTAAGACGGAAATTTAAAATGATAAAGGCCTACCTCAAGAAACAAAAATTTCAAATAATATAACCTTATACCTAAAGGAACTAGGAAAAGAAGAACAAAGCCCAAAGCCAGTTGAGGGAAGAAAATAATAAAGATCAGAACAGAAATAAATGAAATAGAGACTTAAAAAAACAATAGAAAAGATCAATGAAACCAAGAACTGGCTCTTTGAAAAAAAATAAATTTGATAAACCTTTAGCCAGACACACCAAGAAAAAGAGATGGGACCTAAATAAATAAATTCAGAAATGAAAGAGAAGTAACAAATGACACCACAGAGATACAAAGGATTATGAGAGGCTACTATGAAAAATTATATGCCAAAAAATTGGACAACGTAGAGGAAATGGATAAATTCCTAGAAACATACAGTCTTCTAAAACTGAATCAGAAAGAAATAGAAAATTTGAATACACTGATTACTGATTTAATTTTGTTACTAGTAATTTAAAAAACTCTCAACAAACAAAAGTCCAGGACCAGATGAATTCATAGGTGAATTCTACCAGACATTTGAAGAAGAGTTAATACCTATTTTCCTCAAACTAAAAAATAGAAGAGGAAGGAAAGCTTCCAGATATATTCTACAAGGTCATATTACCTTGATACCAAAACCAGACAAAAGCACTACAACAAAGAAAACTATAGGCCAGTAATATCCCTTATGAACACAGATACGAAAAAATCCTCAATAAAATATTAGCAAACTGCATTCAATATATTTTTAAAAATTATTCACCATGATCAAGGGGGATTTATTCCAGGATATCAGGGCAGTTCAATATTCAAAAATCAGTCAACATGATACACAGCATTAATAAAGTGATGGATAATATATAATCAGCACAAGAGCTGCAGAAAAAGCATTTGACAAAATTCAACATCCATTCATGATAAAGCCTCTCAATAAAGTGGGTGTAGAGGGAACATAACATAATAAAGGCCATATATGACAAACTTAGAGCTAACATCATACTCAGGGGGCAAAAACAGAGCTTTAAGATTAGTAACAGGACAAGGATGTCTTGTTCTTGCCACTTTTATATAACATAGTACTAGAAGACCTAGGCATAGCAATTAGACAGAAAATAAAAGGCATCCAAATTGGTAAGAAAAAAAACTTGTCACTGTTTGCAGGTGACATGATCATATGTAGGAAACACTAAAGACTCCGCCAGAAACCATTAGAAGTAATAAATGAATTCAGTAAAGTTGCAGGATACAAAATTAATAGAAGTCAGTTGTGTTTCTATACACTAATAACGAAGTAGCAGAAAGTGAAATTAAGAAAACAATTCCATTTACAAATGAACATGGGAAAAAAGAGAGAGGGAGCAAACCATACAACAGACTCTTAACTATAGAGAACAAATTGAGGGTTACTGAAGGAGGTGGCTTGCGGGGGATGGGTTAAATAGGTGATGGGGCCTAAGGAGGGCAGAAACAGATCCATAAAGACAGAAATCAAACTGATGGTTGCCAGAGGGGAGAGTGGTGGTGAGATGGGCAAAATGAGTGAATCGGAGTAGAGATACAGGCTTCCAGTTATGGAATGAATAAGTCACGGGAATAAAAGGCACAACATAGGGAATATAGTCAGTGATATTGTAATAGCATTGTATGGTGAGATGTAAGTTAGAGTTGTGGTGAGCACAGCATAGGGTATAGAGTTGTGGAATCACTATGTTGTACACTGGAAACTAATATAACATTGTGTGTCAACTATACTTCAGTAAAAAATGTCACCTTATAGAAAATATTTTTTCATATATACTCTCCTCCACCTCTCTGTATTATTTGGAAGTAGATATTGAATATCGTATTGTTTTATTCCTAAATACTTCATCTTGTATCTCTCTAAAATATAAAGACTAAAAACACAATGCCATTAACTGATACCAAGAGTAACATCTAAAAAATTAACAACTTTTTAATATTTTCAAATATCTAGTTAGTGCTCAATTTCCCAATTGTTCTTTGAGCTATTTAAAGACCTTAAGCCATCCCTAGGGACCAGAAGGCTCTATACATGTAACAGTACTGAGAAAATCAGGGGCCTTCAAATAAAATGCATAGGAGAAAAAAAATTATACAATTAAAAAAAGCTGCTGGACTGGAAAGAAGAAGTGTGGTGGCAGAGTGGAGGGAGGTGTGTGCTTACCACTTAATTCTTTGGCTGTGCCCATTTCCCACTAGGGGATCCTTGAGTTGGGGGATGTTTCCCAGAGATCCATGGATGATCTCTTGTCAGAATCCTGGGCATCCAGCCCAGGAAATGGTATTCCTTCATTCCTTCAGTTCTCTTTGCCTCCTTCCCTTTCCTTCTCCTCCCCTTAGTCACTGCGGTCTCTCCTCAGAGTTGAGTCCTCCGACTGCCGCACATGTGGCCGGGCAGATTCCCACTTAACACCTTTACCCTCCACCTCCTCTGCCAGAAAGGCCATATGGGCCTGCGACTGCCTCTGCCACCTGTCCCACCGCCCTGGCTCCATGGCCTCCTCTGATGTCCGGTCCACCCGCTTTCAGGTTCAGAGATGGATGGTTCTCTCAGGTGTGCTGTGCAGAAGTGCTTTGGTTTAATTATAGATGTTGTTTTATGGGTCTGGTTAGTTGTAAATTGAAAGGTGGGGAAAAAAGGAATGACTCATGCCACCATGATGTTGATGTCACCTAAAAGAAAATATTTTAACCTAATTTTTTTCACAAACTTTATGGAAAACGTTTGAAGACCATTGAAATGACTATTATTTTTATCTAGAAATGTTTTACAAAGTAATCTCTGCACCTTGAATAGTGCTGTGTAGTTTTATGCAGCTGCCTTGGTATATATTTGCCCGAACTCTGATTCCCAAAAGCCAGTGTTTCTCATCACGTGCTTTGGCTGAATTTGCAACCAACTTAAATGACTGTTCATGTATGCTTCAGGCAAATGCTTAAGGATTTATTTGCAAATCATTGTGAAAAGCAAAATAAGGAATAATAGGCTAAGTACCTTACTAAATTGTTGGTAGATCTGTTTTCCAGTTTATGTTCATGAACACTAAGCGCAGCCTGATTTGTAGGTCTTTTATGGTACTACTAAAAACATTATTTCAATGCTAAGTGCAGTGTTTTACTCTTCAGTTATTTTCAAGTACTATTTTTTTTATATGTTTGTATACACATTATAGGAACTATCCAAAAACCTTGAGCTGAGTACTAACAGTTTCCAACGACAGTTGCTTGCTGAAAGGAAAAGGGCATATGAGGCTCATGATGAAAATAAAGTCCTTCAAAAGGAGCTACAACAACTGTATCACAAATTAAAAGTAAGTATGTGTTTATTTATTTAATGGATAATATATATATAAAATATATCGAACATTCAGCATTTTAAAACACTCATATTTGTAAGTTGGGACAATGTAATTTACAAAATTCTGCTATTCTCTTTGGTACTTTTAAAGAAAAGTTTTGTTAATATAATCACTGTGAAAAATGCCAAAAGTGACACATTGAATCCTAATAGAATTGATATAACTAAATAAGTTATGAAATCCTGGAAGGAATTATGAGAACTAGAGTTTTTCTCTGTTGCGTGATTAAATATCCCAGTGTTCTTCCTCATATAACCCTTTTAAAATAATAGGGTTATTTTAAAAGTTGTTTCAAATAATGCCCTTCATTTTCACAGTGTTGAGAGGAAGCATTCACATTAATTAATTTTGTTAAAGGTGTTCTTAATTCTATCCAGAGGTCGTTGATGGGTGGAAATTTTGTGCAAAATTGAATGTTCATGTATTATCTTACATAGAATTTTTTGTTAATCAAATTCTCAGAACCATAGCCTCAAAATGATAAAAGAACACTGTGTTTTTAAAAAGTCCAATTTTTAACTTGTCAGTAACTCCAAAGCCATGTTTGAAAGATGCTAATGAAATTATTTTGGTCCCTGTTGCCAAGCTTGGAAGACAGTCTTAAGACCTTACTAGCTCTATTAGGTAGGAATGGGTAGAAAATGAATTTTGCCTTATTTACTCTAATTCTTTTGTCTGCCAGTACATATTGCACTTTTTAGGGAGAATCACTGCCCTAACCTAGATGTCCTAGAGATACTCCTTTCTATAGTTCAGTAATTAAGAAGGGAAACTGAACTAGGTATAATATATTCCAATTTGGTAAGGAAAATACCAGTTGACAAGGTGAGAATTTTTGTTTTATTTTAAACTGATACTCTACATCCTTAATTGTATTGGGTTACTTTTCAGGAAAAGGAGAGAGAACTGGATATAAAAAACATATATTCTAATCGGCTACCAAAGTCTTCTCCAAAGAAAGAAAAGGAACTTAGATCAAGAAAAAATGGTATAGTAGCTATTATTATTGAAAAACATTGTAGTTGTTGCTTATTAATAATAAAATCAAATAATTCTAAAGTAGAAGGAAGGGGAAAGAACTTCACTGAAGTAAATTTAAATTTCCTTATAGTTAATTTTCAGAAATCATGTCAATTTTCTATTTTTCCTAAGGTTTAAATTTTTTCTTATAATTTTTGAAACTTTTATGAAAATAAGATTCCAAACTGGTGCTTGATTATATTTTAATGAACCTTTATTTATGCATTGCTTAGCTTTAACAGTTACATATTTTACTAATCTCATTTCATCTATTTTTTTCTACTTCTAGAGTATTTTTTTTTAAGACTATTTTAAAGTAAATCCCAACTGTCATTTCATTTCACTCATAAATACTTTGGTATTATTATGCATATCTTTACTTTTTTTTTTTAAACAAAAGTATAAATTTTCCTCTTCTGAATTGCAGAAAGTAAAAACAAACTTTAACAGGGTTTACCTGTCTAAATTGTCCTCAAATTACATAATTGCTGGTAAATCCTAGAAAAAAAAAAACAGTAATAGTCATAGAGCTGAGCAAAACATGCATTATCTCATGTAGATGGCAAACATATACCAGTTAAATTCCATATATCTTAGCACTGTTCAGTGAAGACTTCTGTAATTTTCATGGTAGCCGCATGCCAGAGTGATTTTACAGACCAGTGTACAAAAGGAGTACAAACCAGTGAAGACGTGGAGCTGGAAGAATTTCCTATAACACCACAAACAGTTATGTGTTATGAAAACAGATGGGAAGAACCTGAACGTCTTACTTTGGTGAGTTTAGCAACATGATTAGGTACTAAACTCTAGGTTTGAAGTTATTCCCAAAAACACAATATCAAACATTTTAAAAGTTAGCAATGAAGCTAATACTGTATCTGTGTAAATATGCAAGTAGCCTTCTAAAGAGAGTATTTTATTAAATTCCTTTGGATTGACTTTTAGTTTTCATTGCATCTTCCAGATGCTTCGGGAAGGTCAGTTGTACCTTCTGGGCTGAAGATAGAGGTTTTTCTTTTTTTTAGAGAGAGAGAGAGAGAGAGAGAAAGCAGTGGGAGAGGGAAAGAGAAAATCTTAAGCAGGCTCCATGCTCAGTGCAGAGCCCAAAGCAGGGCTCGATCTCACAATCCTGAGATCATGACCTGTGCTGAAATCAAGAATCAGATGCTTAACCAACTGAAGCCACCCAGGTGCCCGAGAGATAGAGGTTCTTATCTTCTATGTACCCAGATAATTTCTAAAAACCCTCCTTGCTTTTACACTTAATACCAAATTTCACTAGTTTTCAAATAATTTTTTAGGATTTGTCTACATATTTTTTGGCCTCCTATTTGAGAATTTTACAGATTAGCTGAATGTTGAGCAAAGTATTGCAGTGGAATCTGACTTCAGACCATTCAAATTAGAGTGACATTCAGGGGAGTCTGTGTTGGGCCTTCATTTAGAAGGACTTATAAACAGAATACCACAATGTTCTTTTCTCTAAGAGGTTCTATATTTTGTATTTATAGTTTTAAATTCCAAAGAAAACAATATACCAGGACCCAGTATATTTCATATATTCCTATGTTTTTGTGCCTTATAGGTTTCCCAGTGACCCTGAGATTTTTTTCTTTTGGTATAAAAGAGAAAGGATGGTCTGGACATTGGGTTCCTGAGTAGCTATATCTGCTAAGTGTCTTTCTTTCTATATTTTCACTATCTTTGAAACTAAATCATGTTGTCTTTTTGAAATAGCAAAGTCATTCTTAACTTTAAAAGGACTAAAGGGACGCCTGGGTGGCTCAGTTGGTTAAGCGACTGCCTTCGGCTCAGGTCATGATCCTGGAGTCCCGGGATCGAGTCCCACATCGGGCTCCCTGCTTGGCAGGGAGTCTGCTTCTTCCTCTGACCCTCCCCCTCTCATGCTCTCTCTCTCTCATTCTCTCTCTCAAATAAATAAATAAAAATATTTAAAAAAAAATAAAAAAATAAAAAAAAATAAAAGGACTAAAAAAAAAATGGTCTTTGTAAGGTGCAGCATGAGGAGCAGCATCCTGATACAGTGAAAGGGTATAGCCTTGGAGTTAGCACTGCCTTTTTAATTAAATTCTGGTTTTGACATTGTTCTGTGACTTCCTGGAGCCCCAATTCCTAATCTATAAAACAAGGATGGGCTGTCCATCAGGTTGTGGTAATAACCAATCACACAGTTTATAAAGTTCTTAAGACTGATCCTGCCACTTTAAAGGGTCTCAGCAAAAGGGAACACTGTGAAAGTGCAAGCAAATTTGCTGTTGGAAAGAGACCCAGAATACAGTGGCTCAAGAAAGATACAAGTTTTCTTTCTTTTCTAATAGATTGAAGGTCAGTCGGTAGACAGCTTTGTTCCTTGGTAGTCATCCTCTGTCTTATTGTTCTTCCATCTTAAAGAGTGTAGTCTTCCTCTGTATGGTTGGAACTTGCTCACCACCTTTGTGAGAAGGAGGAACAAGGAAGTAGAGGGCAAGCAGCTTTTATTTTTATAAATGTGATCGGAAGTTGCATACATTCACTCAAATCCGTTTGGTCCTGTTTAAGTGCAAGGGAGACTAGCAAATGTAGTTTCCAGTTGAGCAGCCTTAAACCCTGCTAAAACTCAAGGGATTCTGTAACTAAAGGGAAGAAGAGGAAAATTGATACTAGGGGACAATCCACTGCTGTATTAATAATAGGTATTTTTCTTTTATTCAGAAAAATTATACATGTGAAAGGGACCATATAAAAGTAATTTTAAGTTTTCATTTTTATTTGATTTAAATATAAAATTTACTGGAGGCTTTGGACATAGTTAAGTATAAACTCGAAAGATTCAATGCGGTTGTTACTGCCTGTATTATAGTTCAGCAGCACCTTCTCACGTAGCCTCCATAGTTGGCTAATAACCTTTCCTCATTAACGGAATTAATCAGATTTTGTTGTGAAACGTACAAAGCAAGGATACTTCTGAAACATTTCTTTTCAGAATTTTATGTAGGGTATTGGCTTTAATTCCATGATATTGGTTCTGATAGATGTTATACTTTCTAAAAAAATTTTAACTAAAGTAAATAATCTTGTGTGTCTTTAAAGTATCTTTCAAAGGGTGGTAGCTTGTGACTTACTGCTTTATTAAATTAAAATTTGCTTTAATTTCTAATTTAGTTGGTGTCATATTTAATGGGAGATGACTCTATGATATTTAAATAGCTTTTCCCCCTTTTGACATGTGAACTTGCATTTTTAAAAAAATATGTAATAGGACCTGGAATTGCAAGAGAGAGGTAAACATGAAGAAGCAGGGATTCTAAACCCAATTGTGAAAAGAGAAGAAAAATTTGTTAAAGATCAAGGACTCCATGTTGTAAATCAGGAGGTTGAGAAGCTGGAAGATGGTAAGAAAGAGTTTGTTTACTCAAGTGATGAATCAGCATCCTTTGGGAAAGAAAGGGTTAGCATCCCCTGATATTTGCCAGCTGAACAGTGAATTGGTTATACAGAATAACAAAAGGTTGATACAGTGGTAGGGGATGGTCTATTAGGAATCACAAACATTTGAATAAAGTTACTAAGGAAAGAAAAACATAACTGTTAAGTTGCTGTTTGGGGTTAGGGAATAAGGACAAGTTACCCTCAGAAAATTCAGATGAAGTAAAATTCAGATAAAAGGGGAAATTTTTGTGTGTATGTTAACTAAAGCTTGATGAAGAGATAACTGAAAGACAATGCACTCTATTGGCGTGACCTTGAGACTCTACTCTGTAGACTAGCCCAAACATTAAAATCAATGAATTGTGAGGTCCTAAATATATTCCTGTAAGTTTTCTTTCTTTTTAGTATGAAAGTAAATCTTTAACATGTTTAACCAATAGTGTGGAAGTTTAATGAACCAACTCACATAGTTTCAGATACTGAAAATGAAGTTCAGGAATAAATTCATTTCCATCTGGATAAAATGTCTTAAAGGTATGGGTAAGAGGAATCCCTGACTCTAATCCTCTATATATTTCATTAGTTTTATAGACGCTTCTTGCAGAGAAATCCTTTTTTTCCCTTAAAGTTAATGGAACGTAAAATTATGACCTAATTGTTACTTAAATTAGTGAATGTATATTTGTGTGTGTGTACTTAAAACAATGTAACAGTTGAAATAGAAGATATATTTATATTACTATTGGTTAAGGCACAAAGGGAGATTCTTTCACATTATTAATAAAACATAGAATAGAAAGGTACTATGGTCTTCCTAGGTACCAGGAAAAGGAATAAAGTAACGGAAGACTGGCCCCTTCTTTTCATCTTTTTTTTTTTTTTCCTGGAGTTTGTATGGGATAATCTCAAACATCAGTGAGAATGTATGCCATTTACTAAAGTTACTAAGAGTAAGTTGTATATCTCATGCCCATACCTTAAAATACTTGCATGTGTACTTTTACAAAATAAGGACATTTTCTTACAACACATTTCTCTAATCTGCTGTCCATATTAGTTTTATTAGTTGACATAGTATTGTCCTTTGTAGCATTTTCTTCTCTCCAGGATATGATCATGAATTGCATTTAGTTCTATCTCTTTAGTCTTCTCTAAATATTTTGAGATTATTCATCAAAAATGTTAAAGACCCATTTTTAAAAAACAGGATGTTCCTCATTTGAGGTTTATCTGAAGTGTTCTCTTAATTAGATTCAACTTAATGTATCTTCAGTCAGAATACCAAATAAGTGATGTTGTGTCCTTCTCAGGGTATGACACCCAGAGGTTCAAGTTTAAAATAAACCCCATCCATCTCTTCAGTGTACATCCATTCAGTGTATAGCACTATATTAGGTATAAAAAAGAGAACCTTCTTCCTTACCTCTACACTGAACAAAATTTTTTCTATAAATGTGAATTTTAAATGCAATACACATTAAGTATATTCTTTCTGAATTCTAGAATATCAAGTGTAGCAATGAAATTTATGGTGTTCATTCTCACTGTACCAATAACTAGATAGACTGTTTTGTAACAGATGAGAATTAAGATTTCCTACTTAAAAATAATGACTGCTGTAAAATCCCATTTTTTAAATTTGATTTCATACAGAATGGGAAAAAGAAGAACTTGCTAAAAAGCAAAAAGACAAGATATCTTTGCTGGAGAGAGAAGAAAAGCCTGCAATGGAAACTGGAAGATACCAAATGGAAATGTACCAAATTCAAAATGTTGATAAATTGGAGGAGGAGGAGGAAGAAAGGCTGAAGAGAGAAATGCTACTTGCTAAACTGAATGAGATCGACAGAGAGCTCCAAGATTCTCGGAATATAAAATGCCCTCCTCTGCCATTGCTGCCTGATTCGGAATCAAAACTGCATTCCCCAGGGAGAAGCCCCAAAACATACATGTTCTCTGAATCCTCAGAGAGAGTATCTAATGGGCACCATCTGCAAGAAATCAGCCTTTTCACTACAAAAGGAGATGGTCAGAATCCAGGAAATATTAGAAGCCCAGCCTCCCCAAATGAGCTTGCATTTGGCAGCTATGTGCCTTCATTTGCGAAAACATCAGGGAAGTCAAATCCATTTAGCCAAAAGAGTGGCCTTGTGGATGTCCAAAGAAACAGTATAGAGAAACGTAGTAAAGACAGTGTAGATTTAATTACAAGGAGAGAGAAAAAAGCTCATCTGATGGAACAGCTGTTTGGTGCCAGCGGCAGCAACACCATTTCCTCTGAAAGCAGTGACCCGAATTCTCGGGCTGCCAGCAAAGGAGACTTGGACCCTCTAAATTTTCTCCCAGGGGATAAGAGCAGCAGGGATAGGGAACATGATGAAGAGGACGACTTTTTCCTCAGCGAAGGAAGAAGTTTTAATCCAAATAGACTCCGTTTAAAACATGCAAACAGTAAACCAGCAGTAAAAGCAGTGGAATCTGTAGAAGATGAAATTGAAGAAGTAGCCCTGAGATGACTGACTACAGTATACATTTTTCGAATTGTAAATATTAAAATATTTTAATACAATATTTATTATAAACCTTTAGAATTTTCAATATTAAAAAGTCCTTATTAAGGAATGATTTTTAATTGACAAATACAGTGTAAATGAAAAGAAGTAGATCATATCTCACCACATAGCTAGATTGCCAAGAATGAAGGAGACTTTTGAATGAACCCAAAAATAGAGATGTATTTTGCTTGGTTTTGGCTTTTTATTTATAAATAGGTTTTACCTCTTAATCAATCAGCTCTATAGGAAGTTTCACTCCATTGGAGTTCATATTTATTTCCTATTTTTATCCCTATTTATTTATTTACTTATTTTTGGTCATGTACTCACTGAAGTAAATATAGTCTTGTCAAGTGGAAATTGAAGGTGGGAGGCTCTGGGTTGGGAAGATAGCTCCCAGATGGTGGAGCACTGGTGCTACTTAGGAGCCCTGTCCTCTGTGGACAGGGGTCCCTTTCTCACATAGCGTAGTTGAGCTACTCTTAAGTGGAAGCTGTGACAACATAGGGATTTCCCACTTAAGAGAGGCATTAAATCGCTTACCTACAACTCTAACATATTAGGTTGAGATCAGAAGACATTTGTCTGTTTGCTTGGATAATTCCTCTGTCATGGCTCCTGGAGGCATGGGTACAGTGGTAATCAGTAATTCTTTTCCTCCTCCTCTTACACTCTGTACCTCAGTGACTGGGTATGAGATTTCATACCCAAATACATGAAATTAAAGAAATTTCATCCTAATATAGAAAGATTTTTCAACTCAGTTATGTTTCCAGAGTAATCTAACTTGGAAATTTTTAATATATATTTTTAAGGTTTGAACTTGCTGTCAAAACCAATGATAATGATAGTGTAATACTGTTGGGCTTATAGGATTAATTTTAAGGCAACCATTGGTTAAAAATGTTTTAGAGATGGGGCTTCTGCCTTGCTGAGTAGGGTGGATATTTTTCTGTTGAAATGTGTTGGTCTTCTGCTGTTTGTAGCTTACTTCAGCTACAAAGGAGTTGATGACCTTGGATTATGTTGGGTATGATTGGTCTTTAAGAAGTGATAATATACCACCAACCGAGGAGAAAACACTGTTAAAATGAAGAGTGGGAGAAACAGTGTGTCAGGGAAAGCATAAAAAAATGTAGATTGACACTTAATTCTAAAGTGAGCTTCCCCCCCACCCCCGGAATTTAGTATGTATTCACTAATAGTATGATTTCTGATGCCAAGCATATATACTGATGAGGGGACCCGAGTTACTGTTTTATCTTGAGTTCTTAACGCTTGTTATTGAATATAATTTCATAACTATTTGGCAAGACTTACCTGGATAGGTCTCTAATGAAAAGATATTCTATCTATCGTCTTCTAAATTGCGTTACTGTCATTCATTGGGAACTGAGTCTCCCAAAAGTGCTAAACTACATTAAAAAATTGTTTTAGCAAAGAGATTTTTATGTCTGATATAAATAAGCTTTTAGTATGTCGCAAATCATTCTAATATATGTAAGCCACAATATTGTAATGCAGTTCTTGATAAAATATTATGTAATGTTAATTTTGTTCATAGTTGCTAATTTTTCTGCCAAAAGTATTCTAATTTTTAGATTGCTTTGTTTTAAGAGGCTTTTTAAAAAGCCTTTTAGTAAAAGTTTTATATTCAGGTCATTTAATTAGTCTCTTGCTTTTTTCCTACATAATGTTTTCTAGTCTCTTTCACCAGATATAGTAAGACAGAATTATTAAAATTAAACCTAAAATTAAGTTATAGACTTAGAAGCATTATGGTGTTAGGCATTAAAATTTAAAGTGTACAGAACAGGTTTTTCTTTATGAACAAACCTGAGAGAGTAAATCATTTTTTTTCTAAATGTCAAGTTAAATTTGTTATTTGTACTAAGAACTCTTAACTAATAAAAGCTAAAAACACACTACGGCTCTTTGTTTGAATGATACCTTAGGTCATTTAGGAAATCCATGGTAGAAACAGGACCTGCAGAGTTAATTTTTATTTCGTTATTCTTTTTTTTTTCCTGTCCAGTATTTTTAATTGAAGTAGGTGAATTTGCCCTAAATCAGGTTAGACAGTATGCTAGTCTTATCAGATAATTATAGTTTTAATTAATCCTTTCACCCTTAATAGCTATCCTAATGGCATATATTGCTCATAATATAAAAAAAGGGGGGGTAAGGAGGATCAAATTGAATCATAAAATAAACTTATTTCATGGCTGACTCGCTGTTTTTCTGATCCTCCTCTCCATCTCCTATCAGACATACTCACCTTCTGGTATCCCTGGTTGGGTGTTAGTTGGATACAGCATGCAGATCTGCCTGATGAAAAGGGGAAGGGAAATATCTGTTACAGTGACAATGTGGGGTTTTTAGGATTAAAAAAGGAACTGTAAATTGTCAAGAAAAGATCTGCCTTTAAAGCTTTTTCCTTTCTACACAACAAATGCCCCTTTCACATTAAAGTCACCTTTTATATCATTTGAAAGTGCTCTTTTTTTTTTAGTAAAGAGCATATACTCATTCATTAACTGGGTGCCCTGCATATAGTAGGTGCCAGGAGAGTAAGATAGACCCTGCCCTTGCCCTCACAGTGAATGCAGAGCCCAGTAGGCCAGACTGTACACATTTCCCTCCCTGCCCTCCCACCCACTCTCTCACTGTCCTTGGGTTTACTCAGCTGTTACTTCTCTTAATACTTTTTAATGTGATTATGAGGGATGAATGAAATACTTAAGTTAATGCTTGGCAGGGTGCCTGGCACATTATAAGTGCTCAGTAAACATTAGCTGTTCTCATTGCTGATTGAGGTTCTTTTAGGGTATAATTGAAAAGTAGAGCATAGGTATGTACGTATATTGACACTATACTTTACACAAGGTAACACGCAAAAAAAAACCCCTCCAAATTATCTTAAAACATCTATACTAAATATATTGTGCCCCTTAGGTCTGCACTTAGAACTTTCCTTGCTTTATTCAGCATTAACCATGCAGTAAGCCTCACAGCAAAAATGAAATACAGAAAACACAGGACTTTATGATTGCATAATGTGATAACTTGTACCCCAGCTTTCCCACAATGTGTGTATCCTTGGATAAGCTACAACACCTCTCTGCACCTCCTTTTCCCCCTCTACAAGATGGGGCTAATGATAGTACCTACTTCATGGTGATTGCATATATTAAATGAGTTGATACGTGAAAAACAGAATTATAAAGGCTCAGATTATTGCTGTTGATGTTTTGGAAAGGTAATGGAGAAACAGGGAAAAGAAGTGATATTTGTTGAATGCCAGGCATGGCAGTTGGGGTTTTTATGCATGTGCTTTAGCTCCTCATAAATTTTTTTCTAAAGTAGATGCTGTTACTCCCATTTTACAGTTGGGGCTACTAGACTGTAATATGAAAGTGATGGATACAGGTAATAGACTACATTCAGTAGTCTCAATTTAGTCCAAAGAAATAAGATATTTTAGAAAAGAATTTTGCATTAGTACTCTTTAAGTGTTAAGTGACAGAAACCCAAATCAAACCAGCTTAAACAAAATGAGGAAATTATTTTTGGCTTGAATATGGAAAGCTCAGGAAAGTGTGGTTTGATCTGGAGGTTCAAATAATAGTGCTTACTCTGTCCACCTTTTAGCTTGGCTCCCTTCAGCTGGCACCCACTTCAAAAATAAAATATTTCCTATAGCTCTGGCAAAAGTCTGTTTGGCTAGTTTATGTTATATGCCACCTATAGGACTGGTGGCATTGTGTAGAAGGATGAAACTACTATCCCTCTTCATGGAATGATCACAACTTCTATGGATAGAGGAGGCATTTTTCCCTGATGAAGAAATTTTAGACAAAAAAAAAAACATTTACTTTATAATTATTGTGGATTTGGTTCTAGACCACCACAATGAGGTGAGTCAAATTATTTTTTTGGTTTTCCAGTGCATACAAAAGTTAGGTTTACACTATAGTCTATTAAGTGTGCAATGGTATTACGCCTAAAAGCAATGTGCATACCTTAATTTAAAAATATTACTAAGGGGCACCTGGGTGGCTCAGTTGGTTAAGCATCTGCCTTCTGCTCGGGTCATGATCCCAGTGTCCTGGGATCAAGTCCCACATCAGGCTTGCTGCTCATCAGGGAGCCTGCTTCTCCCTCTCCCTCTGCCTGCTGGCTCGCTCTGTCAAAAAAATAAAATCTTTAAAAAATATATATATAAAAATACTGCTAAAAAAAAATGCTCACCATCATCTGAGCTTCCAGCAAGTTGTAATTATTTTTGCTGGTGCAGGTCTTGCCTCAATGTTAATGGCTGCTGACTGATCAGGGTGATCATTGCTGACGGTGGGGTGACTGTAACAATTTCTTAAAATAAGACAACAACGAAGTTTGCCAAATCGATTGACTCTTCCTTTTATGAATGGTTTCTCTGTAGCATGTGATGCTGATTGACAACATTTTACACACAGTAGAACCTCTTTCCAAATTAGAGGCAATCCTTTCAAACCCTACCACTGCTTTATTAAGTATGTTTACGTGATCTTCTAAATCCTTTGTTGTCATATCAACAATCTTCACAGCATCTCAGGAGTAGATTTCCATCCCAAGAAAACACTCTCTTTGCTTATCCATAAGCAGCAGCTCCTCATCCATTCAAGTTTCCTCACAAGATTGTAGTAATGCAGTCCCATCTTGAGGCTCCACTCCCAGCTCTCTTGCTATTTCCACCACAATTGTGGTTACTTCCTCTGCTGAAGTCTTGAACCCCTCAAAGTCATCCTTGAGGATTGGAATCAGCATCTTCCAAACTCCTGTTCATGTTGATATTTTGACCTCTTCCCACAAATCACAAATGTTCTTAATGGCATCTGGAATGGTGAATCTTTTCCAGAAGGTTTTCAACTTGCTTTGCCCAGATCCATCAGATGAATCATTACCTGTGGCAGCCACAGTCTTACAAAATGTATTTCCTGAATAAGATTCGAGTGTCAAAATACCTCCTTGATCCATGGCTACAGAACGGATGCTGTGTTAGCAGGCATGACAACAACATGAATCTCACTGTACCTCATCAGAGTTCCTGGGTGACTGGATGTATTGTCAGTGAGCAGTAATAATTTGAAAGGAATCTTTTTCCTGAGAAGTAGGCCTCAACAGTGGGCTTAAAATATTCAGTAAACCATGTTGTAGACAGATGTGCTGTCATCCAGGCTTTGTTGTTCCATTTATAGAGCACAGGCAGAATAGATGTAGCATATTCTTAAGGAACCTAGGATTTTCAGAATGGTAAATGAGCATTGGCTTCAACATCACGTCACCAGTTTCATTGGCCCCTAACAAGAGAGTTGGCCTGTCCTTTGAAGCTTTGAAGACAGACAGTGACTTCTTTCTAGCTATGAATGTTCTAGAAGGCACCTTCCAATATAAGTCTGTTTCACTTACATTGAAAATCTGTTTAGTGTAGCCTCCATTAATGATCTTAGCTAGATCTCCTGGATAACTTGCTGTAGCTTCTACATCAGCACTTGCTGCTTCACCTTGCATTTTTATGTTATGGAGATGGCTTCTGTCCTTCATGAACCAATATCTGCTAGCTTCAGACTTTTCTTCTGCAGCTTTATCACCTCTCTCAGCCTTCATAGAACTGAAGGGAGTTAAGGCCTTGCTTTGGATTAGGCTCTGGCTGAAGGGAATGTTATGGCTGCTTTAATCTTCTGTCCAGACCACTAAAACTTTCCCAATATCAGCAAAAACGCTGTTTCACTTTTTATCCAGGTGTTCAAGGCAGTCGAATTTTTAATTTCCCTCAAGAACTTTTCCTTCGCATTCACAGCGTGGCTCTTTGGCACAAGAAGCCTAGCTTTTGGTCTATGTCAGCTTTCAACATGCCTTCCTCACTAAGCATAATCATTTCTAGCTTTTGATTTAAAGTGAGAGACATGTTTCCTTTCAGTTGAACACTTAGAGACTATTGTAGGATTATTAATTGACCGAATTTCAATATTGGGTCTTAAGGAATAAGAATGCCCAAGGGGAGGGTCAAAGATGGGGAACGACCAGTCAGCAGATCAGTCAGAACACACAACAGTTATCGATAAGTTTGCCATCTTATATGGGAGCAGTTGGTGTCCCAAAACAGTTAAAATAGTAACATAAAAGATCACTGATTAGATATTTTTGTATGGTGGCAGATGGTGTAGCTACACTTGCTGGGAGCACAGATAACATATAGACTTGTTGAATCACTATGTTGTACACCTGAAATTTATGTAACATTGTGTGCCAGCTACACTTTGATAAAAAAAAAAATCACTGAGTAAAGATCACCATACAAATAAAATGAAAGTTTAAAATATTAGCAAGAATCATTAAAATGTGACACAGAAATGAAGTGAGCAAATACTGTTGGAAAACTGACACCAACTTGTTCAATGCAGGGTTGCAACAAATTGTAAAAAATGCAATTATTTTTTTAAAAATGTATTTGTGAAGTGCAATAAAGTGAAGCACAATAAAATGAGCTATGCCTGTATTTTCCAATTAAAAATGTTTAAATTAATGGCTCTTAGGGAAAAACATTGAAAGGATCTTAATGGAACAAGCATTACTCAAAACACCTTATTCCTAGGAACAAGCTATTTTTGTGATATGATTATAACCATGGGGTTGCACTATGAAGTTCAGTTTGTTATTGACGAGTGAGCTGTTCCATCACTATGTAAGATAAGTATGCAAGACATTTAAATTATACTTTGGAATTCACAAAGTTCCAGATAAATATTTTTTCATACTAAATACTACATTTATGAAATATATTCATATATAAATGAACATATTCTATCACAATCTAGAATAAAACAAAAATTAGAAATGGGTAGCCAGGATAGGGTAGAAAGAATACTGGCTTTTCAGTCAGGAGTTAGGTTGGAGTTTACCCCTTACTAATTACAACTTTGGTCAAATAATTTAATTTTTCTTAAGGTTCCTCAGATGTGAAATGGGGCTGACCATATTTTACAAAGTTATTGTGAGGATTAAATGAGATGATGTTTTCTTGAGAGAAGAGAATAGATAAAATAGGCATGTCAGTAGAGGGAGAGCATTACCTATTCAGTGTTTTCTTTTGTTTCTGTATCAGCACCCCAAACTTTTTTTTAAACAACAGAACCTTGTCAATGTGGTATTTTAAAAACTAAATGTATTATTTTTCCTATAATCTGCCATCTTTGAAGTCATCTTGTCTTTAAGGACCCATGCAGAAGTTGCAGTGTCCCACAGAAAGCACTTTGCTGCTTCCATGAACAGGGAGCCTGTGGGAGAAGCAGTTTAACACACATAGTTTTGCTTCTCCAGCTGTTTCCATGGAGCAGTAACAGAAATCAGGAGCCCATACTCCGGTCTGAAGGCAGAGTATTAGAATTCAGGAAGAAGCCTCCCTGCTATATAGCTGGGGGATGCCATGAATAGATGGCCAAAGGCGGCTGCCTTTCTTCTCTCTTTAACTGACTTGAATGTCAAATTTCACAATTTTTGTCCCAGTTAATATGGATCCTGGTAAGGCCTACTTTTCACACTATCTGTAACAGCACATCACAGACTTCAGTTTTTTCACCCTGGTAAAAAGAACCTGAGTTACCATACATAGGCAATCATGGATACTGAAAACTTCTGGGTACATGTAGAAACAAGGGTTTATTGCAGCTTTTTTCCCCCTTCTATAAGAACTTCCCTCCAAATCTTAAATTTAGCTTCAATGTTTATTTCTAATGTCAGTGACATCCATAAAGTTTATTCTCTTACAGAGGAGCTCATTCAGGTAATCACAAATCTCTATGTTCTGTATCCAGAATATTTTTCAGTAGAGAAATAGAATCAGTAGAACCAAAGAACATATGTTAGGAAAATCTGTTAATGTTGTCACCTCAAACATTATCACTGGGGTCCAGAATCAATGGGGCCCATAACTCTGAAGTCTAGTTTTAAATAAACTAATTTGCTTTATACTCTAGGCAGTAGTTCTCAAAGTGTATTTTCCCCCAACCCCCAAGCCTCACCAGTGTCCCCTGAGAACTTGTTAGAAATGCCAATTCTCAGGAGCCACCCCAGACCTTCTAAATTAGAAACTCTGGAGGTAAGGCAGTCTGTATTTGTACCAGTCTTCTAGGGATTCTGTTGCAACTCAAGTTGGAAAACCAGTGCTCTAAGCTAACACCAGTAGGTAGTGGTTGGGGGCATTCCTATTTAGATTGGCTACCTGCAGGGTTTTGCAAATTGAAATTTAACACAGCTTGGGATCACAGTGTGCACGTACAGTATATGAACTCACCTTTGCCCCCTCACAGTGTACTTTCTGGACTAGAAACAAACTGCCTTTTTTATGGCTACAACAGTTATGGTCTGTACTGTCAGTTCTCTGTGGTTAATCTATCAGAAGAGTTAAACTAGTCAGGAAAGAGGAAAGCCATTGGAACAACCAGGACCAAAAAGATTGGGTGGTTCATATATCATTCCTCTATCATAGTCTATAATCCCCAAGCTTCCAGAAAAACCTTCAAAATGTCCTATAGCATTTCCTGAAGAACTAATCAATGTGGTTTAAATTTGACATTCTTTGTAGAGCATGCATTTTGGTATAGCAACAAGTTTATTAAATTTGAAAGTTTAGCTTTTTCAAAGTTTGAGAAAAATGTGTGTGTGTGTGTGTGTACTTAATGGTTCAGGCAAGTAGTTTCTGTGCTTGAGGTTTAATAAATATTAAAATTATCTAAATGAAATTAGCCTATAAACAGGGAATATGTTAAATAAAAGAAAAATTAGAACTAAGTATTCAAATTTCTCATGTGTCCACTTTTTGCCTCTGTGAAGACAGATGTATATAAACAAGAATTTCTATATACATCCCGGAGGTAGTGTTTACTTATAGATGAAGTAGGTCATGTTTTCATGAGTTTGGATTTTATATGCTATATAAAATTTCCATCTGTCTTGCTCTGGCTTCCTTGATTTAGATGGCTATTACCAAAAACCCCCCACCTCATCAAGGACAGACCTGTTGCTGTATAATCTGTTATAAACAGATTTCGATATAAACAGATAAAGATGGTACCAAGTATTGGACCATGTAAAATTGTGGTGGTGGTGGTGATGAGGTAGGAGGAGTGGTGGTTGAAGGAAGTGGTGCTAATGAAATTAGCTATATTCCCAAATGTGTACTCAGGAGAAATATATTTTTCCAGGGCTTAGGTCCCATAAAATGCATTGCCACTAGAAAATGTAGTGGGGTTGCAAGTTTTAAATATATCCTTAAAGCTGTGATTATCCCAATGTAATTTTGGTTCTGGACTAGCAATCTCTTAGAGTAATCAATATGTTGGTTCTGACACCCCCACAGCAATCATAACTTTACCAATTTCTTTGTGAAATCATAATTTTACCAATTTCATTTCTACTCTATTGATAAACATGTTCCAAGTAAAAAGTTCTCCTTTAGTTATGAAATTCTTCCCTTATGCTCCCTCACTAGTTCTCATTTTCAGCTATGACTTAATTTGTTTCTGTTTTAACCAATTTTTGGTTAACTACAAAGTTTGATAGAGCCAGCAGCATAATTAAATCGGTGTATATTGTCAGTTGGTCTTTCCTGAGCTGCTGAAAGGTTGCTAGGATACTCTTAAAGATACAATTCTCTTGATTAATTGCAAAACCTGGATTGCCCAAGTAACATTTTTATTAATTCATAAAAATACAGGTCAGGATTGCATTTAAATTTATAGCAAGATGAGTGCTATATATCTCTGGATGCTTTTAGCTTCACAGAAATGTATTTAGGTACACTTACAAAGAATGTGTTTTGAATAACAATTTAGTGGATGAGAATTAGTCACTTTTATTTAAGGGAGAGTATTCCTTTGTGTTGCACAATATATATGGGTTTGGAGCCGAAAGAATTCTGATTTTTAAATTGCCACTAGGAAATACATCTCCACAGTGTCTGTAATACTGCAGAAATCCTGTTGTAGTTACTATCATTATTATTATTGATGTATTCAATCCCAAACTTTCATATAAAGTATGATCATTGTTTCTGGCTGATTTAATAAAATCAAGAAACTTACAAAGAAAACAACTTCATCTACAATAGTTTGATGTGATATGGCCAGTTGTCTCAAAGGTTAAGGATGGGCAAATGGCTTTAAATGGTTAGCATTCTTCCAACAATTGTTTTATAGCTAATTATTCTGAAAATGACTGAAACTACTCAACTGTCAATCATCCAGTTTATTTATTCATTCATTTAAAAAGAGTTTATGGAGCTTCTATTATATACAGTGCACTTTACGAGAAGTCAAAGTGGATTTTTAGATGACATGAGGTTTTCCTTTTGGAAGAACAACTTCTATACTAATATGGAAGATAGATTACACCATTCAAGAATTGCAGATAAGAAATAAGAGAGAATGTAAATAACCAGAAAACAATGAACAAAATGGCAAAAAGTACATACCTATTAATAATTACTTTAAATGTAAATGGTCTAAATGCTCCACCCTAAAGATAGAATGGAGGAATGGATAAAAAACAAGACCCAACTATGCTGTTTATAAGAGACTCACTTTAGACCTAAAGACACATACAGACTAAAAGTGAAAAGATGGAAAAAGATATTCCACACAAATGGAAGCAAAAACAAAAACCAGGATAGCAACACTTAGACAAAATAGAATTTAAAGCAAAGACTATATTAAGAGACAAAGAAGGGCATTACATAGTGATAAAGAAATCAATCTAACACGAGGATGTAACAACTGTAAATATCTATGTACCCAATATTGGAGTACCTAAATACATAAAGCAAGTATTAACAGACATAAAGAAAGTGACAGCAATACAAAAATAGGAGGGGACTTTAACACCCCACATACATCAATGGATAGATCATCCAGGCAGAAAATAGAGTCTTTGAAAGACACATTAGACCAGATGGACATAAAAGAACATTCCATCAAAAACAGAATACAAATGCTTTTCAAGTGCACATGGAACATTCTCCAGGATAGATTACATATTAGGCCACAAAACAAGACTCGATAACTTTAAGAAACTGAAATCTTACATCTTTTCCAACTACAACGATATGAAACTAGAAAACAGTTACAAGAAAACAAACAAACAAAAAAACCCACAAACAAGTGGAGGCTACACAACATGCTAGTGAACAGCCAATGAAGAAATCAAAGAGGAAATTAAAAAATACATGGAAACAAATGAAAATGAAAACACAATGTTCCAAAATCTTTGGAATGCAGTAAAAGCAGTTCTAAGATGGAAATATACAGCAATATAGGCCTACCTCAAGAAACAAGAAAAATCTCAAAGAAACAATTTAACCTTACACCTAAAGGAACTAGAAAAAGAAGAACAAACAAAGCCTAAAGCTAATAGAGGAAAAGATATTAATAAAGATCAGAGCAGAAATAAATGAGACAAAAAAAATAGAAAAAATACATCAAGGGAAGCAAGAGCTTTTTTAAAAGATGAAATTGATAAACCTTTAGCCAGACTCATCAAGAAAAATGAGAGGGCCCAAATAAATAAAATCAGAAATGAAAGAGGAGAAGTAACAACTGACACAGAAATACAAAGGATTATAAGAGACTACTACAAAAAAATTATATGCCAGCAAACTGGACAACCTAAAAGAAATGGATAAATCCCTAGAAACACAATCTTCCAAAACTGAATCAGGAAGAAATAGAAAATCTGAACAGACTAATTTCAAATAACAAAATTGAATCAGTAATCAAAAAACTCCCAAGAAACAAAAGCTCAGAACCAGACGGATTCACAGGTGAATTATACCAAACATTCTCCTCAAACTAATCCAAAAAATAAAAGAGGAAAGAAAGCTTCCAAATACATCAATGAATTCTCAATAAAATATTAGCAAACCTAATTTAATAATACATTAAAAGGATCATTCATTACAAACAAGTGGAATTTATTCCAGGAATTCAAAGATGGTTCAATATTCACAAATCAATTAATGTGATACATTGCATCAATAAAACAAAGGATAAATATCATATGATCATCTCAAACGATGTGGAAAAAGCATTTGACAAAATTCAACATCTGTTCATGATAAAAACTTTCAACAAAGTGGGTTTAGAGGGAACATACCTCAACATTGTAAGACCACATATGATAAACCCAAGCTAACATCATACTCAATGGGGAAAAACTAAGATCTTTCCTCTAAGATCAGGAACAAGACTAGGATGTCCACTCTAACCACTATTATTCAATATAACACTGGAAATCCTAGCCACAGTAATCAGACAACAAAAAGAAATAAAAGGCATCCATGTTGCTAAGGAAGAAGTTAAACTGTAACTATTTGCAGATGACATGATACCATACATAGAAAACTCTAACGATGCTACCAAAAAAACTATTAGAAGTTATAAATGAATTTAGTAAAGTTGCAGGATACAAAAGTAATACCCAGAAATCAGTAATGAAAGATTTGCACTTTGAAAACTATAAAACATTGATGAAAGAAATTGAAGATGACCCAAACAAATGGAAAGATATTCCATCCTATGTATTGAAACAATTAATATTGTTAAAATGTCCATACTACCTAAAGCAATCTAAAGATTCAATGCAATCCCTATCAAAATACCAATAGAATTTTGCACAGAACTAGAATAATCCCAAAATTTGTATGGAACCGCAAAAGACTCCAAGCAGCCAAAGCAATCTTGAGAAAAAAGAACAAAACTGGAGGTACCACAATTCTAGATTTCAAGATTATAAAGCTGTAGTAATCAAAATAGTATGGTACTGGCACAAAAATAGAGACATAGACCAACAGAATAGAAAGCCAGAAATAAACCCACATGTATACAGTTGATTAATCTATGACAAAGGGGGGGAAGAATATACAATGAGGAAAAGACAGTCTCTTTAATAAATGGTGCTAAGAAAATTGGACAGTTACACACAAGAGAATGAAACTGGACTTTTTACACCACACAAGGATTGGAGACCTAAAACCATAAAACTCCTAAAAGAGAACATAGGCAGTAATTTCTTTGACATTGGCCACAGCAATATTTTTTTAGATATATCTCCTTAGGCAAGGGAAACAAAAGCAAAAATAAACTATTGGAACTGCACCAAAATGAAAAGTTTTTGCATAGTGAAGAAAACTATCAACAAAACTAAAAAGCAACCTATGGGAGAAGATATTTACAAATGATATATTTGATAAGGAGTTAATACCCAAAATATATAAATAACTTACACAACTGAACACCAAAAAAAGCAAATATTCAGATAAAACTTTTTTTTCCAAAGAATGCATACAATCAACAGACACATGAAAAGATGCTCATCATTAATCATTGGAGAAATGCAAATCAAAAACACAATGAGATATCACCTCACACCTGTTAGAATGGTAAAATAAAAAAGACCAGAAATAACAAGTGTTGGCAAAAATCTTGAGAAAAAGGACCCTCATGCACTGTGGTGGGAATATAAATTGGTGCAGCCACTGTGAAAAACGGTATGATGGTTTCTCAAAATTTTTAAAATAGAAATGCCATATGATCCAGTAATTCCACCACTGGGTAAACAAAAAACAATTAGATAAGATATATGCACCCCTATGTTCATTGCAGCATCATTTACAATAGCTAAGATGTGGAAATAACCCAAGTGTCCATTAATAGATAAATGGATAAAGAAGATGTGATATGTAAACAAATAAATAATGGACTATTAACTATAAAAAAAGAATGAAATCCTGCCATTTGTGACAACATGAATGGACTTAGACTATTTTATGCTAAGTGAAATGTCAGAGAAAGACAAATACCATAGGATTTCATTTATATGTGGAACCTAAAAAGCAAGCAAACAAAGCAAAAGCAGAAACAGACACATAAAAACAGAGAACAAACTAGTGGTTGCCAGAGGGAAGGGGGGTGGGGTAATCTTCAAAATGGATGAGGGGGAGTGGGAGTACAGGTTTCCAGTTATGAAATAAGGCACAGGGATGGAAGGTACAGCATAGGGAAAAGAGTCAATAACATTTTAACAGTCTTGTGTGGTGACAGGTGGTGAGCATAGCATAGCCTATAAACTTGTTGAATCATGATGTATACCTGAAACTAACCTGTGTCAACTATACTTCAATTTAAAAAAAAAAAGAATGAAAATTGATGTTACCAAATGGTAAGGTCGCTTCCTCCTGAAGCTCCTTCTCGTAAGACCAAGTAACAACTACTCATGGACAAAACACCATTGAGACAATCCTAGAACATAAGAGTGAGGCTGAAGCACCGCCTCCCCCCACCACCCCCAGAAACCTGCTTTAGAAAGGTAAGAGGAACAGCTGCTCTTCCCCCAGGCTGCCATAGCACCATGACTACAGTTCTTCCAGTGGAAAGAGAGAACCCAGTAAGTACATCCAGGAACCCCAGCATTATGGATCATTTTGTGGAAGAGCCTACTCTCGTTTTGCCCCATGGAGATTGCAGGGTCATCTGCTGGGCTCAACCACTGAGAATCTAATTGTGATGAAGAAGTGTTGAGGGGCTTCCTTTGTTTTGTTTTGTTTTGTTTTGAGGGGCTTCTAATAACCACCACTCAAGATCTTGATAGAGCTCCTACCAGCACAGCCCAACTAGTAATCCCAACTAGCAGTTCTGCTTATCTGCAGACCAAGTCAGGGGAGGGGGTAGTCTGACCAGGGAACACAGTGGGGTGCAAGTCTGCCTGATTTGGGTCACCAAACAAGGATTTTTGCCAGCCCTGTAGCCTGGTCTTCCCACAAACAGCAGAGGTACTGAGTCATAGCCGTACCTGCTGTGGATTTGGCTCTGAGTTCTCCCTACCAGAAAGCCTCTTCAGGAAAATTTAGGAGTTGCTGGAGTGGGCCTCCCTTGTCCTCCCAGGTAAGGAGGTGTTATATAACCCCACTTGCTGCACCTGGACAGGGAAATAATTCACTGCTCCACCTATTGACAATAGGTGGATACAGCCCTCATCCCGCCTGACCAGGGAAACTTAACAGACCACATTGGAAGCTATGTAACCCATCCAATAGCTGTGCTTATAGTAGCACTTGAATAGAAAGCACAGCCTGTTACTTTCCCTGTCTGCAGGGCAAAACCAGTGGCTTCACCAGACTAGGATAATTGATGCACACTCTTGCTTTATTTGGGTCCCCAAACAATGAGCTGTGCAGGCCCTGGGTCCTGTCTTGTGCCCTGCCCAATACTGAGTATAATACTCAGGCCTGACTATCTAATAAGCCTGATTAGAGAGTCTAGGCAATAGCAGAGCCCATCCTACAACCTCACTTGGGCAGGGAATCAAGCCAGCCGTCCTAGCAGCTGTTCTCAGTCAGTGGCATGTCCCACCACCCCTGACCTCAGAGTGCAAACAGTTGCCTCCCCCCCAAACAGACCCTAATAGCAGGCACCACCTGCCCAAGGACATTACCAGCAGAAACCCAAGCCAAGCTAACTGTAGAAGAACTGTCTCTACCAAAATGAACCTATAAAGTCTGGAAGAGCAGACCACTTACCCAAATGCACAGATACCAGCATAGGAATCAAGGATCATGAAACATCAGGTAAATATAATACCACAAAAGGACACTCATAAAGTTCTAATAACTGATCATAATGACATGGAGATCTATGGACTGCGACAAAGAATTCAGAATAATCCTCTTAAAGAAGTTTAGTGAACTACAAGAGCACACAGAAAACTGAACATAAATTAGGAAAACAATGTGTAAATAATATGAGAAGCTCAACAAAGAAATAAAAAAACATTTTAAAAACCCCAGAATTCCTAGCATTGTAAAATACAATAACTGAACTGAAGAATTCAATACAGAGCTTCAAAGGCAGATTCAACCATGAAGAAGAAAGAATCAGGGACCTGGAAGATAGGACTTTTGAAATTATCCAGTCACAGTAAAAAGAAAAAAAGAATGAAAAAAAAATGAAGAGTGCCTATGGGAATTGTAGGACACATAAAAAGAAACAAAATCCACATTACAGAAGGAGAAGAGAAAGGGACATAATATATTTAAGGCAATAAATGTAAACTCTGTAAACTCAAAGAATTAAAAATAGAACTATCATATGATTCAGTAATTCCACTTCTGGGAATATATTAGGAAGAAAAACACTAACTTGAAGTGATATCTGCACCCCCATGTTTATAGCAGCATCATTTACAATAACCAAGATATGGAAACAACCTAAGTGTTCATTGACAGATAAAGAAAGTGTGATATATATACACAATGGAATATTATTCTGCCATAAAAAAGAGGAGATCTTGCCATTTGTGAAAATGGACCTTAAAGTCATTATGTTAAGTGAAATAAGTCAGACAAAGAAAGACAAATCCTGTATGATCTCATTTATGTCTGGAACCTAAAAAAATAAAAAACTTATAGAACATAGAAAAAGTGGTGGGGTGGGTGGAGGAATTGAGAAAGTTGGTAAAAAAGTACAAACTGGATTTATACATAAACATATACATAATGACTATAGTTAACACTGCTGTATGATATGTAGGAAAATTAAGAGAGTAAATCATTGGAGTTCTTATTATGAGAAAAATCATTTTTTTCTTCTTCTTAACGTATCTTTAGGAGATAATGGATGCTCGCTAAACTTACTGCAGTAATTAATTTACAATATGTTAAGTTAAACTGTTATGCTATATTCCTTAATTTATACAGTGATGTATGTTAATTATATCTCAATAAAACTGGAAAAAAAATGAAGTGAAAGAAAGAGTCAATGAAAATACACTATAGATGGATTGTAGAGTTATTCAGGAGAGGGAATTTGTAAGTGCTTGGTTATCAATTAGATATGGGAGAGTGGGGAACAAGAAGAGGCTGAGGAGGTGCCAGTGATACAGACTTCTCTATGAACAGAGCAGATTTGGGAGGTAGGAGATGAGATGAGTAGTTCCTTTGTAAGCCTATTGAGTTTGTTGTGGGACATCCATTAGAACATGTCGAGCCAACAAAAGGAAGATCTACACAGAGACACCGACTCAGGACTCAGTCACATATGTATGGAATTTGTAGCCATGGGTCTGCACAGGGTTACTCAGTGTGTAAAAAAAAAAAAAAGTGTAAATGGAAATAAATCAATAAATAGCAGAGGATGATCATGTCAGTTTCCCTAAAGATCATGTCTCACTTATAATCCTGAGTTTCAAAAATACCTGAAATATATACCTGAGATACCTGAAATAGAAATACCTGCAATTCTTTCTCCCCTTCAAATCCTTCAAGGTAAGAAATGTATCTTTAAAAAAAAAAATGAGAGGCTATCAGTTTTTAAACATTTTAAAGAAGAAAAAATAAGCTCATTGAGGAAATAGACAATACAGATAAGCAAAAGAACACAAAATTGACCTCTAATTCAACCACTTATTTGAAAAATCAATCTTAGTGTGTGTGTGTCTATTTTGGGACTTTGTCTTGTTCTAATAATCTGCCTTTTCCCACACCAGAATTTACTGTTACATCTTTTTAAAAAAAATTAAACATTTTGCCTAGGTAGTAGGCATTGAACCATTTCATGGTTCAAATACCAAATGACAATAAAAGGTATTTAATAAATTCTTGTTCCTTTCCTTGTCCCGAACCAGTTACACATGCATACATGTGAATCCTTCCAGACATTATGCCAAATTATGCCAACGCAAGCAATATGAATTTTTATTCTTCCTCTTTTGTAAATGAAAGCTATACACTATTTTGTACCTTGATTTATTTTACATTCAATATATATCTTGACAATTATGATGGTTAGTTTTACATGTGAACTTGGCTGCCTATAATACCCAGTTATTTAGTCAAACACCATTCAAGAGGGGAACACCACATGAAGATGGAGATAGATACTGAAGTGAAGGCTACAAGTTAAGGAATGGGAAGGATTGCTGGAAACCACCAGAAGCTAGGAGAAGAGCATAGTACAGATCATTTCTAGGGCCTTCAGAGGGAATGTGGTGCTGCCAACACCTTGATTTCAGACTTCCTTCTCCAGAACAGTGGAAGAATAAACTTTTGTTGTTTTAAAGCCACCCAGTTTGTGGTGATTTGTTATAGCAGCCCTGAAAAACTAATGCAATGATCTTTTCATATCATTACATAGAAAGTATCCTCACTTAAAAAAATAGCCTCATGTTATCCAAAATTAATTTACCAGTCCTCTATTGATGGACATTTGGATTGCTTCCAATCTTTGCTATTACAAACAATGCTTTGTTGAATGACTTTGTACATCAATTTCACATATATCTAAGTATATCTGTAGGACAAATTTCCAGCAGTTGAATTGATGGGCCAGAAGGTATACCATTTGTTATTTTGACAGATACTACAATATTATCCTCCATGGGTTTAACCAGCTTATACACACATAAGCAATACAAGTGCCTGTTTTGCCCTTCTGATAGATATCTCAATATAGTTTTCATTTGTGATTTCCCTTACTAAGTGTGGGATTGTGTTTTAAGAGCCTTTTACATTTCTGAACTGCCTGTTCATATTCTTTTCCCATTTTTCTGTTAGGTTATTAATCTATTTCTAGGATTTATTTCTACATTGAAGAGATTAGCCCTTTATCTGTTATAGGACTTGGAAACACTTCCCCCCCAATTTGTCACTGTCTCTTGATTTTGCTTATTGTATATGTGTGTGTGTGTGTGTTTTGCTTGTTTTTCTTTTCACCATGCATAATTTATTTTTATGCAAATTTATTTTATCAGTTGTTTATTTTTAATTACTATAGGGTTATAAAAAAATCCTCCTTTATTTTAATCTAACAATTCTTTTAGTTCCATTTTCTGTAGAATTTATACTTGTATATACTGTGAGATAGTTTCAACTTATTTTTTTCCAAATGGCTATCCAATTGTCCTGACACTATTTGTTAAAAGTCCATCTTTAAACTTTGATTCGAAATTCCACCTTTATCACATATGAAATTATGTGTTATATACATACGAATACACTTGGACCTATTTCTGAAATTTCTATTATGTTCCTTTGGTTGACTATTTATGGGCTAATACTACACTGTTTTAATTTTTGCAACTATAAAATAAACATATCTAGTGGCACTAGACCTTTTACTTCATTACTCATCTCACATTTTCCAGAGTTTTTCTTGATATTGTTTTTTGCCTTGTAAACTTTAGAATCATTTTGTCGTTTTTTTAAAAAAGTTTTGGTTTTTTTTTTTTTAAGATTTTATTTATTTGACAGAGAGAGAGGGGCATGCAAGTGAGCACAAGCAGCGGGAGCAGGAGAAGCACGCTCCGTGCTGAGCAGGGAGCCTGATGCGGGATTTGATCCCAGCACACTGGGATCATGACTTGAGCCGAAGGCAGATGCTTAACCCACTGAGCCACCCAGGCACCCCGAGTTTTGGTGTTTTAAAATAAATTGATACATTTATAATATTTGTCTGACATCTAAGAATGTGTTTCCCTTTGCTTTTTTGTTTTGTTTTGTTTTGTTTTAAAGATTTCATTTATTTGACAGAAAGAGACACAACGAGAGAGGGAACACAAGCAGGGGGAGTGGGAGAGGGAGAAGCAGGCCCCCCGCCAAGCAGGGAGCCCGATGGGGGCTTGATCCCAGGACCCTGGGATCATGACCTGAGCCGAAGGCGCCGCTTAACGACTGAGCCCCCCAGGCACCCCTCCCTTTGTTCAGTTCTTTTGTATCCTTCAGTAATGTTCTAAAGTGTTTTTTCTGTATAGTCTTGCACATTTCTTGTTAAATTCATCCCTAGGTTTTTAAGCTTTGTGTTGCTATCATAAATACCAACTTTATTTTCATCATATATTTTTTTTCTGATTATTGTTTGTATATGTGAAGCTATTTTTCTCAGTTTTCCATTGGATAGTTTTAGCTGTTCATTTCCATTTCTCCTGTCTCTACTTTTTTCTCTTGCTTGATTGCATTGGCTCTTTCTTCCAGTACAGTATAATATATAATAGTAGTGACAGTGGTCATATTTGTTTTATATATAATTTTGGGTGGGGATGCTTCTCTTGTTTTCCCTTTTAAGCATGATGCTGACTTTGGGCTGAGATAGATTTATCATATTAAGTAAATAATCATCTTTTCCAATTTTACTTAAGTATAATCAAGAGTGGTTATTCAATTGTTTTCCAAATGTTTTGGTGGCAATAAGATTATATAATTGTCTTTTTAGGTCTAATAATGTGGTGAATTGTATTAGTAGAATATGTTTCTATTTTTCCTTGCAGGTTGTGTAATTTTTGCTTTATAAAATTTGCAGAAGTATTATTTGGTAAGTGAAAGATTCATAATTATTATTTTTATGCATCATTTCTTGCTTTTTGGTCTGACTTCTACCTTTTTTTGATATTTAGATCCTAAACCCATTTTTATTTTGGCAGGTGTTTGCCTGGTATTTATTTTAAAAACTTCTGGGTCTTTTTGTTTTAGATATGTCTCTCGTATAAAGCATAAAATTGGGTTTTATTTTGTGATCCAGTCTGGAAATCTTCATTTCAATATATACATTTATTTTCTTGATATTCTGATAAGCTTGATCTTTGTTCCACTGTATTATTTTATGTACCCTATTCTAGCAGTTTTTAAAATGTCTTTGACTAAGTGGTTAGTTTTCTTTGCACATGCATATGCCTATGTGTATTTTTTCTGATATTTAGAAAGGTTTAAGATTTTGTTTTTTCTACTACCTAATACCTTTAGTCCTCTACTACTTTGGACAGTATCTATTAATTCCCTATCCCACAGTGTTAAAAATTAGCACATTTCTTTCCTCTGACCCCTCTTCTCCAACAACACATTTTAGTTGATAATATTGCTTCTTACTCTTTATATTGTTAAATATCATTATATTTCTCTTTCTTGGATTGTCAGCTTTAAATGATATCTTTTAACTCTATTACAGATGAAGCAATTAATATACTTACCATAGCTCCTATTTCTTTCTCCTTTTTCTTCCCAAGTTTTATTGGTTTTATAATTCTCATATCAGGACATAAAACATTTTTATTCTATTCTGATACCCTATTATGTATTTGCTTTATTCTTAATTCTGTAGTTAAATGTATTCAGCACTCATAGGCATCCTTTTGTGGTGATGTTTCTAATCATCTCTCAGTTACCTGAAGTTCATTCCACCACAGTGGGGTTCTCATTGTCATCTGATTGGTGAATTTGGTTCCAGACACCATCCCAAGGTGAGCTTTCCAGACCATGCTTGACTTACCTTGTGTTCTGCAAGAGGGAAAGGTGAGCCTGAGATAAGAGCTTATGTACAAGGAGTTTATTTGAGAAGTGATACCAGGAAGTGGGAGTGAGAGACCAGGGAGACTGAAACACGGAAAGGAGGGAAGTCCAATTCTTAGGTACATTATTGGGTTGATGAATGTTAATGGGAGAGTGGTCTTTGATCCCATAAGGATATTATGAGGACTATACTAAATGTGTTTTAGCATTGTCTCCTTAAGGGACAAAGGAAGAAGTATTTCTCCATCGATTCCCATCTCCATTGGTTGAGGGCCTTAACGTCCCCTACTTCCTGGTTGAGAATCCATGAGTGCTCAGTATGCCTCACCTTTGAAATACACTGCCATATACACAAAATAGGGTGAAACCTGTGTGGAAATATAATTTAACTTTCTGAAACTGATTTTTTTCTCTTTGACTAGAAAGTTAGAATTATTTAATATTTTTAACCCATTTTAAATTTTATTGTTGCTTTGTATTGTTAATTTCCAGTTCTATTTTTACAGTCAGAGAATATGTCAGGTAAAATTGTCACTTTTGCGAGCAAGGGCAAGCGGGGCAGGGGCAGAGGGAGAGAGAGAATTCCAAGCAGGAACAAGGTGCTTATGAAATGAGAACTGAAGGAGCAGGCTCTAGATGGGGGTTCTGCAACTGACTCCCAGAACACTCCTGACTGGCCCACCCAGGGCACCACTTCCTCTGCGGTAATCAGGAGGCCACCTAACTTCAAGGATGCCTAAACGCAGCTCCAGTTCAGAGAATTAAAAGCCAGGAGCAGAAAGCTACCATCCCCGCAACTGCCAGGACTGGAGCCCGGACTCTGGTTCCCGCTGTCCCTGCAGAGGCTAGAGACTCTATACTCCACAGTCTTGGTTGCCAGTAGAAAAAATGCCCCAAGTTAAAGCAAGAAAGCCTTCACCCCATTGCATCCAGAACCCTGAGTATGAACAGCTATGGGGAATGTCACTTTTAGCTTTCTAGTTTGGAGCCCAGAAAAATCATGGCTTCCTGATTGGTGGAATCTTGGACTCCTGGCTGGACTAGTCTGATGGAGATCAAACGCCTCCAGTGATGGACACTGTAATAGGTAAGACTTCAGAAATAGTCCTCAGGACTTTATTTTCTTTCTCTTTATTGGAAGACCAGTAAGCAATCCTGCTGGCCATGAATATGCTGGACCAACGCTCACTTAGGTAAACAATCCCACTGACTCCTGCCAGTTCTTCTTTCCTTGTCCTATCTCATAGCACTTTAAACCTGTCCCCAAAACTGTTCCTGTTGTTCTGGTCACCTAATCAATGCTCAAATCCAGGGGAAACATGAAATTTGCAAGAATAATTGCCCCATTGTGTAAAAGAAACATCCCAAATAACTCTACAGTTGAATGACTATTATGTTCCGGCAGAGAGTACAGGTCAAGTTCCTTTACCTAACAGATATAGTACCAAAGCTCTGTCACCCAGTACCCTTCTAGCACAAAGCAGAATCCTATTATCTTGACCAGTTTTTTTTGAACAACCAAAAGATCCATGGGTGTGCTCCTGAACATCCTATATGAGACACTTCAAAAGATACATATTTACTCACAGCTTTCATCACCCCTAAAAGCCATGAGAAAATTCTGTCCTTTCCTTATCAAGACAGTGAACATTTTAAGATACCATCTCCAGAAAGATCTTAGAGGAGAGAGACCAAGAGGAAATACTTCTGATCTCCTACTGGTGTTAGTTATTTTATCAGATTGCCTTGTTGACATATGGCACAGGACCAAAGGGAGAGTGGATAAATGATATAAAGCAAAGAGCACTGGTTTACAGGGAGGAAGCCAAGGGTTGTTAGCTAGCAGAGTACAGTCAAGCCCAATCATTTAATTTCTCCCAGCAGCAAGATGGGGATAATAATACTTGTCCTGCCTACTTTGTGGGGTTGCTGTCCATGCTAAATGTGTCTATGTCCAAGTACTAACAACCATACAGAGCAACATAATAATAATTAACAGGACAAATGGAGCTGGCTTGTGAAAGTGAGAAGACTCTGTGATTATGGGGTCATTAGGAACTCAACAGCACCCTCCCCAGGGCCACAGGCTTTGGCCTCAGACAGAGTTTAGTGCATAATACAGAAACCACCATTTCTGTTCAGTGGCCAAGGCACTGAAGGGAGATGCTTCTGACCTTCAGTTGTACCCAGGCTGTATCTGGGTTGCCCAGGCTAAAAACTTTCTCACTCAAACACCCAGAAGCTCCTATGAGCAGCAAACTCTTCAAGAGCCATTTTCCCTGAAGAGGGGCCTTGGTTCCAGAAGAGAATTCTGAAACACAGAACATTTCTCACTACACACTGAGATAGGGCAGTCACACACAAGAATGCTACGATTCATGTCCAGTCAGTTACTGGGCCATGTTGTGGTGCTGATAAACTGCTGAGAAGTCCATCGTTGGCACCTACTTTAGAATAGCTTCTTAGCTAACCAGAATAAATCAGAGGAGGAGGGATTTTTTGTGTTAACCTTCTGCCCTGGAGATTTAAAAGAATCTATACTTTCCTGGATCTTTTTCCAAGAACCATTCAGAAGGGAAATCTAAATAAACATTTAAACCCTTTTAACTCTAGCCTGTGAAGCTCAAAATGCATCCTAGGGGGCCTGCGAGTCGATGTAGTGGTGTAACTGAGCCAACTGCTTCCAGCAGCTTCTGCACACCTGCTGTTCTGATGATGCCCCTTTAGCTTTGGTGGTGGTTTGAGGAACCTGCTAAGAATGACTCTATGTGCCATAGTTCTCAGATTTCTTCAGACTAATGTGTCACATCTAATTAAGATGGTGCTGTATTATCACCTTGCTGTACTCACCGCAGCTGTCTCTGCTGAAATGTGCCAGTTAACCTGGATTGTCCCAAAAGCTGAGGAACAGCTTTGCTATGGTTGATGTACCATCCTAGCAGATTTTTATTTCCATTAATATATAACCTAATACCTCTTCAAGTGTTTTACTATTCCAATCAATCAGTAGAAAAAAATATTTGAAAATTAATTTTCCTACATAATCCTATCCATGTTCCATGAAGTTTTTTTTTTCTTGCTCTATTATAATAATTGCCCCGCTGACCTCACAAGATTGATGGGAGGCTCAGGTGAAGAACTGTCTCTAAATATACAGAGTAAGCTGACATGCACGCCATAGGTGTATGTGCTAAGTGCTAACCTGACCTGTGATCTTTGTTGCCCGACAGAGCTGGACCTGACTCTGAAGGAAGAGTCTTAAAAACACACATGGTGCTCTATATGTATAGCTTTGGTAACAGAATAAAATATTTTAAACTTCATTCTCAACTATCTCATTATGACAATAACTCTACTGCGTTACCTTATATCTGGGATTAACATTCATCTGTACTTACTTTTTGTGTCTCTAAGGCAGATATTAATCTTTAAAATTCACCCTGCTCCTAATAATAGTAATAATAATACAATAATACTACTACTCAGTATTTCTTGTAACATTATCAAGCAATTTGTGAATAATTCTCTGTATAACATGTACAATGGATAGAGAAAAGAAAATGTGAGAATAAACCACAAAATCAGATTGACAAAAATCCACAAGTGTTCCGTATCATCCTTTTCTTGTAACTTTCATGTGTTTCAGCCGAACTACACTGCCTTCCTCTTCTAAATCAGCTGATGCAGCTGTCTTGCCAATATACAGGCTTTCACAGTTGGCCCTGGGCAAAGAGCTGACGAGGCCTCCTCAGCACTCAATTCTACACATTTTCTCCTCAGTGTAGCACATTTTCCCAAGACAGCTACCTGGATCCCTTTCTGAATTTCCCATCTCAGAATCCAGGATGTCCAACCCTCAATTCAGAAACCATTGCCTTTCAAGAAACTTTCAAGGATGGTGACAATAGTTCATAGCAAGCAGAAGCAACTGGGGCTCAAGGATGATGTTTGCTCTACCAGTCGAAAATTTATGTGGGAAGCTACCTATTATCATAACTAATACTTATGAGGAGGGCCAGCTTTCACTCTTTTTATAATCTTGAATCCATTTGGTGAGTTACAATTAAGTAACACTTTGGCAAAACGCATGCTGAATTAAACCTTGATATTGAATGTACCTCCCATGGACTTCCTTTAGAGGGCACTATTGATTCTCTGAAACCATGGAAACCTTTCCTCATGTTTCCTTGGTAAAGTTGGCCAATTTTGAAATCATATTGGGTTTCAAATCTACTCATCTAGAATATTAGGACCATACTCATTATTGAATCTATTTTTAAAATATATTATAGAATAATTCAGAAGCTAAACCAGAATGCTGGTTGTTAGGACAAGACATCAGTACGACACATGTAGTTCCATATTTGGAAACTTCAGCTGGTTCATTTGCTTTTGAAAATTCTTTAAGTGGGAATTTCCATTTGTAAATTAAACAATTTAGTCTTTTGTTTAGAAAGACAAATTAGCACCTCTTTGGAAATTAATGTCCCATTCTAGAAATAGATAATTATTTACATATTTTTGGAAGAAACCATGTACTTTCATTCAGACATCCATTAAGGTCTGGAGATATTCTACTAAAATTTCTTCTTCATGTTTCTTATGTTTCATAGACTCTGCCAATTCAAAGAATTTTGATAAAGTCCCTAGGAGAGAACTTTCTTTTTTCATTCTCTAAAGTTAACAGAAGTAGCAATTTATAAGCTGGCTCACTGCAGTTTTTATCTAATTTCAAAATAATGGGAAACCTGAAATATTTCAAAGCTCAGGAACGTAATTTTTCATATATAAATACATTCATACCACCATCTACCAGGATTTGCTTAGCTTTCATATCATAAAATACTATTTCAACACATGTGCCTTGTATAATAACTTCTTACTAAATTACCAATATTCTAGGATAGTAGCTGATAGTAGTCCCACAGGTATTTTATAAACTAACAAATGAAGAAGCCATGTATGTACAAAGATAAGAGAAAAAAGATGATGGATTTTCATCATTTAATGAATTAAGTATAAATGATCAGACCAGCCTTTAAGACTCTTCAGAGAATGGTCCCAGTTTATCTTTCTAACCTCAACCTCCTCTACCAGTAACCTAAGCTCCCAGCAAATGGCACCACCCACTATTATCTGGACATCTGTGCTTCCGCATCTTCTCCCCTTTACTCATCCAGAGTCTTCCACTTGGAATGCATCTTCCTCCCCAACTGTCCTCTCCAAACCTAATAAATGCCCAGCCCCTCCTTTAAGTGGCATTTTGAATACCACTAACTCAACTGAGTCCTCTTCAGAAGGGATCTACCATCCTGTGAATTTCCATGGCTAGTTAGGTATAATATCCTTATGGAATTTATCAATTTTGTTTTGTATTTTGTATTTAAGTGGCTTACGTGTTTATTTCATCACTCCTTCTGAACTACACAATTTTTGTTTTGGGATCTGTATCAAGTCTAGTGTCCAACATGTGGTAACAGCTCTCTACATATTCTTTCAGTTGGGTTAAACTGAGACATTATTGCCATTTGCTTAATGAGGGGGCATGGAAGGCAGAATTTGGACAGTGTGGAATCAGAGGGGTAAGGATTAATGCCAGAGATATTAAAGGTGAAGTAAAAGGCCTTACCAACTGATTGAATGTAGAACACACTCTGTCACTCTTAAGTTCTCTATCCTATTTTACTTTAAATTATTACACTTTTCTGATATAATACAGTATGTAATCCTTCACTAAAATAAAGCCTATATGGGCAAAACATTGTTTAGGTCATCCGCTGTATCCGCATGGAAGAGTCCAAGATATATTTTAGGTGCTCAATATTTGCTTGGTGAATAGACTAATAAGGATACAAAGGTGACAGCAAATTGTCCTACTAGAAGGATAGCAGCAGCATCAACAGATTAGGAAAAAGAGAAGTAATAAGTTTGGAGAGAATATGATGATTTCAATTTAGTTAGAGGTACATGCATGGACATCCAAGTAGAGATGCTGAGGAAGCAACTGAAAATTGGTATTCATATTTGAGAAGAAAGTCAGACTCAGATGTGTAGATGTGGGGCTTATGACACATCTGCAATTTGTTGAAGCCCATGAGATTACATGGTGTTGTGAAGGGGAAAATGTGGGGAGGTCTGCTCTGGCTATATCACTGGGAAGCACCTCTGCTGAGGGGCAGAGCTAAGAGCCCAAACATCAGTGGAATTGGTCATACAAATAAGAAAATCAGAAATACAGAATGTCCTTTTCTTGACTAACCCCTCTGCTATATTTGACATAATTGAATTTTTCTTCCCATTTAGCTTTGCCATTCTTTACTGTTCCAGCCTTCCTACTCCATGCTAAATGCTGTAGATTTTTATCTTTTGAATTTATTCTACCTTCTTTTCACCAACCATTATAATTGTAGTTCAGAAACATCAACATCTTTATCCAAATTCTTTAGTACCCTTCTTACCAGTCCACCAGCTTCTGGGCACCTGCCTGCCTATTCCACCCTCCATCATTTCACAGAAACGATTTAACAATGACTCAATTTTTCTATGGCTACCCATGATCCATGTCACATTGTCAAAACCCTTGACCTGGCTTCTGCCTTCTTGAACAACTTCATCTCTTGCCCCTCCCCTACATTCTCTACCATCCGCCAACCATACCAAGCTACCTGTAGTTCCTGATTGCACCATGCTGTTCCTGGTGCCTTAGACATTTTCCAATTGACAAACTCCTTACTTTTTCCTAAAAACAGTCCAAGAATTATCTCTTTCTGAAGCTCCACTAACTCCTAGATTTAGATGCTTATTTCTCTACTCCTCTCACATGCCTCCACTATGGCTTTCAGCTGTTGTTTCACTGTCTTCCCAATAGCCTTTATCAGCCTCCTTGGGGGGAAGGACTAAATTCCTTTAATGTTTGTATTCTCAGCATTTATCCCAGTGTGTGGCACATGGCAGGTGCATGATAAATTTTGATCAAATAAATTGATGAAAAGGAGGAAAAAGTTCAAGGAGGAAGGATGTGGTGATCAGAGAAGCTGGAGCCCATCAATGACATTTGGATTCACTTACAGGGAAATGACTCAGAGAGTAGATTCGGTAGTGTGGTTAAGGCAGAAGCAAGATGACCAAGTTGAGGCAATGAAGATAGACTGTGTTTTCAATAACTGGTAGGGAAGCTAAGATAGCTTGTCAGAGAAGTAGATTTGGGGAAGCTCTAATTTTAAATTTAAATTTAAATTTTTGTTTATTATTTTGGATAAAGAAAAATGAGCATAAGTAAGTGACCCAATAAAAAGGGAACTGTTGCTAATTCAAACAAAAAGGATAAAGTAACAGAAAAGTTCCAAAGGAAGGAGGAAGAGATGGCCTCAAAAGCACATGGTGAAGTAGACTTTATGATGATCTAACCAATATCTAGTACCCTTTCTTGCAGTAACTACCCTTAATTTCAACTATCTCTTTCCAAGTGTAAGCCCACAAGATGACTAACTCCAGGAAACTCTATTCCTATTGTATTTTATGTGAAAGGCCCAGAACACAGTTCCAGAATAGAAATCCATATGAATCATGCAATTGGACAACGCTGCCTGGGTACTCCAAATTCTATGTGCATTGGAGAAAAATTCAACTCCACCCTATTTCTAGAAACAGAGTATGGGGTTCAAACTTAAAATAACATGAACTTATCAACTGACATTAGTTATGGGTTTAGGGAAGGCATTTCATCCAATTTAGACCAGTGAGATATGAGAGGGATTTTTTTCCCCCCAGACTTTTGAAAATGAAGCTTCTCTGCTCTTCTGAATGAAGTTTTAGAACAAATTCTTATTCTCTGCTTGAATATTTTAAAATGAAGCATGTGACCCTGGAACTGCTGCAGTCATCTTGTGATCCCAAGAAGCCCTAACCTTAAAGTGAAGTTGATATCAGCAAGAGCAGAGAAGAGAGCACAGAATTCAGTTCCTCATGACACTGCTGAGCTGCTGAAGTCATCCTCCCTCTGGACTTAGCTACAAGAATGTATAATTCCTCTTTATTGTTTTAGGCCAGTAGAAATACAAAAGGAGCTATGATAGTCTAAGAAAAAGAATACAGACTCCTCTTCCTCTGAGACCAGAGGGTAAAGATACAGAGAAATGATAAAGTAGAGAAATGTGAAATGTTTTTTTGGTTGAACATCTATTTGTGTGTTTTCTATGAGCTAGACTATACATTTAAGACTCTATACTCTTTTCTTATTTTTATTTTTTTTTAAAGATTTTATTTATTTATTCGACAGAGAGAGACACAGCAAGAGAGGGAACACAAGCAGGGGGACTGGGAGAGGGAGAAGCAGGCTTCCCGCTGAGCAGGGAGCCCGATGTGGGGCTCGATCCCAGGACCCTGGGATCATGACCTGAGCTGAAGGCAGACACTTAACGACTGAGCCCCCCAGGCGCCCCATGACTCTATACTCTTGATTCAGCATATCCTCACAACAGTTTTATGAGAACTATCATCATTTTATTTTTATTTTATTTTGTTGCCATCAATAAGAAATTTACTTGTTTTAAAAAAATCCAAATGCTGCCATTGTCCAGAAAAATTTAACAGGTTTATTTATAATGGTTATAAAAATATGGAACGCTTCACAAATTTGCGTGTCATCCTTGCACAGGGGCCATGCTAATCTGCTCTGTATTGTTCCAACTTTAGTATGTGTGCTGCCAAAGGGAGCACCATCATCATCTTTTATATGATAAACTGAGGCTATAAGAAATTAAGTGATTGGATGTGTCACTTGGCAGTAAGTAGAATTCACAGTTGAGTAGCATGTGAGTCTAGGTAGAGAGGCTTCCAGATCCCCTTGCCCTATGGTTGGGTTGTAGCAATTTTCCCAGGAAAGCAGGGAACATGCAGAGGCAGAGAGCATGTTGAGTGGGGGTATAGCAGTGCCTGAGGACTGTGGGATTGTAGAAAAAAAGCAGGGAGTCAGTTTGAGATAAATGAAAAAAAATTACCAAGGAAGAGAGAGGCTCTTGAAATACCAAATCTGTATTTCACAGATTATCTTGAACAGTATCACAAGGAAAAATTGTAAACTGCCTCTTGATGGTGCATCAATCTATCTTCGTATCAAAAATATTGAACGGAGGAAGACTTGAGCATCATCAAGTTGAGTTAAATTTCCTCACCTTGTAGGTATGGAATCTAAAGTCCAGGGAGGACAATATGTTATAATAATAAAGACTAAAGTCTCTGAAATTGACAGCTGACCAATTCTCCCAGGAGCTTGGCTCCTCTATCCATAATTTTTCTGGAAGCCACATTTAAAATAAACGAGCCAGATATGGGTGGCATTTATAGGGATAAACAGAAGAGATCCAACCCCTTACTCTATTTATAGACTCTCAGCTTGTCAGTGATACGTAAACACTAATTGATACTAGCTACTTCATTCTTTTACTACATTTTCTTCCTTCCAGGAAGACCCCCTCTTTAGTTTTTGCTTCCACTCTTTACCTTTGTATTCTTTTTACTGAGCCTGATGGTGGGAAATGCACTAAAACTCTGATGTAGAAAATGCATTTGAATCCTCCTCAGCCACTGACTATGCCTGTAGGTAGGATGCTTGTCCTGCTTACCTGAGTTGGGATAAATGAGTGGGAGGGGGTGACCAATGAAATGCCATACCATAAAGTCCTCTGTGAAAAAGCAGATATGGGACACTGGAGACGGTAAGACGATTTCTAGTCCTTACTCTCAAAGATGGTTTTCGGAGATGAGTAAAGATAGAGAAGGCTTACTTATCAATATGGGAAGGAAAAACTGGAAAAAAAAAAAACTGAATATAGGTAATACGTTGCTGGACAGATTCAAGATTCAAAATGAGCTTGATAGACTGGGATATAGAGTAAAACAAATGAGATATGGCTTAATAAGTATTAATAGAAAGTCTGGAAGCTGAATCAGAGATTGTTATAGCTGTAGAGATCCTGCTTTGGATTCAAAGAATTAATACAATGAATTCAAATTGGGGAAGATGCCTTTAATAGTTGCTCATGTAGAAATTCTCTGAAAAAGTTCTAGTTCACTTCATGTTGGTACAAACTATGGCCTTGACTGGATAGATATTGAAGGAGCAAACAAGTCCATTGGATGCTGGCTGGCCTGATCACACTGGGGACATGGGTGTACTCTAGATGACCCATCTTAAGAGGGATGCCAACAACTCAAGACAGGGAGGAATCAGGAAATCACAAAGAAAAGTTGGAAAAACTAGGGATATTATACTGAAGAAAAGAGAAATGAGAAAGAAGGGGAACAGTCTTTAAATAGCTAAGGAATTAATTATCTAGTGAATTAATGCGTGACTGAATTAAATGATCTCAAAGGCACTTCAGCTCTATGATTTAATGATTTATGATCTTTCAAAACATGTCTAATTCATGCAGAGAGAACCACTACTAATCTGGTCTAAATAGCCTTTCAGTGTTTTCTATGCATATTTACATATATTATTTATTCATATTCTACATATTTTTTTCTTAATCAAATAAGGACTATTCTGTGTATATAGATTATAATTGATTTTTTTCACTTAACATATAGGAAACATTTTTCTATGTCATTTTATGACCTAACTTTTAGAGATTATACACTGTTTATGTTCCATAATCATGCAAACAGCCCCCTATTTTTAGACACTGCATTATCTTCAATTATTTAATAATTATAAGTGACCATGTAATAAACCTTCATATCTTCTCTTCAGAAAAACCAGACTCATCTTTAAGAGCATCTAATTTTCCTTATAATTTTACTTTGCCTGGAAACATTTTGAAGCGGGGAATTCTGGCTTTTAAATATTCTATGCAGCAGGAAACACACTATTCATTTGATATGTTTTTTTTCCCATTTATAAAATTGTCCCCTTCATGTTAAAATTGCCTCAGGATACAAGTACAAAATACAAAAAACATTTAATTAAAATATATAAAGCAGAACACTAGTATGGTAGCATAATCAATGTTAATGACAATATGAAAATATAATAGTCACTTTTGAAGATGTAGGAGAAAACACTAGGTTAGTTTTTAAAATATAGGATATGAAGTATTTCAAATTATAGTTCAACATAATAAGAGTACCACACATGACCACATTAGATACAAATTGCATTATTTTAAAATAATGCTGTTTACTTTCCCTATTTATTTCATTTCACAATTCTGAGATAAGTGCACTAGAAGCAAAACACTTAATTCAAGAGAGTTTTTGGCCTCAAGATCAAAAAGCAGATGTGGGTAGGTGTGGGCACATTTGAAAAGGTTTCCCTTAGCAAATAATGATTGTTTTTGTGAATTCAAGCCCTTTTATTTTTGTGTGATATGATTTAGTTAGAGAAGTGCTTGTGGAAAATATTTTATTTTCAAATAAAGCCCTTTACCACAGAACTCACTTTGTAGGCATAAGCCCAAAGTTGGGCCCAATCTGCTTTTTCCAAAGAATTTTTTAAAATTTTAAGATAGGCAACTCTTATAAAAATCTCTAAAGATGATTAATGTGAGCTATGACTCAAGATGGCAAAAATCTCCAGGAATAAAACCTCTTCTCATTATCTGAGAAGGCTTCTTTGGCTAAGTTAGCACTGAAGGAAACAGGTTGGCAAGGAAAGGAATCTCAAGTAAAACAAAAAGCCACCTGAGAGGGCTTTAAAGGGAACTGTTCTAAGGCTTTGAGGCAGCTTTACCTAAATCACATAGTCACTTTCTTTAGGGTAATTTAATCTTTGTAAGAAACTGCATTGTTTGAAACTATGTGGCCCAGAATAAGTCTTCAACATGCTCTGTCTCTAGTGGAGAAGTGCAGTCCCTATGTCACCATGGAAATCAGACTTTTAGTCCTCGGCCTCTGAGATGACTTGTATTTGTTGTAATTTTCCAAGTGAGAAGCTATCCTTGCAAATAACATTCTCCAGGGGTCTGGCACCATGAGATTTGCCCAGAGACTTCTGTGGCATTTGTTAAGCTGAGGATGAAGACATGATGCTGAGGATGAAGACATGACACTGACCCTGTTCTCATTTTTTAGAGCCCAGTCACTATGTTAGCCTGAATTGACAGTGGCTAAGAAGAGGGTGTTGGGGACATAGATTGTTTTGCAGCTTATAAGATTTTGGCACAGAAAGAAAAGACAGAAATGGAAGGAAGAATTTTTTAAAAGGCAAACTGTGTCAACTCAGTGTGTAGTAAAGAATTAACCTTACCCAAAAAGAGGTCAGGTTTTTACCCTTAGTCCCTCTGAGAGGTGATCTCTAAACCCTTGAAATGTCATCTCTGATTAAGAGTGTCTGAGAACTTTGGGCCACACCAACAGCCTATCAATGTGATGCAGGGTGGGGACTTTAGGTCCTGTGTCATCAAGGAGACCTCCAGAGGGGCTGGATATGGAGGTCAGCAATGCAGATGACCAATCAGGTCTATGTAACTGAACCCCAATAAAAACTCTGCAAATCAAGGCTTAGGTGAGTTATCCTGATTGGCAATATTTTGTGCGTATTGTTTCACATTTTTACTGAAAGAGTTAATGCTGTCCACACTCCAGCAAGAGAGAACAATAAGAAGCTCTAAGTTTAGAACTCTCCAGGACTCTGCCTGATGCATCTCTTCCCTTGGTTTAATCCGTCCTAGTGCATTGTAATAAACCTTGATGATGAGTATAATGATTATGCTTTCAGTGAGTTCTATGAGTCCTTTTAGCAAATTATTGAAATGGAGGGTGGTCAGTTATACACCCAAACTTGCACTTTCTATCAGAAGTGAGGGTGGTTTTGTGGACTGCTTCCTAATGTTGCACTCAGCAGCAACACAGCTCCCTCCATTCTTCCTCATAATGACCCACCTATGAGCTATGTCACCTCTTCCTCCATATCTCCTCTTGGGCCCCCACCCCACCACTCTATAACCCAGCATGTCCAATACTATATAAGATTACCCCACAAAAATATTCCTCCTTAACCTTCCACTATCCCCTCGCTAGGAGAAGTCACCCATTCCAGTCTGGCTGCTCCCACCCTGGCTTCCCTCAGACATGAATATACTGTCTTTACTCAGGCTGTTTCGTTTCCCTTGATTGTCTCCTTCCCCTTATCTCATCCAAATCTACCTCTATAAACACTAAAAAGAGTGAGATCATTTCAATGGATGCAGAAAAAGCATTTGACAAAGTACAGCATCCATTCATGATTAAAAAACAAAAAAACAAAAAACAAACCCTCCACAAAGTGGGTTTAGAAGAACATGCCTCAACATAATAAAGGCCTTATATGAAAGACCCACAGTTAACAACATACTCAATGCGGAAAAAACTGAGAGTTTTTTCTCTAAGGTCAGGAAGGAGACAAGGATGTCCACTCTCACCACTTTTATTCAACATAATACTGGAAGTCTTAGCCACAACAATCAGACAACAAAAAGTAATAAAAGGCATCCAAGTTGGTAAGGAAGCAGTAATTTGCAGATCACATGATACTGTATATAGAAAACCCTAAAGAGACCACCAAAAAACTATTAGAACTGATAAATGAATTCAGTAAAGTTGCAGAATACAAAATTAATGTATAGAAATCTGTTGCATTGCTATTTACTAATAATGAAGCAGCAGAAAGAGAATTTTTAAAGAAATTCCATTTATAATTATACCAGAAATAATAAAATACCTAGGAATAAACTTAGCCAAAGAGGTGAAAGACCTGTACTCTGAAAATTGTAAAACACTGATGAAAGAAATTTAAGATGACACAGAAAGACATTCCCTCCTCATGGATTGGAAGAAAAAATATTGTTAAAATGTCTATACTACCCAAAGCAATCTACAGATTTAATGCAATCCCTATCAAAATACCAACAGCATTTTTCACAGAGCTAGAACAAACAATCCTTACATTTTTATGGAACCACAAAAGACCTGAAATGGCCAAAGCTATCTTGAAAAAGAAAAACAAAATTGGAATTATCAAATTCCAGACTTCAAGTTACATTACAAAGTGGCAGAAATCAAAATAGTATGGTACTGGAATAAAAATAGTTACATAGATCAATGGACCAGAATAGAAAACCCAGAAGTAAACCCACAATTATATGGTCAATTAATCTTTGAAAAGGAAGCAAGACTATGTGATGGGAAAAAGACAATTTCTTCAACAAATGGTGTTGGGAACACTGGACAGCTACATGTGAAAGAATGAAACTGGACCACATTCTTACACCACACAAAAACAAACTCAAAATGGATTAAGGACTTAAATGTGAGACTTAAAACCATAAAAATCCTAGAAAAGGGCACAGGCAGTATTTCTCTGACATCAGCTATTACAGCATTTTTCTAGATAGGTCTCCTAAGGCAAGGAAAACAAAAGTAAAAATAAAGTATTGGGGCCACATCAAAATAAAAACCTTCTTCACAGTGAAGGAAACAATCAACAAAACTAAAAGACAACCTATGGAATGGGAGAAGATATTTGCAAATGACATATCATCTGATATAGGGCTCATATCTAAAATATATAAATAACTTATACAACTCAACACCAAAAAAACAAATAATGCAAGTAAAGAATGGGCAGAAGACATGAACAGACATTTTCCCAAAGAAAACATCCAGATGGCCAATAGACACATGAAAACATGGTCAACATCATTCATCATCAGGGGAAGGCAAATCAAAATCACCATGAGATATCACCTCACACTTGTCAGAATGGCTAAAATCAAAAACACTAGAAACAACAAGTGTTGGTGAGGATGTGGAGAAAAAGGAACTTTCATGTACTATTACTGGGAATGCAAACTGGTACAGCCACTGAAGGAAACAGTATGGAGGTTCCTCAAAAAGTTAAAAAGAAGTACCCTATGATCCAGTAATTGCATTACTGGGTATTTACCCAAAGAATACAAAAACACCAATTCAAAGGGATACATGCACCCCAATAAACAAAGAGACACATGCACCCCAATGTTTATTGCAGCATTGTTTATAACTGCCAAATTATGGAAACAGCCCAAGTGTCCATTGATAGATGAATGGATAAAGAAGATGTATGGTGTATGTATGAAATGGAATATTATTCAGCCATAAAAAATATTTTTCATAAAAATATTCAGCCATAAAAAAGAAAGACATCTTGCTGGTTGCAAGGACATGGATGGAGCTAGAGAGCATAATGCTAAGCCAAATAAGTCAGTCAGAGAAAGACAAATATCATATGATGTCACTCATATGTGGAATTTAAGAAACAAAACAAATGAGCAAAGGTTAAAAGAAAAAGAGAGAGAGAGAGAGAAACAAACCAAGAAACAGATTCTTAACTATAGAGAACAAACTGATGGTTGCCAGAGGGGAGGTGGGTGGGGGGATGGGTGAAATAGATGAGGGGGATTAAAGAGTACACTTATCATGAGGAGCACTGGGTAATGAGTATTGTACAACTGAAACTAATGTTAACGCTGTATGTTAAATATACTGGAATTAAAATTAAAAACTTAATAAAAATGATTTTCAAAAAAGAGAGAGGGAAAAACTTCAATGTCTTAGAAATTTTATTTGAAATAAATTCAAGGCCAGTTATAAACTGGTAGGATCCAAGGAGAGATAATAGTTTATAGTGGAAGGTAATGGAATAGAAACACCACCAGGTATCACCAGAATCCAAGCCACAAAAGTGTTTTGTCTATTTTTCAGAACAGGCAAAATTTGCTGATATTTTATACCACTAGGGATTCTCATTATCCAAATGACAAATGTTGTGATTAGTCTTATTCTCACGGACATTGTTTTCCTCATACCTAGATGGCTGGATAGCAGTAATGGAACGTTTGTAACTTCATCTGTTCTAGGTCAATGGTATTTCTGGACATGAGATCTCTTGGATTACAAAAGTACAAATTGATTGAACATAATTTGCCTCACTCTCAATTTCCTGAATGTATTCTTTGGTTTTTTTCTTTTTCTTTTTTTTGGTGAAGTTTTCAAGAATAAGATAAAAACACAGTTATGACTCAATAATGGCCAAACATAAAAATGTACAAACTACCTAGAGCCATCACAGCTTTTGAGTTGCTGATGGGAACACCGTATTTCCTTGGCTACCTGCCATAATATGCACAGCCTTATCCCTAGGGCACAGGTGGGGCTGGTGACATCAGATTGGCCATTTGTAGTCCAGAGGACACACCACCACTCCGAGCTACACACTACTGCAAACTATCCTATAATGGTTTGATAATTTATATATAAATACATAATAAAATTTATATAATAATAATCATGATAGAGTTACAAAATGAATAGTCACTTAAAGGCCCCTCTGAAGAAATTTCATGCCAGGCTTGCTTCCAGTGTTCCAATTCCTTAATACATCATCTTGTACCATATTTGTACTTGTTTATTCATAAACAAAGGATCTTTATAATATTTTTTAAAGGTCCTATTTTCACTGCTGTAGTGAAAGTTCTTCAAATGTCATTTCTTGACCTTAGTCAGATGTTTACAGATTTTCCTTGCTGCCCTTTCATCTCAGTATAGACAAGAGATACCTTAAAAAAAATGTATTTTAGCTCTGATTGGTGGCCCACCCTAGTATTTAGGAAAACCCCAGTTCTTTATCACTGGGGAAGATGCTTTAACACAGCACCGAGCTTTTCTATCTCTTTTCACTTCAGAGCTGCTCCAGAGCTCACATGTCCTTAGGCAACTGTCAGGTTTATCAGATAATGTATGAACAGCTGTCAGGGTTTTGCTAAGCTTACCACTGCCTGAAATACAGTTCAACTCCTACTCTCTCTCAGGGGGCTCTTTCTATCATATTTCTTTTTTCCTCCATCAGCATCAGCTTCCCTCTTCATTTCTCTGCACCTGCTCAGTTTCTCCCATACTTTGACCTGTTTTTCCCACCCAGACTGATGCCTTTTCTTGCCCCATCTCCAAAATCTAGCAGTTCTTCAAAGCAAGCCCCAGTAACTTCCTCCATTAGGAAAGCCCCGCTGCTAAAACTCTTAATTTCTCACCTCTCTGGCCTCCAAATGAACTTATATTGATATACTCATAAAATGTTGAGTCAGAAGGGACTTTGGAGGCCTTTCAATTCAACCTCTCTCTAAATGCAGTAATTTGTCCCAGCCCATGACTGAATTGGGAAGGGAAGCAGGCTGCTCCCCCAGACGGCAGGTCTGACTTTGGGCAAATGTCTGGGTAGCAGTTCTCTCTTACAGTGAGCCGCAGTATGCTACTCTGTAACTGTGACTTGTCCTCTCTAGCAAAATCAAATACAATGAAGTCACAGTTTATTCAGGGGTTTGTTTTTAAAGTAAGCAGACAAGATGAGTTCAGTATTACCCTTGGAAATCCCAGTCATCATCCAGAAATTACAGTAAATATGGTTTTATGTATATAGTCTCTTCTTTTAGAACATCCATCATGGCCATTTTTTTTCTCCATTTTTGGAACAGATTTCTATTTATTTTGCTGATCTGCAGATGTAGTTGCTGACTTGCAGTTAAAGGCCATTTATATATAAAATTATATAAAACACGTGGTTTTTTTTTTTTTTTTTTAACTCTACGATCATATTAACATAGAGAGATGCTCGCAAAATAAGAGGCATCAGGGAACAGAGACCAGTTGAGATAATGTAGGTATATATTCTCTCCAGGATATATCTACTTCCTCTCATAAATGATAGGGTTCACAGATTTAATAGTAATTCACAGCTCTCTTACTTGTGTTACTTTTGTCATTTTGATGGATGATTTCCACTGCCTCCCACTGTTCCTCAGTGGTTTTGTTCTTTTACCAGTCAACCCTGATGTTGATATTGCAAACTTTCTGGGTTTTCTAAGGAAGAGCATAGTCTCAGACTGAGGCATGTTGAGTTGAGGTGAGAGTGGGACAACCAAGCAGAGACTGTCTAGGAGTCAGACAACTACTAAGTATTAGTGCTGAAGTTTCAACAAGAAATCAGAACTGAAAATTTTGGAGTCACTCTCAGGAAGGTGACAGTCTTGGCCTCATAATTAGATTATATTCATTCTAGGGGCAGGGGCTGCTCCATATATATCTCTGAAGCCCCATATCATGAAAGCAGCTCAGCAAGAACTAAACAAGTATTCATTGAATTACGATTGAATCCAGGTTCTAGTGAGCACAGAATAAAAAAGCAATTAACTTAGGAAAAGAAGGGAGAGAGGGGTTTGAGCATGTTACATTTTTATAAACAACAGAATCACCTTCTACTTCATCCTACCTCTACACCTGCACACACTGCTCACACAACCCTTGAAAACTAGGCTATGCAGAATTCCTTAGGTGCAGGGGGAGAATTGGTAAGTGAGGGACAAATAAAGAGGGCTTCCAGCTCCCCACTTCACCTCCAGCACAGCAACTCTGTTTTAAATATATTATTTATATTGAGCTAAAGACAAAAAGATTTGGAAGAAGATGGAGAATAAGAAGAACAAAGAGGAGGAGGGGGAAAAGGTCACAACCAGTGCTTTAGCCCAGAGTAGAAAACCAATATGAAAAAGATATCTGGGCACAAGAGGTCACAAGGCTAGGACTACCCAAACCATTATTCTCAGGGTTAATAGCTAAAGGACACTCAGTCTGCCTCTTTCTCCCACTATGCTCAGGGACAATCCTTTTTATTTTTAATTTTTAGTTATTTTATTTATTTTAATTTAATTTATTTTAATTTTATTTTTTTACTATTTATTGTTGAACTGATAATATGCACTGGGGGCACTGCTGCAAAAGAGAAAGCAACAGGATAGCTCTGTCAAGCCTAGTTTCTGTACTTGGGAATAACAAAATGTGATTTTTCTATTTCCAGGGTGTGTTAATGGCAGAGAAGTCTTGATGGTCTTTAGAATGCACCTAATCTATGGCTGCTGTTCAGTGAAAGTTCCAGAAGCTCCTTTGCACGGGAGAATACATACATGGGAGTTGGGGTGGGTGGTAAGAAGCAAAAATAGAAGTTCGAGCTTAGATGAGTGGAGGCAGGACCTGGGTCATGGCTGAAGGATGGCCGGGGGCCCATCCAGCAGGAGTAGAGAGTAGCAGATAAAGCTGAAAGGGGGGTGGGCAACAGATGGGGAGCTCCTGAATGCCTAATGAAACAATTTGGACTTTGTTCTCCGGGCAATGAGGAGTACTGTGTTTTGTTGTTGTTGTTGTTGTTTTTTAAAGAATCATCAGAACAGAGCATTTAGAAGATTAATCTTGATGGAGGTAGGTGGATGAATAGACTTAGCTCATGAGGTGTTTCTGGTTTTCCTATCTCTACAGTAGGGACAATACCAACATAGGTATGTAGCAAGAGCTGATGTAAAGCTATTGTTGCCTTTACTTCCCTAGAGGCTGCATGGCTGAAAGGGATCTGGCCTTACATGGTCTGGGTTCAAATTCAGCTCTACTTATAAACTCTGTGACCTCAGGCAAGTTAATGTAAAATAGGGATGTTAAGAAGAGTACCTATCTCCTAGGGCTGTTTTGAGGATTAAAGTTAATAAACATGAAGCGCTTCGTAAATCCGATGCTACTGTCCAAGCGAGAGGTATAATTTGGATATTGCCAGAGGGAATGGAAAGATACAATTAAATGTGAGCAAGGTTATTTAGCTAGAATAAGATGACAACTGTTGTACGTGACAGATAGGGGAGAGTAAAGAGAGCAGTGGCAAATCCTTTCTTAATGACCTAGAAAAAGTGGTACCATTAACAGGAAAAGAGACAGCAGGAGGGTCAGCAGACCTAGAGGACAATTCAGGGGTTTGTTCTGGGGTATACTGAGTGTGCTGACAAGATATTCATATGAAGCTACCTAGCAGGTAGTCAGTATTCCGAGATTAGAACTGAAGTTCAAGGCAAGGGCTGGATACACAGGATGGAGGTATTTATGTGAAGTTATGACACTGACTGAGATTACTAAGGAGAGAGTGAAGAAAAAAAGATGACAGAAGACAGAAATTTGGGAAGCCTAGAAAAGTCCCTTTTATAGCTAGTTTTTAATGTATAAAATGTTGTCTTCCCAATATATTACAAGAATGGGGAGGAAGCTATGTCTTATGGTATTTAGGAACTTTTCAAGTTACAAAATACTGGCTCTTTTAAATAATTCATAAATACAGGAAAGTGCAAGAGTTGGAATAGTAATCATCCCAAATCCCACTATTAACATTTAGGTATATTTCCTTCCAAATAATAGTATATTCTATCTCAATGGGAATTATGCTATTTAAAAATTTTGTATTCTATTTTTTTCTTATAAAAATTATATGATCCTCCCATGAGAATTTTCTAATGCCATTAAATTTTCTTAAAAGTATTATAATGAATGGCTACATAGTACTTATATACACATTCCTTAAAACTGAATAATCAAGCCTGTGGTCAAAGGGCCATAATCATTTGAATTTCAGAGGGAAGAGTAATAGCTAGAACTTCCTATAACTCCTCCCATCTCTCAAGGCTAGGTTAACAGCTCCCTCTTTCTAAGAAAATGTAACCACTGTAGGAAACATTAAAACTGGAATTAACAAGAACAGCTGTCAACAAAACCAAGTGTGTTTATCATTCACACTGAGTAACTGCCAGTTAGAATTTTCTTTCTAGAAACAAGTATAATCCCAGTTGTGTTTGAAAGCCACATTAAAATCTCTGAGAAATGTGCAGTCTTGCTCTTTGGCCAGAAAGACTCTAACATATTCCACATTTGTAGTAAAGACAATCTCAATAGGTGTTGTCAGCCTGGTCAGGTACATGAGATAACTTCACACACAACTTTCAGCAGTCCTGGATGGAAAAAAGTTAGTGATTTTATTTATGTGAATTTTGCAAGCTAAACAGACTATTTGAGAAGAAGAAATTGGTAAACTGTTCCCCTAAGCTCATAAATTTGAGTTATCTGCAAAGGTATAATATATCAAGTTTTCCCATTAAGTCTCTTTATCAAAACGATCTTCCTTTGTTTATTCACCTGAAAGCAGAAGGTGAAATTAAAACTTTGTTGGCTTCTGATAATAAAATATAAAGGCCAAACTATGGAAGAATATGTAAATTCCCTCTCAATTTTGTCTCACCTGCTCAGTGGCAAGGTAAATCTCTTAACTAGCACAAATGTGTATTCCAAATTATTTGTCTTCAGTAGGTGCTATGAAATTACTCAAATAGTACACAACGCAGGCTTGCCTAAAGAAGGAAAGAGAAAATTATATTCAAAACTTATTTGAATGCAAGGGAAATCTCTCTCTTTTTTTTTCCTTTAATGTTGTCCAGAATGCATGTAGCTTGTTTGGTGCAGTAGAAAGGCAGACTGTTTCAAAGAATGGGTATACCAATGGTTGTGGTGGAAGCATGAATTTGGTTCACAATCAAGGAATTTTTTATTTTATTTTTTTTAGAAAAAGTAATGTATTCTCTGTTGAAACTCCTATAAAAATACAAGATTTTAGAAAGACATATGAGTAAAAAAAACCTTAAAAAAAAAACTTTACTTCAAAGAAGGAGACTAACATCTCCTCATGTTCTTCCTTTTCACCATGGGAAGAACATGCTTAGGTTAGCTGTTAGTTCAAGGAGGATGAGAAACTTTGGAGCACACCTGGGCCCAACCCTAAATCAATCCATAGAGTGTACAGTGAGAAATTAATGCCTATTGTTTTATGCAATTGAGATTTTATGCTTGTTTGTTATGCAATGTTATTGTGATAATAGCTGACTGATAAACACATATTTATATACTATTATTTTAAGCTCTTTACATTCATTCAGTTATTTAATCCTCAAAACAACCTTATGAGTTAAGTACTAGTATCATCACCATTTTATAGTTCAGAGAAGCTGAGAAAGACGCTTGGTCCCAGAGTCTGAGCTCTTATACACTCCTCTTGTTGCAATGCTTATGCTTCCATTCACCTGCTTTGAAAATTCTCACTCACCTAAAGTAAACTTTCCCCTTAACTTAGCAGGTGCTAAACTTCCCTATTTCTCAGATCCTTTACAGCAGTGGTTTTCAAACTTACTGTACGTGTACCTTCTAAAAGAATTTTTAAACTATTAAATTGAATCATATGAAACTGTTTTTATGTGAAAATGGTAAAACATTGGCAATCTCATCTGGTTTAACCTACACCTTCACATATTTTTAAACATCCACATTTTTTCATTCTAGTTTAAATTGTTACAAAGACAGTAATTTTAACAAAGACTGAAAATGTTGAATTTTATTTTTTATTTTTTAGAAGATTTATTTCTTTATTTGAGAGAGACAGTGCGAGTGGGGGGAGGGGCAGAGGGAGAGGGAGACAAAGAGACTCCCCTCTGAGTGGGGAACCTGATGTGGGCTCAATCCTAGGACCCTGAAATCATGACCTGTGCTGAAATCAACAGTCAGGTGCTCAACCAACTGAGCCACCCAGGCACCCCTGAAATACTGAATTTTAAAATAAAAATGTATCACATTGTTAATGTATCAAATGGAATTTAAATAGCATAGTAATTTTTTTATTGACATAAAATTCACATAACATTTAAACCATTTTAAACTGTACAGTTCTGGGGTGCCTGGGTGGCTCAGTTGGTTAAGCATCTGCCTTCGGCTCAGGTCATGATCCCAGGGTCCTGGGATCCAGCCTTGCATCAGCTCCCTGCTTCTCACTCTCCCACTCCCCCTGCTTGTGCTCTCACTCTCTCTATATATCAAATAAATAAATAAAATCTTAAAAAAATAAACTGTATAGTTCTACGAACAACTATACACCAAGAAACTGAACGACCTATAAGAAATGGAAAAATTCTTAGAAACATACAACCTACCAAGATTGAATTAGGAAGAAATAGAACATCTGAATAGATTGATTACTAGTAAGAAGATTGAACCAGTAATAAAAAATCTGCCAACAAAGGAAAGCCCAGGGACACATGTCTTCACCTGTGATTTTTACCAACATTTAAAGATTAACACCAATCGTTTTCAAACTCTTCCAAAAAATTGAGGAGGAGGAAACACCCCCAAACTCATTTTATGAGTCCAGCATTATCCTGATACCAAAGCCAGATAAGGACATTACCAAAAAAGAAAACTAAGGCCAATATTCTTGATTAATATGGATGCAAAAATACTCAACAAAACACTAGCAAACTGAATTCAGCAACATATGAAAAGGATCATTTACCATGATCAAATAGGATTTATCCTTATGCAGCAGGGATGGCTCAACATACACAAATCAATGTGATTGTAATAGAATGAAAGAAAAAGAATCATATGGTCATCTCAATGATGCAGAAAAAGCATTTGACAAATCAACAATTATTTATGATAAAAAACACTTAAATTAGGCAGAGGGGAAACATATCTCAACATAATAAAAGTCATATATGACAAGACCACAGCTAATATCGAACTCCATAGTAAAGAGTTGAAAGCTTTTCTTCTAAGATCAGGAACAATATAAGGGTGTCCACTCTCACCACTCTTATTCAACATAGTATTGGAAGTCCTAGCCAAAACAGTCAGATAAGAAAAAGAAATAAAACCATCAAAACTGGAAAGGAAAAAGTAAAATTATCTTTATTTGCAGATGACATGATTTTATATGTAGAAAATCCTAAAGACTACACCAAAGAACAGTTAGAATGAATAAGCAAATTCACTAATGTTGCAAGATGCAAGTTAATATATAAAAATTAACAGAATACACTGAATTTTCTGAAAAAGAAATTGATCCCATTGATAGTAGCATCAAAAATAATAAAATAATTAGGAATAAATTTAACCAAGGAGGTGAAAAGTCTCTACTTTGAAAACTATAAGACATTGATGAAAGAAATGAAAGAAGGCACAAGTAAATGGAAAGATATCCCATGTTTATGGATTGGAAGAATTAATATTGTTAAAATGTCCATACTACCCAAAGCCATCTATTCATTTAATATAATCCTTATCAAGATTCCAACAGCATTTTTTACAAAAGTAGAAAAAACAGTCCTAAAATTTATATGGAACTGCAAAAGATCTTGAATAGCAAAAGCACTCTGTAGAAAAAAAGAACGAATCATGAGGCATCATATTTCCTGATTTCCAGCTACACTATAAAGCTACAGTAACCAAAACAGTGTGGAACAGATAGATCAATGGAGCAGAACTGAGAGCCCGGAAATAAACTCACCCATAAGTAGTCAACAAATATTTGACAAGGGAGCCAAGAATATTCAATAGAGAAAAGGTAGTCCCTTCAATAAATAGTGCTCGGAAAATTGGATATTGATATGTGAAATAATGAAACTTGATCCCTATCTTATATCACTCACAAAAATGAACTCAAAATCTTTTTAAGACTTAAATGCAGGATGTAAAACCATGAAATTCCTAAAAGAAAACATAGGAAAAAAGCTTCCTGATATGGGTTTTGGTATTGATTTTTTGGAAATCACACCTAAAACATGAGTTAAATAATTGACTATATGCTCTTGCTATTGAAAAATTTCTTCTGGATTAAATTATAATTATAATTATTATAACTCATCATTTATTTTTCTAAATAGAGAAGGGGTTCAAGATGGCAGTGTAGGAAGATCCTGAACTCATTTCCTACCAGGGACACACCAAATTTTCAACTACATCTAGAATAATTTCTTCTAAAAAAATACCTGGAAATTGGATGAACATAGCCTCCATAACAAAGGATAAAAAGTAACATCAAAACAGGCAGGAAAGTCACAAACAAAACAAAACAAAACCCAAACCTGCTCCAGATGCAGTAGATCCACAGTTGGGAGGGATCTAAAAAATAGTACAGTTTTCCCTGAGAAGTGAGGGGTCTGTGCTCCATATCAGCCACCCCAACCCTTAAATCCTGCATAAGAGAGATGAGACCCTAAATGCCTGGCTTTGAAAACCAATGAGATTATGTCCAGGAAAATCACAGAACTGTAAGGAATAGAGAATCTGTTTTTAAAGAGCTTGCACATAGATTCATTTGCCCTGGAACCCAGCACAAAAACACCAGTTCGAAAAGCACCTAGACCACAGGGGAAGGATACCCACTTACTAATCTTAAAGCATCTGCTAAAGAGGCAGGAACTTGTTGGGACTCTTGCTGGGGACAGAGACTGTTGGTTACCAGTTTTCTGATCTCATTCTAACTTGCTAACGCTACTGCTGGTGGGCACTATTTCAGAACTCTCTAACTTGTTAGCACCAGAGGGTGCACCTCACTGAGGACACTGCCTATCCCAGTGCTGCAGCTGCATACCACAGTTGTGGCACCCACCATAGCAGGTGGGCATATGCAGCTCACACAGAGGATGCCCCTTGAATGCCTGCTCTGAGGGCCAGGAGGGAAAGCACATATGAGCTCCATGAGACATCTTCTATAAAAGGTCACTTCTTCAACACTGGGACAAATAGATGATTTGCCTAACACAGAGAAACAAACACAGAGAGTCAGGCAAAATGAGAAGACAGAGGAATATGCTTCAAATGAAAGAATAAGATAAAGACCTTAATGAAACAGAGATAAGCAATCTACCTAATAAAGAGTTCAAAGTGAGGTCATAAAGATGCTTACTGAACTCAGAAGAATAAATGAACACAGCAAGAATTTTAATAAAGAGGTGGAAAATATAAGAAAGTACCAAACAGAAAGTTACAGAGTTGAAGAATACAGTAACTGAACTGAAAAAAAGAAAAAACAAAACAAAAAACCAAAACAAAACAAAACATTACAGGGGTTCAACAGCAGACTGGATGAATCGGAAGAATGGATCAGGGAGCTGGAAGACAAAACAACGGAATTCACCCAGAGCAGCAAAAGAAAAAAAAAAAAAAAGTTAAAAACTGAAGATACTTAAAGGACCTTTCAAACAACATCAAGTGGAATAACATTCACATTATAGAGGTCTCAAAAGGAGAAGAGAGGGGAAAAAAGGGCCTCAAAACTTATTTGAAGTAATAATGACTGAAAAATTTCCCAGTGTGGTGAAGGAAACAGGCATCAGGTTCATACCAAGATCCATACCAAGACACATTATAATTAACATGGTAAAAGTTAAAGAGAATCTTAAAAGCAGCAAGAGAAAAACAACTTGTTATGTACAAGGGAAACCCAGAAGTCTATCATCTGATTTTTCAGAAACTTTGCAGGCCAGAAGAAAGTGGCATGACACATTCAAAGATCTGAAAAGAAAATGCCAACAAAGATTTCTCTACCTGGCAAGGTTATCATTGAGAATTGAAAAGATTAACAATTTTCCAGATAAGCAAAAACTAAAGGACTTCATCACCACTAAACCAGCCTTACAAGAAATATTAAAGGAACTTCTCTAAGCTTAAAAGAAATGGAATTAATTAATAACAAGACTACATATGAGGAGAGGGGGAAGGTGATGTAACAGGAAGATCCCGAGCTCAATACATCCTACAAACACACTGAGGCAACAACAACATCTATTAAAATAACTCTAAAAACAACCTGAAGACTGGTAGAACAGATCTTCCACAGCTAATCAGAGAGAGAAAGCCACATTGAAAAGACCACAAAAGGGAAGGACATCACAAGCACAGAGGAGTGAGGGGATCAGGCTCCACACTGGGCACCCCTGGCCTTGGGGACTCACACTGGGAAGATGACTCCCCATAATCTCTGGCTTTGACCCATCAACCCTGGGAGAGCCACAGAGTAATAGGAAACTCAGTCCTGACCCATAAAGAGTCAGCATGCTAAATAACTTAGCCCAAAACACAGCACAGAAGTAGCAGTTTGAAAAGTGCTTGGGGTGTATGTGAAGGATATTTATTGATTAATCTTAGAACATGTGCTAGAGGGGCAGGGATCTGCAGATTTCTCCAGGAACAAAAGTGCTGGCAAGTATCATTTTTCCTGCCCTCCCACAGTCTAGAGAGTTGGATGCTTGCAGAAACCAGTTCTAACACACTCCATTTACTTTGCTACCACTGTGTGCCCCACACTGACATTGCCTTGCAGAACCACCCCACCCAACATACCTGCCTCCACAGGCATCACTTCCAAGCAATTTACGCCCTACCACAACTGGCAGGCAGTCCCAGACAGGACTGGTACTGCTCAAAAGTGACTCCTGCCTTGCAGTGTGGAGGAGAGAACTCCACAAAATAGACACACCCATACGTCCTGCAGCCAGGCCTCTTATCTGGCTATGTAAGGAGCAAGCCCTGCCCTTTAGTGCACCTATACCTGTGGCACAAGCTAATTTCAAACAGGCAGGTTGAGTTCTAGTCCAACTCACCAGTGAGCCCACAGAAGATGCCTCTGGGCCTCTGCATACCATGGGAAGCACACCCTGCCCAGTGCACCCAAGGCAGGCAAAGCAGGTCATTGCAGCCAGCTGTGCTGAAAGCTAACCTCATCCACTGGTGTGCCCATAGCAAATATGACTCAGCCATAAATGAAGGGTGCACACAGCTCACACTGGGCACACCCCTGGAGTACCTGGTTCTGGTGACTGGTGGGGGGGGAATTATGCTATAGGGCACAATAGGACCTCTTCTACACAATGCCACTACTTTCAAGACCAGGAGATGTAGCTGACATGCCCAATACATAGAAAAAAACCACAGAGAATTAGACAAAATGAGGAGACAGAGGAATATGTCCCAAATGAAAGAATAAGACAAAATCAGAGAAAAAGAGCTAAATGAAATGCAGATAAACAATAGGCCTGATAAAGAGTTCAAAGTAATGATCATAAAGATACTCACTGGACTTGAGAAAAGAGTGGATAAACTCAGTGAGAACTTCAACAAAGAGACAGAAAATATAAAAAGGAACCAGTCAAAGCTGAAGACCACAATAATTGAAATGAAAACTACATTGGAGGGAATGAACAGCAGATTAGAGATTGCAGAATGAATCAGTGATCTATAAGACAGAGTGATAGAAAGCAACCAGGATGAAGAGAAAAAAAAAAAAGAATAATAAATGAGAATAAGTTAAGGGAACTCTATGACATTATCAAGTGCAATAACATTTGCATTATAGGGATCACAGAAGGAAAAGAGAGAGGAAAGGGGACAGAAAACTTATTTGAAGAACTAATAGCTAAAAACTTCCCTAATTTAGGGAAGGAAACAGATAACCCTGTCTAGGACACACAGAGATTTCCAAACAAGATGAACCCATAGAGATCCATACCAAGGCACATAATAATTAAAATGACAAAATTAGTGATAGAATCTTAAAAACATCAGGAGAAAAAGAAAACAGTTACATACAAGGAAAACCACATAAAGCTGTCAGCTGACTTTTTAGCAGAAATTTTGAAGGCCAGAGAGAGAGGCAAAATATAGAGGAAGTGTGGAAAGGAAAAAAATATACAACCAAGAATACTCTACCCAGCAAGTTTATCATTAAGCATTGAAGGAAAGATAAAGAATTTCCTAGACAAATAAAAGTTAAGGGAGTTCATCATCACTAAACCAGCTCTATAAGAAATGTTGAAGAAAATTTTGTAAGTAGAAGAAAATTATAAAAGGAAAAAATTTCACAGCTAAAAGCAAACATACAGTAAAGGTAGATTAGTCACTTATAAAGCCAGTATGGAATTTAAACACAAAAGTAGTAAAATCAATTATATGTACAAAACTTAGTCAAGAAATACACAAAAAGATGTAAAATATGTAAAATGTGACGAGTAAAAATTTAGTGGTATTAGAATGTGTTTTTTAATTTTACTTATTTATTTGACAGAGAGAGACACAGCAAGAGAGGGAACACAAGCAGGGGGAGTGGAGGAGGGAGAAGCAGGCTTCCCATGGAGCAGGGAGCCCAATGCGGGGCTCGATCCCAGGACCCTGGGATCATGACCTGAGCCGACGGCAGACGCTTAACGACTGAGCGACCCAGGCGCCCCTAGAATGTGTTTGAAATTATGCAACCATCAACTTAATATAGACTGCTTTAAACATAGGATATTATATATGAATACAATGGTAGCCACAAATCAAAAACCTATAATAGATACACAAAAAAATAAAGAGAAAGGAATCCAAACATAACACTAAAGAAGCCATTGAAGTATAAGGGAGGAGAGCAAGGAAGAAAAAAGGAACAGAGAACAACTACAAAAACATCCCCAAACAATTTTAAAAATGTCAATAAGTACATACCTATCAATAATTACTTTAAATGTAAATGATCTAAATACTGCAATCAAAAGACATAGGGTGACTGAATGGATAAAAACAAGACCCATCTATATGCTGCCAACAAGAGACTCACATTAGACCTAAAGACACCTATACACTGAAAGTGAAAAGATGGAAGAATATTCCACACAAAGGGAAGCAAGCAACAACAACAACAACAAAAAGCTGGGGTAGCAATACTTAAACAAAATAGACATTACAACAAAGACTGTAATAAGAAACAAAGAAGGGCACTGCATAATGGTAAAGGGATTAATCCAACAAGAGGATATAAGAACTGTAAATATCTATGCACCTGACATAGGAACACCTAAATACATAAAAAATATTTACAGACATAAAGGGAGAAATTGACAGTAATAAAATAATAGTAGTGGACTTTAACACCCCACTTACATCAATGGATAGATCATGAAGACAGAAATTCAGCAAGGAAACAGTTCTTTGAATAACACATTAGATCAAATGGACCTAAAAGTTATATACAGAATATTCCATCCCCAAATAGTAGAATATACATTCAAGTGCATATGAACATTCTTCAGGATAGATCACACATTAGGTCACAAAACAACTCTCAATAAATTTAAGATAACTGAAATCATATCAATCTTCTTTTCCAATCACAATGGTATGAAACTAGAAATCAATTACAAGAAAAAAACTGGAAAAAGTACAAATATATGGAGATAAACAACATGTTACTAAACAGCTATTGAGTAATAAAAGAAATCACTGGAGAAATCAAAATACTCCTAGAGACAAAGGAAAACAAATGCAAAATACCAAAATCTATGAGATGCAGCAAAAGTGATTCTAAAAGGGAAGTTCATAGCAATACAAGCTTACCTCAAGAAACAAGAGAAATCTCAAATAAACCATTTAACTTTACATCTAAAGGAACTAGAAAAAGAAGAAGAAATGAAGCCTATAATTAGTAGAAAGAAAGAATAAAGATTAGAGTGGAAATAAATAAAATGGAAACAAAAAAGACAATAGAAAAGATCAATGAAACTAAGAGCTTGTTTTTCAAAAAGATAAAATTGACAAACTTTTAGCTAGTTTCACCAAGAAAAAAAGAGAGATGGCTCAAATAAATAAAATGAGAAATGAAAAAGGAGATATTACAACTGATATCACAGAAATACAAAGGATCATAAAAGAATACTATGAAAAATTATATACTAACAAACTGGAAACCAAGAATAAATGGATAAATTCCTAGAGACTTATAATCTTCCAATGCTAAATCAGGAAGAAATAGAAAATCTGAATAGATCAATTATGGGTAGATTGCTCCTATTAGGAGATTGAATCAGTAATCAAAAGTCTCCCAACAAATAAAGGTCTACAACCAGACAGCTTCACAGTGAATTGTACCAAACATTCAAAGAAGAATCAATACCCATCCTTTTCAAACTCTTCCAAATAATTGAGGAGGAGGAGGGAGCACTTCCAAACTCATTTTATGAGGCCAGCATTACTCTGATACCAAAATCAGATGGGATGGGACGGGACATGATGGGCTGGGACTGGATGGGACGGGAAGGGAAGGGGAGAGGAGGGGAGGGGAGTGAAAAGGAGAGGAAGGGATTGCAAGCCAATACTCTTGATGAAAATAAATGCAAAAATGCTCAACAAAATATTAGAAAACTGAATTATACAATCCATTAAAAGGATCATACACCATAATTAAATGGAATTTATTCCAGGGATGAAAGGATGATTCAACATCTTCTGCAAATTATTCAATGTGATACATGACATTAACAAAATGAAGAATAAAAATTATGTGATTATCTCAATAGATGCAGAAGAATTTGACAAAATTCAACATCTATTTATTATAAAAAATGTCAACAAAATGGGTATAGAGGAAATGTACCACAAAATTATAAAGGCTACATATAACAAACCCACAGTTAACATACTCAATGTGAAAACAATGAAAAAACTTTTCCTCTAAGATCAGGAATGAGACAAGGATGCCCACTCTCACTACTTTTTTTGAACATAGTACTGGAAATCCTAGCCATAGCAATAAGGTAAGAAAAAGAAATAAGCAGTATCCAAATCAGAAAGGAGAAAATAAAACTGTCACATTTGCAAATGGCATGATATTATATATAGAAAACCTAAAGTCTCCACCAAAAACCTGTTAGAAGTAATAAATGAATTCAGTGAAGTTGCAGGATACAAAATCAATATACAGAATTTTGTGATGTTTCTATACACTAATAACAAACTATCTTAAAGAGAAATTAAGAAAACAATCCCATTTACAACTTCATTAGACAGAATAAATTACCTATGCATATATTTAGCCAAGGAGGTAAAAGACCTTTACTCTAAAAATTATAAGACACTGATAAAAGAAATTGAAGACACAAATGAATGGAAAGATATTTCATGCTCATGAATTGGAAAAATTAATACTGTTAAAATGACCATACTACCCAAAACAACCGACAGATTAAATGCAATCCTTTCAGAATTCCAATGGTACTTTTCACAGAACAAGAATAATTCTAAAATTTGTGAAGAACCACAGAAGACCCCAAATAGCCAAAACAATCCTGAGAAAGAAGAAATCTGGAGATATCACGCCCCCAGATTTCAAACTACACTACAAAGCTATAGCAAACAAAATAGTTTGGTATTGCCATAAAACAGACATACAGACCAAAGGAACAGAATTGAGAGAGCTCAGAAATAAACCCACATATATGCAGATAATTTATAACAAAGGAGCCAATAATATACAATGGAGAAAGAATAGTCTTTTCAATAAGTGGTAGTGGGAAAACTGGACAACCACATGCAAAAGAATAAAAGTAGACCACTCACAGCATACACAAAAATTAATGCAAAATAAAGACTTGAATGTAAGACTTGAAACCATAAAATTCCTAGAAGAAAACACAGGTGGTAAGCTCCTTGACATTGACCTTAACAATGTATTTGTGGGTCTGACCCCAAAGCCCGGCAAAACAAAAAATTTAAAAACGGGACTACATCAAACTTAAAAACTTCTGCATAGCAAAGGAAGCTATCATCATAACAAAAACACAGTATGCTGAATAAGACAAGATATTTGCAAATCCTATATCTGATAAGTGGTTAATACCCAAAATATATAAAGAACTCATACAACTCAACAATAAAATAACAAACCATATGATTAAAGACTGGGCAGAGGATCTGAATAGACATTTTTCCAAAGAAGACAGAGAGGTGACCAACAGACAAAAAGATGTGCAACATCACTCTTAGGGAAGTGCAAATCAAAACCACAAAAATATATCACCTCACAACTGTTAGAATGGCTATTATAAAAAGAAATAAGGGGTGCCTCGCTGGCTCAGTTGGGAGAGCATGTGACTATTGATCTTGGGGTTGTAAGTTTGAGCCCCATGTTGGGTGTAGAGATTACTTAAAAATAAAATTTAAAAAAAAAAAAAAACAAGAAATAAGAAGTGTTGGAGAGAATGTGGAGAAAAGGGAACACTCATATGCCATTGGTGGCGACGTAAATTGGTGCAGGCACTATGGAAAATAGTATGGAGATTCCTTAAAAAATTAAGAATAGATCTCCCATATAATGCAGGTGCTCCACTATTGGGTATTTATCTGAAGAATACAAAAACACTATTTTAAAAAGATATATGCACCTCTGTGTTCATTGCAGCATTATTTACAGTAGCCAAGATATGGATAAAACCTAAGTGTTCACTGATGAATGAATCAACAAAGAGGATATGGTGTACACACAGACACACACACACAGGAATACTACTCAGCCATAGAGAAGATGAAATCTTGCCATTTGTGACAACATGGATGGATCTTAAGGGTACAGTGCGAGGTAAAATAAGTCATATGGAGAAAGAAAAATACTGTAAAATTTCATTCATATGTGGAATTTTAAAAAAAAGAAATGAACAAACAAAACAGTACAAAAAAAACCTCATAGATAGAAAATAGATTATTGGTACCAGACAGGAAGGGGTTGGGGTCCCGTGAAATAGGTGAAGGAATCAATTGTACAGTAATGAATAGTAGCTAGACTTTTGGTGATGATCACTTTGTAGTATATACAGATACTGAAATATAATGGTGTATACCTGAAACTTTTAAAATGTTATATACCTATTTTATCCCCATAAAAAAAATAAATACCTAAATATATTAAACATTTCATAATTATATTTCTGCAAACACATCTGAGATACATGGCATTTTCCTTTCTACTCAGTACCTTTGGATAACTCATTTATTGCTCACACGACACAGTACTCAGATTGATAAAATCTTGGTCACATAAGTAAACAGAATATAAAGAATCTAATTATAGTAATGTTACCCAATTTTTAAAATTCCATCTGAGTTGGATGTCAAAAATGCATAGTAATACAACATCATTTTATTTAAAATTTTAAAAATTGGGTATCTTCTACTTATTGGTATGCCACCTCTTCCACGCTACTTTCTATTAGTAGGCTAACCTGTAGAGATTACATCAACAGGCTTTCTTGCTTCAAGTTGAATTTGACCAATGAAGATCCCTTCACAGAAGATGATAGGAAGAGAAAGATATTTATTCTCCTAGTGCCTTCCCTTCAAAGTTATATCTCCTTTCAAGGTGACCTTTTCTACATTAACTCTCTCCTTCTGGGTTATGGCAAACTCTCCCTCTTTTTATCCCTTCAGGCCCAAAGTGGTAACAACCATCCTGTTACTATCCTTATGGTATTGCACTATCTTTGCGGTTTCCCTAAATCCTGATCACATGTATAAATAGTCCATTTATTAAACCTTCTTTGAACTATTTTCCTAATGCACTTATGTTTATTGCCATGTGATTTTGGGTGTTTGCCATGACTCATTCAGTCCATAAGTGAGCAATACGATTGTGTTCTCCTTAGGTTTATTGAGAGATAAAAATTATATACCACTTAACTTTTTTTCTAAAGATTTATTTTAGAGAGAGAGACAGTGTGCCGGTGTGTAAGCAGGGGGAGAGGCAGAGGGAGAGAATCTCAAGCAGACTCTGCACTGAGCATAGAGCCAGACTTGGGGATCAATCCCACAACCCTGAGATCATGAAGTGAGCCAAAAACAAGAGTTGGCTGCTCAATTGACTGAGCCACCCAGGTGCCCATATGCCACCAACTTCCAAAAGGACTTGTTAGACCTGTACTGTCCCATATAGTAGCCACCAGTCACATTTGACTAAATTTAAATTAACTGAAATTAAATAAAACTTAAAATGCAATTCCTCAGTCACATAAACCATGTTTCAAGTGCTCAATATTCAGATGTTGCTAATTGGTTCAGCATTGAACGGTGTAGATATAGAACATTTCCTTCATTGCTGAAAGCAATGTATTAGACATTGTTGAATGGGGACTATGAAATTAAAAATCTATACTGGGATGGCATTTATAGTTTTTAAAAATATCTTATTAACTGAAAATTATTTTTCTTGTATTTACTGACCTATAAAATCATTCAATTCAAAAATTATTTTTTTCTTTGAGAGAGAGAGAGAGCACAAGTGGTGGGGACGGACAGAAGGAGAGAGAGAGAGAGAATCTTAAGCAGATTCCATGCCCACCACAGAGCCCATTGCGGGGCTCAATCTCATGATCCTGAGATTATGACCTAAGCCAAAATCAAGAGTTGGATGCTCAAGTGACTGAGCAACCCAGGCACCCCCAAAAAATATTTTTAAAAATAAAACTTTTTCAAAAAAATAATATACATCAATGAAGACCAAGAAATACTGGGCATAGAACCTGATGTCAGAATTGGATGAGACTTTGGGAATCATTTGGAGAGGAGTTTGCATGTAGAAGTGATATAATCTTTTGTGGCCTGAACAGACTGGTAGATTTGTCTGGAGCAAGGACCAGTAACAGCTGCTCTCATCCCTGTATGCATGTGCCGCTTCTCCAACTAAGAAAACAGGGACTATCTTCCCATACCTTGAATCTACAATGAACTTGTGATTTGTTTTTGACAAATTGAAAGCAACAGAAGTGATAGTCTGGGAGTTCTATGCCGAGGCCTTCAAAGGTTGTGTAGCTTCTGTTTTCAATCACAGGGAAAACCAGAGGCCATCTAAAGAGAGGCCATGTGGAGGAAAAAAAGGCCCTGGAGTATAAGAGTATATGAAGGGAGAGAGGGAGGGTGAGAGAGAGAGAGGCCCAGCTAGCCCTCAGCCATTTCAGTCAAGCAGCTTAGAAACCAGACATGTGAGTGAAGCTATCATGAATTCTCCAGCCAATAAGACATGTTGCAGAACTGAGCTTTCCCTTCTGAGTACTATTTGAATTTCTGAACAACAGAATTAAATGATAGCTTTAAGTCAATAAGTATTGGAGTGGTTTCTTATGCAGGACTGCTTAGTCTCTATTTTTTGCATGTATTTGACATGTACTTAATTGTCATTTCCCATGTTTTATGGATGGAATGTTTGTGTCCCCCAAAGTTCATATGTTGAAGCCCTAACCCCTCACTGTGGCTGTATTTGGATACAGGCCTTCTAAGGAAGTAACTAAGGTTAAATGAGGTGATATGAGTAGGTCCCAATCCAACAGGATTATTGTCCCTATAAGAAGAGACACCCAAGAACTCTCTTTCCATGTGAACCCCCCCCCCTCCAAAAAAAGGCCATGTGAGGATGAAGCAAGAGGGGGTCATGTGCAAGCCTGGAAGAGATTCCTCACCAGGAACCAAATCAGCCAGAGCCATGATCTTGAACTTCCTAGGCTGCAGACTATGAGAAATAAATTTTAAGCTACCCAGTCTATGATACTTGGTTATGGCAGTCCAAGCAGACTAAGACACCACATTTGCCACTGACTTTGCTGACTTGTGCACTAGGCTTCATGCTTTCTCCTGGCCATGGCACAGATTATAGAACAATTTACTGGAAAATCGAGTGGTTAGCTAGGGGTAGTAGCACCAACTGCTTCTCCTGTCACCTGAGACAACAAGGAATTAGCTGGCCCTATACCTCTTGAGTCCTAGAACACTTTGCTTTATCAGGAGACATACTTTGTATGCTGTCTGATAGGCAAGTGTTAGTTGTGTTGAGTCGGAAACAGGTAAGGGAGAGAATGGATTATTGCCATCCATCTTTCAGACTTAACCCCATGTTAAAATGACAGCTCTCTTCACTGCATGTGCCTTTCAGAAGTGGGAAGTATAAAGTGGAGGTTTACCAAAACCATTCAAGTTGACTTTAATGCGACTACTGATAATAATATTTGGATAAAATATGAAAATACCCAGGACAAATGCTAAACTAGATAGTATACTGAGACTTTTTTTTTTTTTAAAGGTTTTATTTATTTGAGAGAGAGAGAGAGCGTGCATGTACAAGCAGGGGGAGCAACAAATAGAGGGAGAAGCAGGCTCCCCGCTGAGCAGGGAGCCTGACATGGGGCTTGATCTCAGGACCCTAAGATCATGACCTGAGCTGAAGGCGGACGCCCAACTGACTGAGCCACCCAGGTGCTCCAGTATGCTGAGACTATAATCCAGCATTTTTTCCAGGCAAACTGGGACTTTCAATTTCTCAGTTTCTGGTAACTATACCTTGAAGCTGTATTGAGACTTAAACAATTGACAGTTACACCTGTTATACTTTTTAAAGAGGCATCTTGTTTATGGAGCTGGATCTGGAAAAAACCTGGCAAAAACAACCTTATAAAACCGGAGATTCCAAAAATTTTTTCCTTCCTCCATGAACAAAGACCTATTTTAGACCAATTTCAATATTCTAGGTTGACTTAAAGGGCCTTAAAAAGGTGTGACAGATGGCTCTAAAGACAGACACTTGGAAATTATTACATATGGATTGCTTAGTAATTTCATTTCATGGTTGAAAATCATGAAGTTTATGATTACACATTTGACAGTATTAAAATATCAACATCTGAGTGGAAGAAATTAATTCTAACAAAATAAAGATTAAAGATGATTTTTTTCAAGTTCAGAGTGTTACATCCTAGATTGCATTTTGAGAATATTTTGTCACACACCCATATCAAAGTAAAATGTTCTACTTTGGAAAATGCAGTTTACTCTATTGGGAACTAACAACAAAGAAAAGAGAAAGTATTGAGTCCCTAGTACCTGCAGAGTTTATTGAAAATGAAGTAATCATTGCTGTTAAGTGCATTATCCAGTTTACATAAATAAACAGAATGACTGATGAGTGACAGTGAGCAGATTTGTGTCCATATAAAAAAACAACACAGATTTCTGGTATACAATCATGTAAACATGCACATTTTAATTTTTTTTCCTTGAAACCCTGCAAAATATGCAACTGGAGACACAGGCCAAGATACAGGTTAATAGCACAAATCACCAAGCTCATTCTATTGAGAATCATAAGCATGCAGAGAGAACATACTCCTTAGTTGATTGGAACTTCCCAGCATACTTTTCACAGTTAAATATTCTAATTCCATGATAAATAGATTAAAATTTTTAATGAAAAAAATCATTTCATAAGTTTGTCACTTGGATGAAATAAGGCATCTAGGCCTTTAATATTTCTTACCGATTATCTTTTTCTTTCTCTCTGGCAATGTTTTATATGTTAAATGATCTTTTTGGTTTGATGAGAGGTTTTTCTACACTGAGAGGATGCAACATGATTGGATTCGAGAAGAGGAGAGGCTAATTCTTTGACAAACTAGGGGAAAGATAGTGTGAGAGGTAGGAGAGGGGCACCTGCAAGGGGGGCGCTCACAGGCAGATGGGATTTAGGAAAGAGTTGGTATGGAGGGAGAGGATCTGGATCCTGGAAAGTCACCCTCTCCAGGTCTCATAGGACCAGTTTCCATGAACTCTGATGTACACCAATCACAGTTTGAAGAGTGCTGCTTTTGTCTTATATTTAGTATCAAGCCTTTTAATCAGTTATCCATAGTGGGTTAATATGTACTACACTGCCATAGCCTGTAATGTTGAGGTACTCATTTGCCCAGGAAGCCAACAGTATCCTGTGTGGTTCCTATTTTTGTGACTTTAAATTGGATAAGAATTCAAATCTACACATTTTACTCCATCTCTCTGGGCTTTACTACATGCTTAAATGCTTTAAGAGTTATTGGATCCAGGTGTTTTATTTCTCAGTAATTACCAGAGCTCACCTGATTCAATTATGCTGATCTATTATTTTTCAAGAATTACTTTTTAAAAATTCCCTTTCCTAATTAATATAGTGAATCTGTGGATTTCTTGATCTAAAAATATTTTAAGAAAATTTATGATCTTATGAAAGATCATTTGAAAGGGTTTCCTGAGGTTCTTTTTCTTTCTTCACTAAAACAAAGCTCAATAACAAGGAATGGTATTTATAGATTAATATTTGGGGCAAATTCTAAAACGCATTTCTAGCCAATGAGTTCCACACTTTCTCATGAATACGAAGCAATCTGCTTTTGTTTTTCTGGGACTCAAAGTGGATAACACAGTGATGTCACTCCTTATTAAAAACATTATTGCCACTCCATATTAAAAACATTTTTGCTTAAATAATTAGCATTTTTGCTTAACCATTTAAAAAAACCACATGAGACAGAAAAAAATGTTTTTCCCAGATGGTCCTTTTTGCATTAATATTACTAACCCAGACATCAAAAACAAACAATAAGGTGTTGAAATATGTAATTTCGGCCAAAATACCAGAGCCTTGAACTTTCACAGGCTTTTCAATTTTAAGAGGACAGCTGAGCGCACACATGAAGTCAGCCTGGCTATGACTCTTAACTCTCTTGTGTTTCCCTGTTGTATATAGTCATTATGTAAATAATTTCCTTCTTTTGGAAATGGAAGAATGATTATAACTATTCCTGAACTTGGGAAAGACATTTATGTACCTGCTGTAAAAGGATGGGAAAAAAACCAACCTGTTTGGTTTTTATAGTGATATACCTGTTTTGGTATTTATAGTGAAATCAGTTATTTTTGTTTGCCTGATATCAATTTATCTTTTGTTTAGTAAAATACCCATATTTTTCTTGGGAAACTACGCCCTTTCTATTCTATTCACATGAGATTGAAAGCTCCAGGCCTAGGGCTGTGATCCAGGTTGGCCCACCAGTGAATCAAATTCCTCTAGCTACTGTGATTGGTTCAGGGAAGGCATGTGCTTCAAAATCGTCCAGTGAAATTAAATCTGGAGATTTTTATAGAACTATGGGTAAAAGAAAAAAAAATTATCTTGACCAGGAACTGCTGCAGTTACTCTATGGAGATAACACTTAAAAGGAAAGTAGAGCTGAAATACGGCAGGGGGCAGGGGAAATAGGGTACTACAGGGAGAGAGAGAACAGACTTGGTCTTGGGTATTTTAGTTACACGAGCCAAAATTTTATTCTTTGCTTAAGTCAGGATGAGTTGAGTTTTTCTGTCACTTGCCCCTGAATGAGTTATAAGACAAAAACCTATCCGGATGTGATCATGTTCAAAATGGAAGAGTTTATCATACGTGAGGCCCTCCTATGTGCCAGGTACTCTGCTGGTCCCTGGTGACATGCACGGATCAATAAGACAGGGTTTCTCTATAAAAGGATGTTGCTCCAAACACTTGAACTTATTTCCACCCTTCCAGTGACAGTTATGGAATCTATTTTTTCTAAGCAAAATATCCTTTTATAAAGATTTTTGCACATAAGGGGAAAAGATAGGAGGAGAGAAATCCTGATTGTGTATTGTTATGATAAGGCAAACATATTTCTTAACTCCTTGAAAAATAGCTAGCACTTCAATAAAATTTTCTTTTTGGACACACAAAAAAGAGGGGCCATTATTATTTAAATCACAGCCTCAGGCAACAGTCTTTGAAGAGAGGAACTTCCCTGGCTAAAGACTGTTAACAGAACTACCCAAATAATACATTATATGTTAAAAAAAAAAGAAAGAAAAGAAAAAAGACGACGACAGCAGGAAGGGAAAAATGAAGGGGGGAAATCGGAGGGGGAGACGAGCCATGAGAGACTATGGACTCTGAGAAACAAACTGAGGGTTCTAGAGGGGAGAGCGGTGGGGGGATGGGTTAGCCCGGTGATGGGTATTAAAGAGGGCACGTACTGAATGGAGCACTGGGTGTTATATGCAAACAATGAATCATGGAACACTACATCAAAAACTAATGATGTAATGTATGGTGATTAACATAACATAATAAAATAAAATTAAAAAAAAGAACTACCCAGCTGAAGTTGTAGTTACATATTCATTCTGATGGAATATCAGATAATCAAAAAAACTAGATTACACTGCTAGGCACTCGACTACACATAGAGTTTAGTGTCCACACACACACATATATATATAAAGGGATAAATATTTTAGATTATTACTGGCTTGTACATAAAGAGATTCATCTGTTTAAGATTTCTCTTGACTGTTTCAATAAAATCCCTTTATCTACCAAACATACACATACATACACACACTCCATACCAATGAAAAAGAATGGTTATCCTCACTCTATTTAAAATAAATTTTATATTTTAATGCCCCTCAAAACCACTGTAAAGCATGACTCAAACATTTTTAACAAAACAGATCATTTTCTCTTTTTCTGGAAGAAAGGGACCAGCAGAGATTGCCAGTAATGAATAGTACTCAGTGTTCATGCACACAGAAGTGTGTGTAGTGCAGTGGGGTGAGAAAATAATATCATTTAGAGAATTATAATGAGTAGAGTTTCTCATTGCTCCAAGTCAGAGGTCATCAAGATCTGTGTCCATCTATGAGAGGGGGTCTCTGACTGACTTTCTTCATCCCCACCACCTGTCAACCCTTCCAATGGGTATCCCCCACTCCTTCACTCCCTGACAGAAAGTCAAGTGGACAGGGAAGTCCATTGTATTCACAATTATTGCCTCTGTTCTATGCAAAGCTCCTGGAGGGGAGCAATGAGAGATACCCCTTCCTCCACAGACTCAGCCCTGGGTGTCCCACCACAGATATGTCCTGAACTTCAAGTCCTTTAGAAATCAGCTGTTTCTAATCACACCCAAAGCCATCTCCACTCAGGACACACTCATGGTGCCAGGGCAGAGGGAGGGGAGAGTACTGGTACAGAGGTTCTTGTATAGGTCATGCATTGAGTCCAGAATTAGTGCTCCACTCAGCTGATTAAGGCCATGGCATTGAATCACGGTCACCAGTGAAAACTCTCCTCCCTTATAGCCGGCTGTATCTTGAGATTTAGTTATCCTTGCTGGCCATCTGGCCTCCCTCAGGGCTTTTGAGGCCCATCAGGCCATTTGACAACTTTGAACCTGAGAGCAAAGGAGTCTGAGCAGGACACTGACAGACTCAGGGAGTGCGAGTCCCCGTCTATCCACAGAACCAGAGTTTGACCCCAGAAAGACCCAGTTATCTCCTCCTCTTAGCACCTGGGAGGCTACTTCCTTTACGTTTATATCACACAGGAGCTATTCTGAGATTTTTTGCACCCCAAAAGCCAGCTGGCTCCAAAAGTGAGCTGATATTTCCATCACTAGAGACAGAAAACTTCCAACAATTTATAAGTAACCTGTTTCCAGTTTAAGAGAAAATAGTACAATATAGGTATTGTACATTTTTAAAAGAATCAGAATCAAATACATTTAATATTGAAACTATGATGAATGCAGGTTTTAGACAATTAAGAAACAACCTCAACAGTTCCTGAGATCCATCATAATGTAAGTATGAGAGGCCCAATTAACAGAGCATTACAATTAATAGAAGCCTGAATACAAGATCATTTGTTCTACTTATGATCTATTCACATGCACTTTGCAGGATCTTAAGAATTTTAGAATAGCCATAACCTTTGTCTCTGGGAACCTCTAATATTAAATTGAAAGAATGCCATTGTCATGACCACCACAGTGTAAACCTGACACTGCTCACCATTAACATTTTCCCAGATAATGTTTGAATTCCCTGCCTCTTTTACTGTGGGTACTGTGTGTGTGGGGGGGGAGCATTAGAGTAGAAAAGAACAAGTTGGGGAATGCACAAGCATGGAATTGAAATTTATGAACCAGATTCAGGAAACAATGACTTTGGCTGGAGCAGTGGTTTCCATAGGGCTGTGATTAGGTGTCTCAGACTCTTTAAACTTCGCACTGGCACAGAAGAAATGGGCATCAAGTGGATGGGCTGTATTCTTTTTAGACACTATTATTTGTGTTTTAAGTTTCTTGCTGGACATCTTCATGATTTGGCACCTTCCTTTTTAGTTATAGATATATTAGCATTATCTACTAGAGACCTATCAATTTAAGGTCAGTTTTATCTATAAGGATTTCTATAATGAGTTAAAACATATGGGCTTTGTAACCAGACCAGTGGATTCAAATCCCTCCCCTGCTGTTTACTTGCTCTATGACCTTGGGTAAAGTAAATAACCTCTTTGTGCCTTAGTTTCTTCATCATTAATGAAGTTAATAGAATTTCCCTCATAAGCTTACTTTGAGGATTAAACACACTAATGTAAGTACTGGCAAGTTTCTTCTATAAAGAGCCAGATAATCAAGAGTTTAAGTTTGCAGGACATATAATCTCTGTTGCAACTACTCAAATATGCCATTGTAGAGGGAAAACAGCCCTAGACAGTATGCAAGTGATTTGGTGTGGTTATTGTCTAATAAAACTTGATTTATGGAAACACGCAGTGGGATGATTTGCTCGTAGGACACAGTTTGCCAACCTCTGGAATACTTGTTTATCAATACTTGGCTTGGTCCATTATAAGAACTCAGTAAATATTAGCTTTTTAAAATTGTCATCTTCTTTCTCCTCCTCATTATTTGTATGCCCTCATTCCACGAAGGATTAAGAATCTTACGATGGCTAATTTTAGAGTGTAGCTCTCCGAGTGTTGTGTGGGCTCTGCTCTCACATATATGCACTTCCTACCTCAGGGTCTCTACCCTTCCACTAAAGTCCTTCTAATGATAGAGAACAGTCCACACCCACCCCATTGTTCTTAAGCTGGCAATAACTCTAAAAGTAGAAAATGTCTTTCAAGTGTCATATATCATCTTAAAAATTAATGTGATTTTTGCATTTTACTCCATAGTATATTTGTGCTTCCTTTAAAACAAAAAATGGTGATTTAAATCATTTATCATTGAGTAAAATTGACCGTGTTTACCAAGTGTCTTCTGGTTTTTTATGACATGTACATTTATACCAGTTTGAGAAACATGGTCTATGATGACCGGAATTTAGAATGTGAGGTAGTTAATCCTCCTATGGGATTAATAGCCTTGGTAGTCTATGTGGCTGTTAGATCTTATTGAACACAAAGAGAAAGATTAAAGTTAGGGGACATGGACACCAAAGAATTCACAGAAAATTTTAGAGAACTCCATTGCCTCCCACCTGGTAGGTGACAAAGTGCATGTCTTGGCTCCCACAGCTCTGGCCTAACTTATGACACACAGAAATCCACACATGCCCACCAGGCCATGACTGATAGAAACTGGGGTTGATCTGAGAAATAAAGTCATGAAAAGTAAAATAAATGGGGTAATTTGTGTGTAAGAAATCATTAAGTTGAACCATATAAAATTTTTAATATTTGGCCATTTCTGAAGTATAGAAATGGCAATTTCTATGGTTCGACCTAATATTTCCCCCAAAGCTTATTAACCAACAATGTGCATAGCACTGTTTAAGTGAAATATTAACACCATAAATCATAACATTTTCAGACTTTAAAAAGTACACTCAGAATGAAGAATGTGGAAATAGAAAGTAAAAGTTAGTGGATAATGCTGAAAATAATCGGAACATTTTATTTTTAGTAGCCTAAGGGGTTGCATTGTGATCGTGGCTCATAGAATCCTTTCAGACAATTCTGAGAAGCAATCCTATAGGGTGCTTGTTGATCCAGCAAGTGTTAAGAAATAAAACATCAGGACCAGAAGAATAAGCCTTGAGCATTGCATGAAAACACTTGGAAAGATGAAGTCCCCTGTGCTCTTTATGGCCATAAGCAAAGTACATTTATTTAACCATTTTATCAGTGGGAGATGGAAAGAAAGCCGATGTTGTTTTACTCCTCCTCTGTTTTCATCAACTGCCAGACAATACTCTGCAGCCATATGATGAATTTCTCTTAGTATCACCATTTCCCTTGGTAGGCAGCTTAGTGCCCATGGCAGATTTTTCAGACTCCTATTTTTAAACCAAGATGTATTCTTTACTAACACTCATTTAAACTCCAGTCTTTAGCTCAAATCAAAAGTCTTATGCAGGGGTGGAACCACCCAGAGACAACCAAACTCAACAACATCAATGATCTATGAAGAACACAAGTATTATATAGGCTTTGAACTTTGCAAGTTATGATGCAAGTCAAGACTCTTGTCATGAGTCAGCCCTGCCTGCTTTTTAGATTTTAAATTCCCAGATCTGGGTCTGGATTGTGAGGAAAAGAGAAATGGAAGGTCAGATGTGTGTATTTGGGTAATTGAGGAAACCAGAATGTTTCTAAGCACACGTGAGTGTTTAGGTACTCAGTTTGGCACAGCCTTGAATTTCAGATTTGCTGCCTTCATTCCCTTAAATTTTATGACTTGAGGCTTCAACTGAGTAGGCAGAGAAAAACAAAACAAAACAACCAAACCAAGTTCAGGAGAATATATGAGCAATAAACAAAGGTTTTTCTAATGGAAACTTAACTGTCAAGATAACAAGTAGCTTGGGTTCCCCTGACATCAGAAATTTGATCCAAATGGAAAACGTTTTCTAACTTTAAACACACACAGAAATTGAGAGAGTAGTAAACAAACTACCTAGATTCAACAGTTTTCAAAAATTTTCCATCCTTGCTTTATCTTTCTTATTGAATTATTTTAAAGCAACTCACAAACCCATGTCATTCTACTCCCATGCATACTTTAGTATGCACCTCTTAAAAATTAAAGATAGTTTGTTTCATAACTAAAATGCCACTTGGGCAAAATTTTAAGTGACAATTTAGCTTTTAAAAAACAAGGCTTGTATTTACTGTTCATTTATACTTTGCTACATTGCAAAAATGAATTAATACAAGAGAAAGTGATAAAACTAAAAAGAAAATAAAGGTAAGAGAACAAAATGAAGCCAGGAATAAAAGTATTGAAAGTCAAGATATTTGGAAGGTCCTATCCTAACCCTAAATCCGACCCCTGCTTCACAGGGGCCAGCGGGAAGGAAATTGTGACAGTCGCCAGATTCAGGGTGCGTTCAGGGTACATATCACCATTCTTCTGGGGAATGTAGCTTTTCCTGTCTCTAAGGTTTGTGAGGAATTTCTCCTGGATATCTTCCTGAAGAAGGCAGTGTGAGATTTATTGGACAATATACTTTACAAAATCCCCACAATAAGTACAAAAGAGGTTTTGTTCTGCTGCTTATTAGAGTGACCTCATTGCAAGCAAAGGCAGAAGGCTGAAGTCCAGGTGAGTAAAAGTCATCCAACGAGGGGCCAGAGCAGTGCGTCACGTCCATCTGGTGGCCACCATCCCAAGATGCTGCATAAAACCCATTTATTTCAAATAAGCTTTTAATCTCCTTCAGATTCCCATCATCCCAGTTCACCCATTAATAATACAGACTTCATTTAAAAAACGAAAGTCCGGGAGTTACTACTTTTAAGCGCTGTTACCCACAGCTAGCCGATGTGACACCAGATGTGTCTTCCACATTCATTCACTAAGTGTGAATTTGGCCCAGCCACTGGATATTTTTTCCTGCTGTTATTCAGGGGGTTTGCAAATGCCAAAAGCAATCAATCTGTGAAGCAAATCAATGTGAACAGCTTTCAGGGGTCAGAGCTAACCCTGCGGCGATCTGCATATTCTTTGAAATAGCAGCGGAGCTTGTCTATGGATCTAATGACTAATATACCCATGCACTAAAGGATCTGTCTCCCTTCAGTTTAAAAAAAAAAAAAAAAAATTCTCTTACTTGAGGCTAGCTTCAAGGTTTCCAAGCTGTAGGAACAGCTTGAGGCTGGGGGCGGCGGTCTTGCTCGGTCAGCCATAGGGACCAGGCAGCTCCCAGCGTCCTCAGCGGCTCTCTCTCACCTGCATGCTGCTGCGTTGATCCCCAGTAAGTGCTCTGGCTTCTCAACATCCTACTGTCTACCATCAATAGCTCCTTGGAGGGTGCAAAATGCAATTTCTTTGTGTCCTTAGCATATGTGACACAGTTCATCATGCTTTTCAAGATTTCCTCCTGGCTTCTGCTAACAGCCTTTGCTTGCTTCCTACAGTTCTGTTCATCTGCAGCTAAATAAACCTGTTTGATGTTGCCATCTCTCAGGAATCCAACCGGAAAACAGATGGAAATCATATATGTAGGTGAGCCAACATCAGGGAACAATGAGAAAAACCATCTCAATAAATAGGAAAGAAATTTGAATGCACAAAATATTTTCTTGTCAAACTAAAAAAACAAAAATATTTTGGGATATTTAAACATAACCACAATGGTAAAATATGTCCTGCTCCCACATTGCTTATTTTCCTGGGCATAACATTCCTATTTTAAAATTGTAGGAACAGATCCAAGAAACAAATGTCTTTGAAAATTCCATTTTTATGGAAGCAACACTGTATACATTTAAGCTTTTTTTCATACTGAAAATTATTGCAAACAGCATGAAAAACGTCAATGTGGGAAACAGAATAAAAGTAATGGATGGTCTTTAAAAAACAGAGGGATAAAAATGTTCCTGAAATACTATGCTCAAGTGACTAATGTTAATATTTAAGTAAAATTATTCCCTATAGGCAGGAAAATAAGTAAGATGTCTATGGAGTAATATATAAAATAACAGTAGCAGGGAAAATAAAGTTAGAAAAGTCAGTAATATTTCTAGGTGATTTTAAGAAGTTGGCAGAGAGAATATCTAACAGTAGAATAAATTTTGCTAATATTGCCCAGGAACTGAAAATTTCTGTTTCTTTTTCCAATACACCAAAAATAATCATTAGGTGTTTTGTTGTTGTTGGCCTGAAATATCCAGGTTATTATCTCTTTCCTGTGTCATTTTGCAGAAATCTTAATTCCTATTCTCTTACTCTCTCTCCCACATATACTCATCCAAACTTATTTTTAGATTTCTATTTGTGATTAACAATATTTTAAGTTTCCTAAATGCAGTCCTTTATTTGGAGTCTTTATCATGAAAAAGTCTCAATGCTGAATCCTACTTTATTTTCCCTTAGACATTTGCTTTCCTAAATTCCAAAACAGCAAGTATCTCACACACGCCTCACCATTACTCCATTTTAATTGAAGGCTCCTTGTTAGTACTTTGTTCGGAACCCAGAGAGTTACAGTAGCATACAGTCAAGGAACTCACGATTAAATTACAACAAAATTTGAGGTCGGTGTGCAGATATTTGCCTGGAGGCGGTGACGTTCAAGCTCCCTGTTAAAGAACAGGAGGGATTCAGGTGTAGAGAACAGAGGAACTATTCCAAATAGAAAGGATGATACGCAAACCACTCAGCTGCAGAGGGGAACTTGGACACTAGAGAGATGCCTGGCAGAGAGAGGGGTCGAAGCAAATTGTCTTTGTTTATAATCGATGGTTATACATGCCATACTGCTGACAAAGTCCAGTGCAAGCTCTGGAAGGTGTTGTATTTGACACACCCTCTTTAGTTCCACTTGGGGAAAGCAGGGTCACTCACCCACTTAACACACCCAAAACCACCAAAGAAATAGGCCCCAGAGATCAGGGCACATGAGAAGCCACTCCAGGGAAGCTCTAGGCATGATTCAAATGTTTGGTAATGAAATGTTCCACACTACTTTAGACGCTACATTGCATTGACTACCTAACTCTTGGAATGCAGAGAGCCCTTCTGGAACTCATCAGCATTTCCATCTACCATGGCGGAGTCTTTTTCATCCTAATTAAGGGCTTCCAATTCTTAATTGCCTAAATCTCTCTGGGGAAGTCTCAATATACAAATCACAGATTGCTTTGTTTATGTGGGACAAAATGACTGTGCTTTCCCTTTAGTTTTAAATTTTCTTCTAAATACCTATAAGAATCTATGAGTGGGGTCAGTCTTTCTATCAAATGGCATATTACAGGAGGAGAAATTCTTAATGATCCAATCCATGCTTGTAGGTACATGGTACCAAGTTTTACAATCAGGCTCCAAGATTGGAATGAAGAGAGGAATAAGGATTAGAGAAAAGCCTTTAAGGGTACTTAGTACTCTAATTTGGAGTAATAAATGAGTGTGAATATTCACTCTATCTTAAAAATTAGGCCCCAAATCCTATATATATTTTTTGGGCTTTCTCAAGATATAATTGACAACATCATGTAAATTTAAAGTGTATAATGTAATGATTTGATACATGCATATATTATAAAATGTTCACCACAATAAGATTAGTTACATAAATTGCCTCACATAATTACCATTTTCTTGTTATTGTTATGGTGAAACCATTGAAGTGCTGTTCTCATAGCAACTTTCAAATATATAATACAGTATATATTGTTCGCTACAGCCAGTATGCTGTACCTTAGATCTGCAGACTTACTCATCTTACAACTGGGAGTTTGTACCCTTTGACCAACATCTCTCTATTCCCTCCCGCCATTCAGCCTCTGGCAACCACCATCTACTCTGTTTCTGTGAGTCTGAGATTTTTAGATTCCATATATAAATGAGATCATATAGTATTTCTTCTCTGATTTATTACACTTAGCATAATGCCCTCAAGGTCCATCCGGGTTACCACCAAGGGCATTTTTGTCTTCTCTATAAATATTCCATTTTATTCATATGTACATGAATTTTAAATATATATCTCACATTCCATATGTACATATTTCACATTTTCCTTACCCATTCATCTATTGATGGATACTTAGGTTGTTTCCATGTCTTAGCTATTGTGAATAATGCTGCAATGAACATGTAGATATAGGTATTTCTTCTAGATAGGGATTTCATATCTTCCAGGTACATACCCAGTAGTGTGATTACTGGATCATATTATAGTTCTATTTTTAATTTTTTGAGGAACCTCTATATTATTTTTTGTAGTGGCTGCACCAGTTTGCATTTTCACCACAGTGCACAAGGGTTCCCATTTCTCCAACCCCTCCCCAGCATTTGTTATCTCTTATCTCATTTTTTAAAGACTTATTGGACAGAGAGAGAAAGGGAGAGAAAGAGAGAGGGCAAGCAAGCGCAGGGAGGAGCAGAGGGAGAGAGAATCCCAATACAGACTCCCCACTGATCACGGAGTTCTATGCTGGGCTTGATCCCAGGACCCTGAGATCATGACCTGAGCAGAAACCAAGAGTTGGCCGCTCAACCAACTGAGTTACCCATGTGCCCCCTCTTATTTTTTGATAACTTTCCCAACAGGTGTTAGTGATATTTCATTATGGTTTTGATTTGTTTCCCCCTAATGATTAGTAACGTCAAGTACCTTTTTCTATACTTGTTGGCCATTTGTATGTCTTCTTTGGAAAAATGTCTTTTCAAGTCCTCTGCCAATTTTTGAATTGGATTGTTTGAGGTTTATTTGCTATTGGATGTTAGAAGTTCCTCATATATTGTTATTAACCCCTATCAGGTATATGGTTTTGCCAATATTTTCTCCCATTCCACAGATTGCCTTTTCATTTTGTTGATTCTTTTGTTGTGCAGAAACCTGTAGTTTGCTGCAGTCTTAATTTTGATTGTTGCTTTTATTGTCTGTGCTTTTGGTGTCACATCCAAAAAAATCATTGCCAAGACTGATGTTGAAGAGTATTTTCCCTAGGTTTTCTTCTAGGAGTTTTATGGTTTCAGGTCTTACATTTAAGTCCTTAATCCATTTTGAGTTAATCTTTAATAGTTGTGTAAGATAGGGGTCCCATTTTACTCTTCGCGTATAGATACTCAGTTTTCCCGATACTATTTATTGAAGAGACTGACTTTTCCTTATTGAGTGTTTTCAGCTTCCTTATCAAATATTATTTGACCATATATACATAGATTTATTTCTGGGCTCTCTATTCTGTTCCATTGGTATATGTGTCTGAACACCATTACCATACTGTTTGGATTACTATAGCTTTGTAATATAGTTTGAAATCAAGAAGTGTGATGCCTTCAACTTTGTTCTTTCTCAAGATTTCTTTGGCTATTCAGGATTGTTTGTGATTCCATACAAATTTTAGGATTTTTTTCTCTATTTCTGTGAAAAATGCCAAAATGCCATAGGAATTTCACTGGATCTATAGATCACTTTGGGTACAATGGACATTTTAATATTAACTCTTCTGATCCATGAATATGGGTATCTTTCCCTTTTTCTATTGGCATTGTCAATTATTGCTAAGTATTTTATTCTTTTGCATGCTACTATAAATGGGCTCTTTTGCTCATTTTTTCCACATAGTTGTTAGTATAGAAATGCAACTGATTTTTACATGTTGATTTTGTGTCCTAAAACTTTACTGAATTCATCTATTAGGTCTAATGGTATTTTGATTGAGTCTTTAGGATTTTCTATGCACAAAATCACATCATCAGCAGAGATAATTTTAATTTTTCCTTTCTGATTTGGTTGCCTTTTATTTCTTTTTCTTGCCTAATTGTGCTGGCTAGGGCTTGCAGTATTATGTTGAATAGGCGTGATGGGCACCTTTGTCTTATTCCTGACCTTAGAGGGAAACCTTTTAACCTTTCACCTTTGAGTTTGTTAGCTGCGAGCCCATCATATATGGCCTTTATTATGGTGTGATTTGTTTCTTCTAAACCCAGTTTGTTGAGCATTTTCATCATGAAAGGATGTTGAATTTTGTAAAATGCTTTTTCTGCATCTGTTGAGATTATATGATTTTTGTCCTTAATTTTGTTAATCTGCTGTATCATACTTACTGATTTGCATATGTTGAATCATCCTTGCATCTCAGGGATAAATCTCACTTGATCATGATGTATGATCCTTTTAATGTGCTGCTCAATTTGGTTTCCTAATATTTTGTTGAAAATTTTTGCATCTATATTCATCAGGGATATTGGCCTATGGTTTTATTTTCTCTTAGTATCCTTATCTGGCTTTGGTATCAGGGTAACACTGTCCTCATAAAATAAATTTGGGAGTATTTCCTGCTCTTCGATTTTTGGAAGTTTGAGAATAACTGGCATTAATTCTTCTTTAAATGTTTGGTAGGATTCGACTGTGAAGGCATATGTCCTTAACTTTCCTTTGTTGGGAGGTTTATGATTACTGAGTCAATCTCCTTACCTATTACTGGTCTATTCGAACTTTCTATTTCTTCATGATTCAGACTTGGTAGGTTTAGGTTTCTAGAAATTTATTATTTCTTCTAGGTTGTCTGATTTGCAGGCATATACTTTTTCATAGTAGTCTCTTTTTACCCTCTGTATTTCTGTGGTATCAGTTGCAAAGTCTCCTTCATTTATAATTTTATTTGGATACTCTTTTTCTCTTAAGTCTAGTTAAAGATTTATCAATTTTATCTTTTAAAAAATCAACTCTTAGTTTATTGATCTTTTTTTATTGTTTTTCTATTCTCTATTTCTTCTCTGATCTTTGTTATCTTCTTCCTTCTGCTAACTTAGATTTTTCTTGTTTTTCTAATTCCTTGAGGTGTAAAGTTAGGTTGTATATTTGAGATATTCAGTTTTTTCTTAATGTAGGCATTTATCACTATAAACTTCCCTCTGCATTGCTCTTGCTACACCCTATAAGTTTTGGCATGTTGTGTTTCCATTTTTGTTTGTTTTAATATGTGTTGATTTCCCTTTTTATTTAATCTTTGACTGACTGGTTGTTCAGGACTGAGTTTAATTTCCACATATTTGTCAATTTTTTGTTTTCCCCCTGTTTTTGATTTCTAGCTTCACACCATCATGGTTGACATTATACCAAGTATCTTTTCCAATTTTTAAAAATTTGCTGAGACTTGTTTTGTGACCATATATATGATCTATCCTGGAGAATGTTCTGTGTGTGCTTAAGAAGAATATATATTCTGCTATTTGATGGAATGTTCTATATATGGCTTTTAGGTCCATTTGTTTTATAATGTTATTCAAGTTTGTTGTTTCCTTATTGATTTTCTGTCTGGATGATCTATCCACTATTGAAAGTGGAGTATTAAAGTCCCTACTATGACTGTATTGTTGTCTATTACTCCTTTCAAATCATTAGTATTTGCTCAATATATTTATGTGCTCTGATGTTTGGTGTATATACATATTTTTACAATTGTTATATCCTTCTGATGAATTGATCCCTTTATCATTATATAATAACCTTTTTTGTCTCTTGTTACAAGTTTTAACTAAAAGTCTTTTTTATCTGACTTAAGTATGGCTACCCTGCTCCTTTTTGGTTTCCATTTGCACGGAATAGATTTTTCCATCCATTTAATTTGAGCCTGTGTGTATCCTTGAGTCTGAAGTGAGTCTGTTGTAGGCAGCATATAGTTCTTGTTTTTTTTTTTTTTAATCCATTCATCTACTCTATACCATTTGATTGGAGAATCTTACCCATATACATTTAAAGTAATTATTGGTAGATAAGGACTTACTATTGCCATCTTGTTAATTGTTTTCTGGCTATTTCGTAGTTCTATTGTTCCTTTCTTCCACGCTTGCTGTATTCCTTCACGAAATGATGCTTTTTCTATAGTAGTATACTTCGATTCCCTTCTTTTTATTTTGTGTGTATTTACTATAGGTTTTTGTTTTATGATTACCCTTCAGCTCACTTGAAACATCTTAAACTGATAACAATTTAACTTTAATCACATAAAAAGCTCTTCTATTTCCCATTTTATGTTCTTGATGTCACACTTTACATCTTTTTATATTATGTATCCATTAACATGTAATTGTAGCTATATCTGTTCTTAATACTTTTGCGGTTAAACCTTTATACTAAAGTAGTTAACACACCACTATATAACATTAGAGTAATCTGAATCTATATACTTCCCTTTGCCAGTTTTTTAAATTTTTATATTTCTTTACATTCCAGTTAGTGTCCTTTTGTTTCAACTTGAAGAACTTCTTTCAGCATTTCTTAGGCAGGTTTAGTTGTGATGAATTCCCTTAGCCCTTGTTTGTTTGGAAAGTCTTTATTTCATCTTTATTTCTGAAGGACAATTTTGCTAAGTATTCTTGGTTGGCAATTTCTTTCAACACTTTGAATATATCATCCTACCGTCTCCTGGCCTACAAGGGCTCAGCTGAGAAATCTGTTGATAGCCTTATGGGAGGGGGGGGTCCTCTTGTATGGGGTAATTTTGTTTTCTCTTGCTGCTTTTAAAATTCTCTCTTTTCTTTGATTTTAAATGGTTTTATTATAATGTGTCTTGGAGAAGATCATTTTGGTTTGAAGCTTTGGGATGACTTAATAACATCATGAACTTAGATGTCCAAATCTCTCCTCAGGTTTAAGAAGTTCTTAGTTCTTTACAGAAGCTCTCTTTCTCCCACTCTTCTTCTGGACTCCAGTGCTATGTAGATTGTTTTTCTTTATTGTGCTAAGACCTGTAGGCTTTCTTCATTCCTTTTCATTCTTTTTTCTTCTTTGACTAGATAATTTCAAATGACTTATCTTTGAGCTCAGTGGTTCTTTCTTCTGCTTAATCTAGTAGTCTGCTGCTGAGGTTTTCTAATGAATATTTGGGTTCAGTTGTATTCTTCAGCTCCAAAATTTGTCTGATTCGGTTTTCTCTCTTTGTTGAATTTCCCATTTTGTTCTTGTATTGTTTTCCTAGTATCATTAAATTGTTTGCTTTCTCTTGTAGCTCTCTGAGCACCTTTAGAACAATTATTTTGAATTCTTTGTTGGGAAATTCCTGTATCTCCATTTCTTTGGGGCCAGTTTTTTAGAGGTTTACTGTATTCCTTTGGTGGAGTCATTTTTACCTGGTTCTTCATAATCCTAGTAGCCTTGTATAGGTGTCTGTGTATTTGAAAAAGCAGTCACCTCTTCTAGACTTTCTGGACTAACTTTGGTAAGAAATGACTTTTACCCATGGGTGCGGGCATGTTGTAGCATTCTATGACCCTGGGTCTAGTAATGCAGGCCACCAAGTGCTGGGGTGTGTTGTGGCACCAGATTGGTGGGGGGGGGGGGGGTATGGAGACCAGGTTTTTGAGGTCCACAACAACTACATAGTCCTTGGTGAGCATTTTAGTGGTGGGGGCTGTCCACAGAGCATGAAATGGCTCTTGGGATACTCAGCAGTGCCTCCAGGTCCAATGGCTATGGATGAAGGCAAGCAGAAGTAGTACCTTGAGCTGGTGATATGCACATGCTTCGCAGTGGGGGCAGCTACATGTACCTGTGTAGTGGTAGGGGCTAATAGCAAACACATGTAGTGGTGGGGGCCAGGGCCGGTAACAAGGGTCAGGGCCAACTATAAGCACACTGATAGCTGTGGTGGTATTGGTTGTTGGCATATACTTCACAGTCTTCCTTAGGTCTGCACATCTCAGTGGAGGCCAGTGACAGTTGTTAGGATGGTGGCATGCAAATGCATAGCTGGGGGGGTCCAGACCTGAGTGCACACACAGTAGTGGAGCTCAGCTGCAGAGGAGTAGGGTAACGTCTTGCATTCACAAACCCACAAAGGCTTGGGCTTCCAGTGTGGTTCCCAGAATCTGGTGAGAGCAGGGATGAGGAGAGAGCAGGGTGGACTCAGGTGGCTGGTATCAGCAAATGCAAATACTTGTGGGGTAAAAGCTGATGAAATCTGCAGGGGGCCTATGGCAGCTTTGCTGACTGTTGGTTTCTTCAGTGGCAAAAGTTGCTGAAGTCATTTGCAGAGCAGGTCACTGGGAAACTCAGTCACTCCCACTGTGTGGTTAGTACTGGTTACCTCTGCTTTTCTTTGTTCCTAGCTGTTTCTGTAAGTCTCACCTTTGACAATCTCTGGTTGGAATGAAACTGAAGTGGGACCTTTGCTATTTGTCTTACAGGAAAGCTTTATCAGTTTTCTGCCATTTTTCTAGCTAGCCAATATCCAGGACATTTGCCTTCTGAGTTAAAATTAGTAGCAAGGCATAAGACTATTTTCAATTCTGGACACCATTCCAAAAACATAGGAATTGGGAATGATTCTCTTGAGAAGGGATTTCTAAGTATTGCAGGGGTCATTGGACATCAGCTACATAGCCTGGTACTTATTTCTGATTGAAGTAGTCAGAAATTATATACCAACTCCTCTTAAACTTGGCCTAGCAAGGGCCTCACTTCTTTATCTTATTATTTTAGGTAGCAGTTCTTTTAAAAAAGATTGGCTCTAAGGCATTCAGTAATGATAACTAATGCCAGTTATCTGCATGCTAACTTCAGTCATAGTATGCCATGTTTTAGTGCTAGATGTGTTTGAGCTGCATGCAATTATATGATTTAGTCATCCTAATAATCCTTTATTCATTTTTCCTGCTTTTAATGGTCACTGATGAAAACGTAACAAACACAGAGTTCCTAGCAATAAATATATCCTGAGGAACTCAGCTCCTTGGCTTCTGCCTTGGCTTACCATCTAAAAATGCCTGTGACTCAGACAGTCTCCCACTAACACTGGTTTTCAGCTGCCTGTTTCTATTGTGTGATCAAGACATTGGATGTGTCCAGATCCCAAGGGCCTTTCTCTGTCCTAGACATTCTGATCTAATCATTATGAAAAACATCCAGTGTAGTAAATGCCACTTTAATTATAAGCTTGCGCCAACTGGATTAGAATCAAAATAATCATGCTTAAGACAAAAAGTAGATCTGAAAGGCAAAATTAGTAACTGAGCTTCTGAGACAGAAGTCCATTTTTATTTCATGATTAGTGATTTTCTTTTCTAATTCTTATTTTAATATTCTCATTCCCACCATAAACCTATGCCACTATCCAAATCCCATACGTTATGTCTCAAGTAATTCAGTTCTCTTTTTACTTGTCTTTTATTTACCTTTCTGGGATCACTTTAGGTTTACTGACTCTCTCTCCACTTCAGCACACCCCAGGCTTTAAAGAAATTTTATTTTATTTTTAGGGAGAGAGAGAGAGAGAAAGAGAGAATGAGCCGGTGGGAGGGAAGGAGCAGAGGGAGAGGGAAGAGAATCTTAAGCAGGCTCCACGCCCAGCATGGAGCCCGACATGGGGCTCAATCTCACAACCCTGAGATCATGACCTGAGCTGAAATCAAGAGTTGGCCACTTAACCAACTGAGCCACCCAGGTGCCCCAAGGCACCCTAGGTTTTAGATGCAGATGCTAAGCATTGCAGAGAAGCGTTAATAGTAGAGGTTACTAAGTAGTTATAAACAGTGGCTTTAGAGTTAACTTAGTTTCAAATTCTGACAACACTTAGTAGTAGTGTAACTTGTATATAGTATTTACCTCTTTAAGCTTCCATTTCCTAAGTCACAAAATAGGAAGAAATCATACTTATTTCACAGGGTGATTTTAAGAATAAATAAGCTAATATAGGTTATGCTCTTGGCAAAGAGCCTGGTAAATGCTGTAATGTCACCTGACAAATGCTACTTAGAGTAGAAGCATGCTCATCAGATCCATGTGTAAATCTGGAATCACCAGGATTTGAATTCAAATCCAGATCTAGCTGAGAGTTGCGCGACCCTAGTCAAGTTGTTTCTCTTTGCTCTGTTGGCTCTTTTGCAAAAGGTGGATAAAAACACCTGTCTCATTGGCATCATTTCATTGTTCTATGTTGACTCTTCTAAAAGATCAGTGTCAGGCTATATTTGTACATATAGAATAAAGTGACCACCATACATATTTCTCTGAAAAACCTGGATAATGAGAAAGAAACATGACCATCATCTTGTAAAGGTTTCCAGGGGCCGTTACTCTTGTATCCCCATGGCCATAACTATCACCTTCTTTTCAAATCATTCAGTAACAGACTTTTTCTTCAGGTGAGGTTCTCTGTGATTAGAATAGGTAGAGTTATGAGCAAGTTTTCTCTGCTTTGTATTCATTCTACAGATGCAGATTACAATAGGAAGGCAACCAGTGTAGCTGAGTCTAGGTTGAGGCTGGTAACAGATTCCAGAAACTATAGTGGCCTATTGTTGATAATGTTGAAGAACCAGATACTTCATATGTTCTAAAAATAGGATTCCTTTTTCTAGGCAGAGATAAAAATACTACTTAGGAACCAGCTACATTTTAACAGGCTACACAGAAGACAGCAAGTAAGCTATTTATTTTATCACTAGCAAAGGGCCTTGTATTACTGTCTCCAACTATTTGCTGTTTCTCTCTGTGAGGTGACTATACTTTTCTACCTCCATTAACATCAGGTTTCATTTAGCTTGATTTGGCCAATGAAATGTGAGCAGTATGCCACTTCCAAACAGAAGCTTTAAGAGCCACTGGGAATTCTTTGCTCTTAAGAATTCCTTCAAAGAATGCTAATTATTCCCTTATGTGGGCCAGAGTATGTGATAGTCACTGGATTTAACTGGCCTCTTCTAGGCAATGCTGCAAAGATGAGCACAGTATGTCTAGCGTTTCACTTTAGAATGTAGAAACACACTATTTTCAAGTTTGGCTTTCAGTCAACACAAACATATACACATGCATATGTGTACACACACATACGCCTCATATACATTTATTTTTTCTTGACTGTTGAATAAATTCCCCTGCTTTTTGTTATCTTCTGTGAGATAATTTAACTTCTTAATGCATTTGGAAAATGTGGTACAAATGATACTGTAGTAAATGAAAGAACTTCATCAACTTCTAATTAGAAATTGAATCACTATGTGGATAGCATAATAAAATAGCCTGCTTTTAGTAATCTACAACAGAAATTGGTTCATGGAAGATTTTACTGAAAGGATAAGATTTAAAAGCCCTAATTAAATTTATTTTAAGATCTATCTCCCAACTGCCAGACAAGCACTGTCCAATAGAACTTTCCATAATGACAGAAGAATGCTATATTTGTGCTGTCCAATATGGTATCCACTAGCCACATGTGGCTGTTGGGCACTTGAAATGTGTTAGTACAACTGGGGAGCTGAACTTTAGTTAATTTATATTAAATTTAAATAATCACCAATGGTTAATAGCTCCTGAATTAGATGATGCACCTTAGACCTTACATTGGAAGAATATCTTTTCCTAATAATTGAAGTCCTCTTTCATGTTACTGTATTTGACACTATGAAACTTATATGTATGTATATATATGTGTATGTATATATACATATCTGTATCTTTCTAGTTATCTCCCTATGCAAGTAAAAGACACCCTCACCCTTTTATATTCAGGCAGCCATATCATTGTAGATTCAAGAAAATATTGCCTGTTCTGTTTCCAACTTATATGGGTACTCTCAATAAAGATCTAATCAGCTTTATGGAGCCAATCTTACAATAAAGCTTTTCCCAATAGTCCCAATATGAAAGCAGATAGTCCCACATCTTAGGATCATAGATCAAAGACAGTCTTATTTGGTCCATCCATTGATCTAGAAGGAAACACTCCCAAATTATCCTGATGACTTCCAATATTATACTTCCCAATCTCTATACTTTAGCTTTTCATTTTTATTCTGAAAATTAGATTTCCAATTTCTTCAAACAACGAAATTTTAGTTGCCCCAGTCACTGAATTGAAACTGAACTATAGTTTCATCTCATTATACAATTAAATAAGAGGTCTGTGCCCCAGTTTTCAAAGGAGTCACCTCACTGCAAAGGTATAATATTCTAGGGTCTACTGTAATTGTTAAGGCCATGAGATTTAGAAAATAGTAATTCTTGGTTGTGAGGATATAATTATTTGTGAAGGCTGGAGGCTCATGTATTATTAGGGACACTTGGACACTGACTCTTTTTACTTTCTGTGGCTTTGCTTTCCTGGTAGACTCTCCTAGGGGTTAGAGGCAGAGAAATCCTTGCCAAGACAGGCCATGTTGGTCACTGCTCTGGAGAGGTTCTTTATCCTTGGCTAATTAACTAAGACATTTAATCTATTCTTAATGACGGTGTGGTGTGTGTTCTTTTCCTCTCAATTATAAAGCACCAGAAAGACGTGGCTCTACTTCTTAGTGACACTGTGAGAATTAATTCATCTATAGGACTTAGCATAGCAACTAACTAATATCATTCGCCCAATAATTGACCATTGATGTTGTTTTATTTTTACTGAGTTCTAAAATTAAATGTAATTTTATTCAAAGAAAAACAACAAAAAAATTTCTAAGAAGCATAAGATCTTTTGGAATAAAGTAAAAGACTATGGAATAGAAAGAGAAAAAGCTACACCAAGCATGTTGACACAAACAGTATTCCCAGATACAAGGTTCTATAGTTTTCTATTAAAAAACAAAATATGATTAAATGACTAAGTTAACCAGGGTCCGTTCTACAGACAAGCTAGGCATGACCAGCCTTGATTTTTATCCATCTGAGAAAAGGAAATTAATGACAGAATATAAGGAAGGAAAGTTGAGGCATTGAGGTTTTCATATGTTGTTTGTAGTTGCTCATGTGGCAGACCTTGGAATTTCTCCCAAATTTTGTCTTGAGTTTCTCTCAGCCCAACTAAGGTATACTCATAAACCTCTAATGTACTTGCTCCCATGAGCATTGGGTCCCACGGGAAGCTCCCAGTGTGGTCTCAGGAATCCTCTCTGAAGACCAGAGGCAGAGAAGATTGCTAGTCATCAAGTCTTCTCACAATAGAGAAATCATGCCACCAGTAGGATTAGCCTCAAATACATAGGGTTACACATTTGAGTCAGATTTTCTTAACTTGGAAACTAACTGGACAGTATTGAAATTGTATTAACTTTTTCAAACATTAACCTGAAAAAGATATCCAAAGTGGCTGACCAGCATCAGGACCTGGATTTAGCAAGGAAGAATTCAAATTTATTACAAGAATATTGAAATATGGGAGCAGATATTTTATAATGTTTAATGTAAACTTTCTATCAATCTTATATTGCTTATATCTAATGTAAAATACAAATCAAGATTATTTATTTCTCAGGGCATCTGTTGGTAGAGTATGCAACTCTTGACCCCAGAGTCATGAGTTTGAGCACCATGTTGGGCATAGACTTGACTTTAAAAAAAGATTATTTCTGGGTGCTGTGTTAAGTGTAAGTTAAGTATCTGCCTCTTGATTTCACCCAGGTCGTGATCTCAGGGTCATGAGATCCAGCCCCACGTTCTGCTCCCTGCTCAGCAGGGAGTCTTCTTGAGATTCTCTCCCCCTCCCCCTCCCTTCCCCTACCTCGCTCTCAAATAATAAATCTTTAAAAAATTTAAAAAATAAGAAAAAATAAAAAAGATTATTCTCAAAATATAAAAGGAGCAGAAATCAGAACATGGATTTATCAGGTTACGTATTTGTTGTATCTTTATTCCCCAGGGGAAAAAATGTAAAGCTGTGCAGCTAAAACATCAACTTGATTGCTTAATGATGGTTAACATTTAAGAATTTGCTCTGGGGGAAATAAAGTGGAAATTTAAATAGTGTTGCAACTTGTCATTACTGCAGGATTTCACTGTCTATTTCCAAATGAGAACACAAGTGAAAGATGATGGGGAACCTGCTCGGACTATATTATATTCAGTCAACCCTTCCCTTCATTAATTCCATAGATACATGCTGCTTTAGCATAGATGGCTTTAGTGTTAAGCTGTTAGTCTTTTAATTTTTCCTATTTAGCAAATATCCCTATAGTTCTTGGATGCAAAATGTCTACATGAGCATAGAGACACAAAGATATATTTACCAAGCAGGACAGCAATTTATTCCAAGTTGCACAGTCACCCCCTCTAAGAAAACATTAACTTTCCTCATTGCTGATAATGTACACCCTTCTCCCCTTGCCAGATGATATACTGGTCCAGCCCTCTATTTCTGAACCCCAGCAAAGGGTCTACAATTTTGTGAGATGAGTTTAACTATGCTTTTGGGCATATTCAAGTGCTAGAAATAAACAAAAATAAGAGCTCACCCATAATAACAATAATAATCATCAGAGCAGTCATTTAAATTAACGCTTTTAATCAAGCAACCAAAACATCATAATGCAAAAGTAGAATAGAATTTAAATTTAAATCAACATTCTACCCCATAAAAAACAGGGGGGTGGGAGTGAAATTGACAAAGATACTTTTACTTTACCCATGTAAACATCAGACTGTTTTTCTCCCTAGGCTTGCTTGTCTTTCTTTGGCATGACAGTTCTGATTCTTCAGCCTCCCCATGAAGAAGAGAAAAATTCCCTTGAAGCTGAACTAAATTCATCAGCAAATGAAATTACATTCATTTGATAAAATGCTAAATGGAAAAAGGCAGGTTTATTTTAAGCCGTCAACAGGCTGTTGTAGTTAATCATGCACAGCGCAGAAGACAGGAGTTTGGTTGCTAAGAAAATGGTTGGCGTGTTTCCACGAGATCCATGTGATGTGAAATGCATCTGCTCGTTTTAACAGTGAAATAGAAAAAAATAAAATAAACACTTCAGGGTATATTTGGTGAGTCACTGTGGAACACAAGGCCAAAATAACGTATGTGTTGTCAGTTTATTTTATACAACCTTATTATGACGTTAGCCTTTTCTTATAATTCAAAAATTTTCAATTTAATAGTGATATTTTATTAGGAAATTGATACATATTTATTGTAGAGAAATTAGAAAATATAAAATCTGCTCTATCATACACAAATACAAATACCAATATCTAATGTCTGGTGCATGCATTGTAGGGGCTTGATATTTATTTGCTAAATGGATATATATTTTTATTTACAAATATGGGATCATACTGTATATGCTTTTACAACATGCTTTTTGCTCATTAAAATATTTATCACAAATATTTTTTATGTTATTAAATATCCTTTTTTTTTCGTGAGTGAAAGAAAGAGCATTATTGGGGAGCAGGAGGGAGGGAGAGAGAGAGAGAATCTTAAGCAGGCTTCCCACTGAGTATGGAGCACAATGTGGAGCTTGATCTCATGACCATGAGATGCAGTCAGATGCTTAACCAACTGAACCACCCAGGTGCCCCTATGTTATTAAGACCTTTGCTACTTAGACACTACCTGCTGTCAGCATGCAGGTATAATAATGTGTGAGAGAATAGCCAAAGACAGCAAAGACATTCTTGGCATGCCCCTGCACGTAATAATGGTCCTCAGAGTGAAGTAACCATGGACATCAATGTCCATAGCATCTTCAAGATGTCTATTTGAAGGCTAAAGAGGACAGGGCAAAAGAACAGTATTCAACTACAATGTGGAAAAACATATTGGTTAAGAAAGCTATTGATTACTTGGTCCCAAAGGCTGAGAAGTTCAAAGGAGAAAAACAAGAAGCAGAGAAACATAATTGATATCTTCTGAGAACTCACTCAAATCCATTGACTTCACTAAGGACAAAATGGAAAACAGGAAAATTCAAGGCAAAAACAATAATAGAGGGAAAATAGAAGATTCTTGAAGATTCAGTAAAATCATCAGCTGGCTGAGCAAGAACTAGCCTGTTGTGAAAAAAGAATTTGAGGATCAGCAGGAATATTGGAGAATTCCAATACTGTGCAAGTTCATCATCATCACAGGCTGTACCAGGAAGCTGAGGACAAACTCTCTCAGGAACAGAACTCCTCTGTCAAAATGTGCCTCATCTGAGCCCACTATCAAAGAGAGTCACACTGCTGACCAGAAAGAAAGCACGTTCTATAGATTTGTTGCAAAATTTAAATATGTGGCCAAGTCAGTTCAGTGGCAATTTAAAACACTGTAGTTAAATATGATACAGAACTACAACAAAAGATCCTAAAATTTTTATGGAACCACAGAAGACCCTGAATAGCCAGAACAATCTTGAGAAAGCACAAAGCTGGAGCTATCATACTTCGGGATTTCAAACTATACTACAAAGCTGTAGTAATCAAAACAGTATGGTACTGGCACAAAACAGACACATAAATCAAGAGAAGAGAATAGAGAGCCCAGAAATAAAATCATGCTTATATGGTCAATCTACAACACAGGAGCCAAGAATATACAGTGGGGAAAAGAGTCTCTTCAATAAATGGTGTTGGGAAGGCGTGCCTGGGTGGCTCAGATGGTTAAGCGTCTGCCTTCGGCTCAGGTCATGATCCCAGGGTCCTGGGATTGAGCCCCGTATTGGGCTCCCTGCTCAGCAAGGAGCCTGCTTCTCCCTCTCCCTCTGTTACTCCCTTTGCTTGTGCTCTCTTGCTCTCTCTGTCAAATAAATAAATAAATAAAATCTTTAAAAAAAAAAAAAATCAATGGTGTTGGGAAAACTTGACTGTTACATGCAAAAGAATGAAACTGGACCACTTTCTTATACCACATACAAAAATAAACCCAAAAGGATTAAAGACTTAATATAAGACCTGAAAACCTAAAACTACTAGAAGAAAACATAGGCAGTAAGTATTTTGACATTGGTCTTAGCAATAATTTTTTGGATATGTCTCCTCAGGCAAAGACAACAAAAGTAAAAATAAACAAATGAGCCGACGTTAAGGTAAAAAGCTTTTGCAAAACAAAGGAAATCATCACAAAATGAAAAGGCAACCTACTAAATGGGAGAAGATATTCGCAAATGATAGATCCGATAAGAGGTTAACATCCAAAATATATAAATAACTCATACAATTCAACACCAAAAAAACAAACAAGCCAATTAAAAAGTGGGCATAGGACCTGAATAGACATTTTTCCAAAGAAGACATGCAGATGGCCAACACGCACATGAAAAGATGCCCCACATTACTAAACATCAGGGAAATACAAGTCAAAACCATAATGAGATATCACCTTATACCAGTCAGAATGGGTATTATCAAAAAAGAGAAGAAATAACAAGTGTTGGTGAAGATGTGAAAAAAAAGGAACCTCATGCACTGTTGGTGGAAATGTATATTGGTGCAGCCACTATGGAAAACAGTATGGACATTCTTCCAAAATTTAAAAATCGAACCACCATATGATTCAGTAATTCCACTTCTGGGTACTTATCTGAAGAAAATGAAAACACTAATTCAAAAACATATATGCACCCCTATGTTTATTGCAGCATTATTTATTTACAGTAAACAAGATACGGAAACAACCTAAATGTCCCTTGATAGATAAATGGATAAAGAAGATGTGGTATATAAACATACAATGGAATATTACGAAGCTATAAAAAATTAAAATCTTTTGTGACAACATGGATAGCCCTAGAGAGAGTATTATGCTAGGTAAGTCAGAGAAAGACAAATACTACATGATTTCACTTATATGTGGAATCTAAAAAGCAAAACAAAACAGAAAGAGACTCACAAATACAGAGAACAAACTGATGGTTGCCAGAAAGGAGGTGGGGGGGGGGCAGGATGAAATAGGTGAAGGAGATTAAGCAACAGTCTTCTAGTTACAAATAAATAAGATAAAGGGATGTAATGTACAGCATAGGGACTATAGTCCATAATATTGAAACAACTTGCAAAGTTTTAAAAATCTACTTTTAAGAACCCCATTTTGTCATTGAGTATATTTGACACACAAAGTTACATTAGTCTCAGGTGTACAACTTAGTGATTTGACAAGTTTATACATTATGCTGTGTCTACCACAAGCGTAGCTACGATCTGTCCCATGTAACAACTTCATATGACAGATTGTGACTAGACTTATTGTGGTGTCCACTTTGTAATGCATATAAATATTGAATCACTATGTGTGCACCTGAAACTAAATATTGTATGTCAATTATTCAATAAAAGTTTTTTTTAATAAATCTTAAAATATAAAATATTCTATTTGAACTGTGAATTAAGCAGTAGAGATAAATAGATCTAGATATATAAAATAGCTCAAACAAAATAGAAATTCATTCCTTGTTCACTTAACTGTCTAAGGCAGGGTTCCTGGTTGGTGGATGGTTCTTTACACTCTGGGACCTAAGCTCATTTTGTCTCTTTTCCACTAATGCTTCATCTGCCTCCAATCAATGGGGAAAAAATGAGAGCACAGAGGGAGCACACCTGCTTCTTTAAAGCCTTGTTTCAAAAGGGTATTCATCACTAGACCTCAGTCATGTGATGTAACTGCAGGTCCAACTGTGTGTCCAAGATAAGAAACTATTGGTGGGGAGAAGAGGGAAGAGCTAGCATGGTTTTTACTTGTTTAAATTGGGTCATATTTTGAATACTTGAGTGAGTTCTCATTACACTCTAGTAGTGTTGTAAATGAGTGAAAAATAAAATTCATGTCTCAATGAATAAAGGTTGACTTTAAAATGGTGACATAAAATCAAGTAGAATTTTTGGGTCAAATGACACACAAAATTCTAAAGTTTTTCATTAAATATCATCAAATTGACCTTGAGAAATTGTTCAATTTATATTCTCACCTCCACCCCATCACCTACAGCATTGTTAACACTGCCCACAGTATTAACATTTTAAAGTTTTATATGGAAGGATTCAAACAATAGAGAAAAGTTGAGTGAGTGATTAAAAAAAAAAAATCAACAGAGGTAATCACCACTAATCTTTTGTTGACTGTCTTTTCATACAACTCTCTATACAGATATGTTCCACAAAAAAGATATTACACTTGCTTTTTAAAAAATTGTGAACATCCCTCTTCTCTTGTTCTATGTTCTCTCTTTTCTTTTCTTTTTTTTTTTTCTATTTCTTTAGCTCCTTCCTCCCTTTTCCCCTCCTTCTTTTCTTGTTCCTTCCCTCCATTCCAGGTTCTCATGATTTCCTATTGATGGTTATAACTGAATCACTTTACTCAGGCATGACCTGAGGAAGTACTCCAGCATGGTAATTGAAAACATGGACCCTAGAGCCACACTGTCTGGATCTGAATTCCACCTTGTCCATGTACTTGCTGGTATGACCTGTGTCTCAGTTTCCTTATCTGTAAAATGGGGTAATAATAGTACCTACCCCATTAAATACTATTAATTCCTGTGCAGATTAATGTGTTAGCACATGTAATGTCTTGGAACAGCACCTGGTACAGAATAAGTGCTGTATGTATTTGCTATTATTAATCTATCATATGTTATGAATATTTTCTCCTGCCTATTTTTGTCTTTTGGCTTTATTTATGGTACTGTTTTCCATACAGACTTTGAAATGTTTTTATGCAATAAAATACATTAGCCTTTCCTTTATAGCTTTTGTATTTCCAAATGTGTCTTATGAGGTCTAACTCATTTTCTTTTATGTCATCCATGTCACATATATGTTTTTCTAATTTATGCTTTCTTTCAATTGACAGTGGAGTTTTTGGTAATTGTTTTTGCTGAAGTCGAAGTTATCATTTTTCCTTAAATTTTCTAATTTTCTGCATTGTTTTTGCTTAAAGGGCCTTTGCCATCTATTTACAGTTTATTTATGGAGAACTGATAGAGGTAGAGAGATTATTTTTTTTTCTAAATTGTTTGCTAGCTATCCCAACACCATTTAGTTTTCTATGCTCTGATTAAAGAGATCCAGTGAGGATTGGCACCTCCCATATTGGAGCTTACCTTGACTGAAGCCCTTCTTTTGTTATAGAACCAGTTAAGAGAAAGAGGCCTGTGTGTACAGTCAACTCTTAATTACCATCCTGTATATATGCAGCTTAGGAGATCAATGAAATAAAAAACAAGACTGAAAAAAAAAAAAAAAACCGAAACAAAGCCTGGGCTCCTCACACTACTTTTCATTGGGCTCTGCTCAGAAATGCCAGCTAACATTAACTTTACATAGGTCAGCTTGGAAGAACAATTTTTTTAAAGGTATATAAATGTTTTACAAAGCTAACTATAAGTGACTCTTGAAATATCCACAATCTAGTTATCTATGCATTAGGCTCTTTAATGATTACAAGTAATGGAAAGCTGAAGAGTATATTTGAAAAAAAAAAATGAAGTCCACATGTTATTTCTTTGAATCAGGATCTCCGATATGATTTTATAGAATAGGAATCAGAAGACAAAAGGAATTAAAGGAAGTTTGGCAGAGGTAAGTTACCCAGAGTAGACAAAGATTTTTGAGTCAGGAATTTAGGATTAGTCAATTAAACTGCTCACAAAACATTTTTCTTTTTTTTTTTTTTTTTTTTTCCCACAAACGGTTTTCTTACCCTGGAGGGCTTAAGCCTAAGCATTCTATGAGTGAGGAGCTTAAAGAATCTCAGATGCCATCATGTCTTTTTTAATCCCAAAAATCTTGTTAACAAAGCTATGGACCTTGCACTTTCATACCTAATTCTTAAAAAAGAATTATGGCACAGTGATTGTTTATGCCAATGCTCCTCAGATTATCTGGTAAAGAACCCAGTTTTTTTTTTCCCAATCTGCAAAGGAACATTTTTGAAAATATGATAAAAATGAATTATTAGAAAAATTAAACGAAAATGGAAACAAATACATACAAAAATAGAAGCTGAGTTTTTTATTATTAGTTTTAACAGATATAAAATTACTACGTCAAATTGCTATAAAAGCTTCTAAAACTAACTTTAATTTCTGTGCTTATTTCATTGCAGACCAGTAACAAGTTAGATTTGTATGGGTCCATGTATCACTGCCCTGTTCCCATTTCTGGCCCCTAAACTAAGACATTTTTCAAAAACAAAGACTCCTACATCAGAGATGGGTAAAGAGAGGATCAGTACACAACATTGAACTGTTGTGTATGAAACTGCAGCAAATGTTAGGACCTCTTCATTTCCCTGATCTGCTTAAAGTTCTCAAAACATGTCCTTTGGCCTACTATTTAGTTTTAAACTGGTAAGTCATGATACATTTGGAATCTGATTCTGTAAGTAATGTTCAAATCCTAAAAGTGCTGGTTGTATAGCATATTTGCTTTCCAAATGTAATTTATTCAGTGTTTGTTTTCCATACTTAAGGATTTTTTTTTAAATCAATGCCTATGAATTTAGTGCCATGTGGAAGGATGCTCCCAATAGCACAGAGCTTCACATTCTGGTTTTACTCCAAATAAGGATTCTCCAGAAGCCAGGGTTCCAAGGATACTGGGAACTCTTGGCCTTTCTTGTAGGCACTGGCTCTGCCTTTCTTTTCAACATCGAGAGGACCCCTTGCATCCAAACAGGAACATTCATGGAGTTTTACGGATTTCCTTTCCTGTACTTCTACACCCCCTCTGAACCCTCCTAGCAACCTATATTTTGCCTGTGATATATACCATTCAGTGTGGTTAGACTGGGAGAGGGTACTAGTAATCCCAAGTATGGTGTTGGACCATAGGGAAATCCATTTCATGACGGTCCTTTCTCTCTGAAAAATGTGAATTTAATCTCCCAGAGTAAAAAAAAAAAAAAAACCCAAAACCACATTAGTTTTTGTGTAGTTTACTTAGTGGCATGATAGCTCCATTTTACTGTTTATATCAGGTAGTAATTTTCTTTAGCAGTACTGCTTCATGCAACAAGATATTGGTCTTTAGAATACCATTAAACCTTTCTAGATATGAGAAAAACATTAAACCATTTATTCACCTTCCAGAGTATAGTTCTGAGTCACCTTTGATCAGAATGTGTTTAGAAAAAGTCAGTTTATGGTGAATAGAGTGGGCACAAGAAATAAGCAAAATTTTAGTGTCAATTTCCCAGTGAAATGTCATTGCATACTGTTAATTTTATCACAATCTATCTTGGCTCATTGGCCTTACTCACAACTCTATCTTAGCACTAACACAGTGGCTGACCTTTTTTTGTTGTTGTTGTTGTTGTTAATTGCCAACTTCTTTCACTCTTTAAATTTGTTATATTATCATTTTAAGAAAGAAAAATCTGCTAATGTAAAGGTTCACATTTACCAAACAGACACAGCTGAAAGTATTTATATACCAATCAAAATATATACTATTCATGGTTATACATATTAATTAACAACTATAAATGAGGGTAATTTATAAACAGGGATAATTTCTAACTCTATTCTAGGTAAGTTTTAGTCATTCCCCAAAAAGATGAAGTCCATTGATAGTCTTAAGAGTCTCTCTGAATCGGCTTCAGATAGAGAAAAAGCTACACCAGTTTGAAAAAAGGGACTGAGTATCCAGAAACCAGGCACTTCCCCCCAGGGGCGGGGAGACAGGGTGAGAACACCATGGTGATGTCAATTACAGATCCCAGAGCTAATAGTTACTAAAATTTGGAAAGGTTTAAGGCAAACCAGATTTCATGTCCAATCATCAAGCATCCTCCTCTTGTCCAGGACTCAACCTACCACTTCCATTCTGGATCCTATCTCTTCTTCCTCTTGGCCTTATTCCATTTATCCTGGACATATGGCTACATAAAAATCAAGCCTAGGGAGCTTCATTCACCACATTCTTATATCTTGTTCATACAAAGGTAAGAATACTTCTAAATAATATCTAATTAATCCGCACATCTCTAATACCTGGAATTTCACAAATGAAAACCGACTTCTGACATACATTATCCTAATTATCAAAACCTCTGGTGTTAGAGGTAAAAGAGAGCTAAGGCACCTGTAGCTGCCTCCAAAGTTTGGCTTTTTTATTAAGTGCTACCAATAACCACTGTGGGAGTCTGTATTTCTAACTGCCATAACTGCCTGCCTTAGGGTCTGGACGAAAACAAACTAAAACACATATTTGCACACATAATGTTGGCTGAAGGATTTTAAAGTAAATTATAGACCACCTAATAATGTCCCTTTAAAAAGTCAAGCTTCTTGAAACAGAGGACTATATTTAGCATGCCCTCTTTATCTCCTGTTCATTCTTAACTCACAGCTATCCAGCTCCCCATCCTCACCCTTTATACTAAAACTGGTCCTTCCAAGGTTGTTTATGACCTAGAAACTAAATCCAATGTGCTAGGTCCTAGCACAGTTCCTGAAATACAGTTTTAAAGCATCAATATTCAGTTCTATAATTTTAGGAGTTAAACATGTCTCAATCCTATTTTTTCCCTTGCCATATACTCTGAATGCTTTAATTACACTTCTGAAAAACCGTGATTCAGGCACGAGACAGGAGAGTCAGGAAAAGTAATTAAGTGGAATAGGACATATTTATTATTCAGTAAATGAATTCTCACCTCCAATTAAATGGTAAAATAAAATTTAAAAAGTCAGTTTATTTCATTAAGTCCCTAAGCTCTCCTGAAAATGCTCAGCCTGACAACCCAAATATGTAAAAATATCTGAATGATATTTTTGATAATCATAATGATATAATAATAACTAAATGCCTTTGGAAAAAGCACAGCTAGTAAAGATCCTCTCATGGACAAGTTAGGTCCCGCATTTTCCTAGCAAAATTAGTAGTCTACTAGTTGCCGACAACAAGACTCCTTTTTGTATTAAATGTATACTATTTCCCTGTATATATCACTTTTAACCTTTCTTCAAAGACTCCAGACTAAATAAAGGAATTAGAAGTTGATGAAATGTTCACAGGAGCATTTTTAGGCATGCAATGGTTATATTATAATATATCCTGTTCTGAAGCTGCCTGAATCTTAATTCAATACAAACAGGAAATGCATGTTTTCCACTCAGTGTATTTGAGTGCTTTCCCTCCCACAGAATGGAATGTTGGGTGTGCCTTTATTTTCATTGAAGTGGGTAATATATATGTACATAAAATGTGGGAGATGCCACTAGTAATAACTGAAAATTTAGCTTGAGAAAAGATTCAATTGCAGAAAAATAAGAACAGATTCAGAGTGGGTTTGGAGAAGGGCCAAATCATGAGTAGAAACATGTTAAAAAAAAAAATCCTTCTCCTATTTTTTTCTGTCACTAAGAATTTTGAGAGCTCCTGATTATCTCTGATACAACCCCATCATTCAAAGAGAAAGCTGCAAGAAGCTGAAAGGATAGCCATATGAGTAAAAGTCATCTTTTAGAAGGGAGAAACATTCAAGTTCTATTTCAACTGACGTTTAGGGTACACCTGATGAGTTCCAGATATAATGCTTGGTGCTTTCTCAAAGAGTAACATGATACTGTGTACTGTTATGTAGTTTACTTGTATTCAAAATATAATCTCAGGGTGGGAAGAGAGAAAATGTGCAAGTGTGGATATACTTGTCTTTTTCTTTTAATTTTATATATGTATTTTACAATTATGTATATTTATGTAATATATATGTATGTCTATAAATATACATGTGTATATATTCATTTAACAATCCAATGATTCACTCATCATTTTAATAAACAAATAAATGCTCCTGCAGAGATTTTAATGAACAAGTAAATTCTCCTGCAGAGATTATACCTGGAATAGACTTAGTATAGATGAATCCCTCTCCCTTGGCTACTCAGTTCCCAAATACCTCTCATAGTTGATCATCTCTCTCTGGACAAGGCAATTCTGGTGTTTAAAGAAAAGCATTTTGTTACAACCCCTAAACACCAGCCAAATTTCCCTCATATTTTTTACTGAAGAATTAGTAATTGAGTTTTGGGAAGATGGCAGAGTGGGAGGATCCTGAGCTCACCTTGTCCCACAGACACATGGAGATAACAACTACATCTACACAAAGAACTCTAAAAAGGACCTGAAGACTGGCAGAATAGACCTTCCACAGCTCATCACAGAGAGAAGGCTATATTGAAAAGGGTAGGAGGGGCAGAGATATGATTGAGAACCAAATTCCCAGTAGACTAGTCACAAATGGGAAAAATATTATAAACACAGAAAAGAGGATCAGAGCCCACACCAGGCATTCCTGGCACTGGGAAGATGAGTCCTCATAACGTTTGGCTTTGAAAACCAGGACTTAACTCCCAGAGCTTTAAAAATCAGCAGGCTTAACTCTGGGAGAGCTGGAGAATTACAAGAAACTGAGTCCCTGACCTTAAAGAGCCCGCATACTAAATAACTCACTGGAGACACATCACAGAACAATAGTTCATAAAGTACCTGGGGTATACATGGAAGATTTACTGACTAATCTTAGAATTAGCTGGAGCACAGGGATTGGCAGGAGATTTCTGCAGGAACAAAAGTGCTGGCAGATGCCTTTTCTCTTCCCCTCCTCTGGCCTAGATAGCTGGTGGCTTGTGAGAGTCAGCACTAACATTCTCCATCTATTTTGCTCTAACATACTAGCCCAACCACAGTGTTCCCTGGGGACCTGCCCCATCCAAACTGGCTGCCTCAGCAGGCATACTTCCAAAGCAGGTCCTGTCCCACTACACCTGGTAGGCAGCCCTAGCTGGGACCAGTACCACTCCAAAGTGACTCCTGCCCTGAGAAAGGGGGGAGATAAGGCCACACACCATTGCACCACAGTTCCTGCACCTAAGCTCCTTAGCTGGCTGCACAGGGACCATGCCCTGCCCTTTGGTGTACCTACAGCTATGGCAGAGAGACTAATTGCAGACAGCTAGATTTGACAGCCAGCCCCACCCACAATTGAGCCTGTGGCCACTTTAGACAGACCTCTCAACAGTGCAGGGAGCAAACCCTGCTTGTGCACCCACAGCAGGCCAAGTGGGTCATTGCAACCAGCTGGGCTGAAGGCAATCATGGCTCAGTCACAATAAGAGTGCAAACAATCCACACAGGGAGAACCCCTAGAGCACCTGGTTCTGGTGACCAGGGGGGATTATGCTATAAGGCACCACAGCATCTCTTCTACACAATGCCGTGAGTTTCAAGACCAGAAGATGTAACTGACATACCTAATAAATAGAAACAAACAGAGCATTAGACAAAATGAGGAGACAGGAGAATATGTCCCAAATGAATAAATAAGACAAAAATCATAGAAAAAGAGCCAAATGAAACATAAACAATACACCTAATAAAGAGTTCAAAGTGAAGGTCACTTCACTTGAGTTGAGCAAAGAGTGGGTAAATTCCATGAGAACTTCAATAAAGAGATAGAAAATATAAAACAGAACCAGAGTGGAAGAATTCAATAATTGAAATAAAAAAATACTCTAGGGGCGCCTGGGTGACTCAGATGGTTAAGCGTCTGCCTTCAGCTCAGTCATGATCCAGGTCCTGGGATCGAGCTCCACATCCGGCTCCTGGCTCAGCAGGGAGCCTGCTTCTCCCTCTCCCTCTGCCTCTGCCTCTCCCCCTGCTCATGCTCTCTATCTCTGTGTCTCAAATGAATGAATAAAATCTTTAAAAAAATACTCTAGAGGAAATCAGCAACAGATAAAAGAATTCAGAAGAATGGATCAGTGATCTAGAAGACAGAGTGATAGAAAGCAACAAAACTGAACAGCAAAAAGAAAAGAATTTTAAAAATGAAAAGAGATTAAGAGAACTCTGTGACATCATTAGATACAGCAACATTCATATTGTAGGAATCCCAGAAGAAAAGAAGAGGGCAGAAAACTTTTTTGAAGAAATAATAGCTGAAAACTTCCCTAATCTGAGGAAGGACACAGACATTCAGGTCCAGGAAGCACAAAGAATTCCTAATAAGATGAACCTAAGGAGGTCCACATCAAGACACATAATAATTAAAATGGCAAAAAGTAATGATAAAGAGAATTTTAAAAGCCCCAAGGGAAAAGAAAACCGTTACATACAATGGAAACCTACAGCTATTAGCTGATTTTTCATCACAAACTTTGCAGGTCAGAAGAGAGTGGCATGATACAGCCAAAGTGATGAAAGGAAAAGACCTAAATCAAGAATACTTTACCCAGCAAAGCTGTCATTCAGTGAGGTTTTCATTCAGAAGGAGATATAAAGATCTTCCCAGACAAACAAAAGTTAGAGTTCATCATCACTAAACGAGCCCTACAAGAAATGTTAAAGGGACTTCTTTATTTTTATTTATTTTTATTTTATTTTATGTTATGTTAATCACCATACATTACATCATTAGTTTTTGATGTAGTGTTCCATGATTCATTGTTCTTTAAATGGAAAGAAAAGCCATTCAATCACCGTATGTCTTCTGATTGGACCATTTAGCCTATTTACATTTAGAGTAATTATTGATAGGTATGTACTTATTGCCATTTTGTTGTTTTCTGGTTGCTTTTATAATTCTTCTATGTTCCTTTCTTCTTCTTAAGGGACCATCAACTTAATATAGACTACTAGGATGCTATATGAACCTGAGAGTAACCACAAACCAAACCCTATAATAAATACACAAAAAATAATAAGAAAGCCAAGCACAGCAGTAAAGAAAGTCATCATTCACAAGGAAAGAGCAAGAGAAGAAAGAGAACTGAATGAATAAAAAACAAGACCCATCTATATGCTGCCTACCAGAGACTCACTTCAGACCTAAAGACACAGATGAAAGTGAAGTGATGACAAAACATATACCATGCCAACTGAAGCTACCAAAACAAACAAACAAACAAAAAAGCCAGGATAGCAATACTTGTATCAGACAAAATAGACTTTAAAACAGACTTTAGCAAGAGGCAAAGATGGGCACTATATAATCGTAAATGATTCAATCCAACAAGAGAATATAACAATTGTAAAGATCTATGCACCCAACGTAGGAACAGTTAAATAGATAAAACAAATATTAACAGATATAAAGGGAGAAAGTGACAGTAATACATTAATAGTATGGGACATTAACACCCTACTTACCTCACTGGATAGATCATCCAGACAGAAAATCAACAGGGAAACAAGCTATTTGAACCACACATTAGACCAGATGGACATAACAGATATATAGAGAACATTCCATCCCCAAACAGCAGAATACACATTTTTTTAAGTGCACATGGACCATTTTTCAGGATAGATCACATGTTAGGCCACAAAACAATCTCAATATATATATTTAAGAAGACTGAAATCTTATCAGGCACCTTTTTTGACAACAGTATAAACCTAGAAATCAATTCAAGAGAAAAACAAGAAAAAGCACAAATATGTGAAGGCCAAACAACATGCTACTGAACAACTAGTGAGTCAACAAAGAAATCCAAGAGAAACTTTTTAAAAATACATGGAAACAAATGAAAATGAAAACATACTGATCTAAAATCTTTGAGATGCAAAAAAACCAAAAAAACAAAAACAAAAACTTCCCTCATAGAGCTGATCTAAAATCCAAAGCAGCTCTATGAGGGAAGTTTATAGCAATACAGGTCTTCCTCAAGAAAATCTCAAATAAACAATCTAAGCTTACACCTAAAGGAGCTAGAAAACTAAGAACAAAGCCCAAAGCTAGTAGAAGGACATACAGTTAGAACAGAAATAAATAAAATAGAGACAAAAAACAAAAAACAGAAAAGATTAATGAAATCAATTGGTTCTTTGAGAAGATAAACAAAATCGATAAATCTTTAGCCAAACTCATCAAGAGAGAACTCAAAATCAGAAGTGAAGGAGGAGAAATAACACCACAGAAATATAAAGAAGTATAAGAAAATATTATGAGAAATTATATGCCAACAAATTGGACAACTAGAAGAAATGGATAAATTCCTAAAAACATACAATCTTCCAAAGCTGAATCAGAAGAAATAGAAAATGGGAACAGACCAATAGCTAGTAATGAAACTGAATTTGTATTAAAAAAAAAAACAAAAAAACAACAAATAAAAGTTCCAGAATCAAATGGAATCACAGGTGAATTCTACCAAACTTTTAAAGAAGAGTTAATGCCTATCATTCTCAAACTATTCTAAAAAACCAAAGAAGGAAAACTTTCAAATTCACTACAGGCCAGCATTACCCTGATACCAAAATCAGACAAAGACACTACCAAAAAAGAAAACTATAGGCCAATATCCCTGATGAATATAGATGCAAAAATACTCAACAAAATATTAGCAAACCAAATTCAACAATACATTTAATCATTCACCACAATCAAGTGGAATTTATTACAGGGATACAAGGGTGGTTCAATATTTGCCAATCAGTCGAGGCAATAAATCACATTAATAAGAGGAAGGATAAAAACCATATATCACCCCAACAGATGCAGAAAAAGCATTTAACAAAATACAACATCTGTTCACAATAAAAATTCTCAACAAAGTGGTTTAGAGGGAATATACCTCAACAAAATAAAGGTCATATATGACAAGCCCACAGCTAATATCACACTCAATGGTGAAAAACAGAAAGCTTTCCCTTTAAGATCAGAAAAAAGACAAAGATGTCCACTCTCTTCACTTTTATTCAACATAGTACTGAAGTCCTAACTGCAGCAATCAGAGAAGAAAAAGAAATAAAAGTCATTCGAATTGGTAAGGAAGAAGGGAAATTGTCACTATTTGCAAATTTCTATATTTAGGAAATCCTAAAGACTCAACCAAAAAACTATTAGAAGTAATAAATGAATTCAGTCAAGTTACAGAATAAAAAATTAATACACACCAATATTTGCATTTCTATACACCAATAATGAAGTAGTAGAAAGATAAATTAAGAAAACAATCCCATTTACAATTACCCAAAAAGAATAAAATACGTAGGAATAAATTTAACCAAAGAGGTGAAAGACCTGTACTCTGAAAATTATAGGACAGTGATGAAAAAAATTGAAGATGACACAAATGGAAAGCTATTCTATGCTCACAGATGGGAAGAATATTGTTAAAATGTCCAGGCTCCTCAAAGCAATCTACAAATTAGTGCAATACCTATCAAATACCAACAGCATTTTTCACAGAACTAGAACAAATAGTCCTAAAATTTGTATGGAACCATGAAAGACCTCAAATAGTCAAAGCAAAAGTAGAACAAAGCTGGAGGGAGTACAGTCCCAGATGTCAAACTATACTACAAAGCTGTAGTAATCACAACAGTTTGGTACTGGCACAAAAATAGACACATAAATCAATAGAACAGAATAGAGAGCCCAGAAATAAATCCAAGCTTATATGGTCAATTAACCTATAGCAGAGGAGGAAAGAATATACAATGAAGATAAGACCATCTCTTCAATAAATGGTGTGGGGAAAACTGGACAGCTACATACAAAAGAATGAAACTGGACTACTTTCTTATAACATACACAAAAGCAAATTCAAAATGCATTAAAGACCTAAATGTGAGACTTGAAACCATAAAACTCCTAAAACATAGGCAGTAATCTCTTGAACATAGACCTTAGCAACATATTTATGGATATATCTCTTCAGACAAGGGAAACAAAAACCAAAGTAAACTATTGGGACTACAAACAAAACAAAACAAAACAAAAAAACCCAACTTTTGTACAGCAAAGGAAGCCATCATAAAATGGCAACCTAGTGAATGGGAAAAGATATTTGCAAATGATATATCTGATTAGGGGTTAATGTTCAAAATATATAAAGAATTATACAGCTCGACACTAACAACAACAACAACAACAACAATGTGGTTAAAATTGAGTAGAGGACCTAAATAGATCTTTTGTTCAAAGACTACATACTGATGGCCAATAGACACATGAGAAGATGCTCAGCATCACTTAACCATCAGGAAACTGCAAATCAAAATCACAACGAGGTATCACCTGAAACCTGTTAGAATAGCTGGAATCAAAAAGACAAGGGAAATGAGTGTTGGTGAGGATGTAGAGAAAAGAGAACCCTTGTGTGCTGTTGGGGAGAATGCAAACTGGTGCAGCCACTGTGGAAAACAGTATGGAGATTCCTCAGAAAATAAATATAGAAATATTATATGATCCAGTAATGCCACTATTGGGTACGTCCTCAAAGAAAATGAAAACACTGAATTGAAAACGCATGTGCACCTATGTTTATTGCAGCATTATTTACCACAGCCAAAACATGGAAACAACCTAAGTGTCCATTGATAGATAAATGGTGAAGAAGATGTGGTATATATACAATGGAAAGAATGATCTTGCTATTTACGACAACAAGGATGGACCTAGAGAGTATAATGCTAAGTGAGATAAGTCAAACAGAAAGACAAATACCAAATGATTTCACTTATATGAGAAATCTCAAGAAAAAACAAACGAAGAAACAAACAGAAACCAGACTCTTAAAAACAGAGAACTCGTGGTTGCCAGAGGGGAGTTGGATGGAGCAATGGGTAAAAATAAAATAAAGGAGATTATGAAGTACCACCTTCCAGTTATAAAATAAATAAGTCAGGTAGATGAAGAGTGCAGCATGGGGAATATAGTCAGTAATATTGTAATAACATTGTATGGTGACAGATGGTGATTACACTTACAGTGAATGCTGAGGGGAAAAGAAAGAGTAATTCATTCTAGTGCTGGAATTAGAACTGCCTGTGTTCAAGTAGGCTGGGTTCTAACTAAGAGAACATTTTGAAGTCAGAACCTAATCTTGATACAAAATGTTTCTCCACTGATCATCTTTTAGTTGAATTCTCCCAAGAAACTTGTATTAACAAGTATTTATTAAGCGTCCTGCCCCCCCCTCCCCACCCACCCCCAGCCAAAGCAATAGCCTTCCCTTTTCTTTGGAGAACTGTACCACCCTGACTCCAACCTCACAGGTCAAGTGAGGGCTTATCAGGTCAGGGTCTCCTTTGTCCCTGACCACGAGGGAAGTCATGTGACTCAGGATGACAAATTAATGTGGTCATAGTGATATACGCATGAGACCCAAACAAGGCCCCTCAGTGTTCTTTCCCAGAACTTTTCTGCTGGAATTAACAGGAAAGAGCCTTTCGTACCTCTGTGATTAAGTTCCATAAAAATGTTACTTCAAGTATTAGCAGGCCATGTCCCCTCCCATGTAAAGCTGTCTGAAAATATAAAACTAATCCTCAGGGAGGAACAGAGATGTGACATAGAGTCCTGCCAGCATCCTAGCCCCTGTACCTTGTCATCTTAGAAGCCAAATCCTGCCGGAGGCTTGCTTTGTTTCCATTCTTTGATTATTCCAGAATCTAATTATTGTCTCTTTTACCCCTCAGTAAGTTAGTTTCTTCCATTAATGATGTTTTCTGAGTCACAGGTGAGGACAGCATCGTTTGTAGATTAAATAACTTGCTACACTGTCCAAACTAGAAAACGAAAGAACTAGCCAGCTATGAGAACCAAGTATGTCTAAGGTACAACATCAAAGTTCAGAAGGCTGAGAATTCATGGTCAGCAGTTTCATGGAGTAGGATGGATTCTATTATTTTTTTCAAGAGAAACTCCTCTCCTATATGTAGTGGCAGAAAGTCATCTGGGATGATTTTTTTTTCTTCTTTAGAAAAGTCAGTAAAATGATACCCACTCCATGATGTAAATGAACAGCAATAACAGCTTTTCCTGGGGGGAAAATAAAACCAACTTTGAAGATTCGTGAAGGTCCAACTATGTAGAACCCTGTGAACCAATTTTTAAAAGGAGTCAAATGCTTCCTGGAAAGAAAGAAATTGAGACCCAATACTTGGTCTTAGAGATTGAAATTTCAGACAACTTGTTGGACTAGACTGGAATGGCCCTAACCAAGACCCTGGTGAGGAAAGAACAGCAGGGCCCTTATGTTGCTTAATAGGGAGCAATTTCAACCCTTCCAAATGTGACTAATTAGATGTATTCACTCAGCATTCCCTCACTGAAACTGGAGGAAAACTCAGGTCCAACCATAAGCAGCATAGATCAGTACCTGAGGGAGGGGCCATTTAACTGCCTTACATGCCTCTCTTAGGATCTGAAATGCAACACACTGAAATCATTTCCCCTGGACTCCGCACTTTTGGGGAGCTGCCCAAATACTCAGGTCAGTATAAGGGGTCTAATGACAACAATGGACAACAGCTCTTGAGTCGTTCTATGTGACATGTCCTATGTTAAGAGTTTGACATTAATGTATATTACAACCTTAACTAAAACAGCAACCCTATCACTCCATCATCCTCATTCCCTTAACCATGCTTTATGTTTCTTCATAGCATGCACTGCTGCGGAATTACATATTTGTTTTATTTTTTATTTCCTGACTCCCTGTATTGGAAAAACCAGTCTTTCCCTATGTCTCCTTTAGTTTTACACAGAACACTTCACTTCTGACAATTCTGATCACCACATGTGTGGGGGTTTTTCCCCACCAAGCAATTCTCCATGGCACCAGCTGGAGATCCTGCAATGTAACTCAATAGTGATACTATCTGCCTGGAGATAGCATCAGGTCTCTCAAGTTAAGAGCTCAGTCCTACGAGACTGTCTCCACTTCAGATGTGAATGGCAACTAGTAGGTCCCCTAGTTGCTCACAACTTCTGACTTGGCTACAAGTTGGAGGTCCCCATCTCCTCCTTTTGGATTTGATTATTTTCTAGAGCAGCTCACAGAACCCAGGGAGCACTTACATTTACAAGTCTATTTATACGGATATGATAAAGAATGCAGAGGAACATCCAGATGGAAGAGATGCATAGGGCAAGGTATGTGGGAAGAGGCACACTGCTCTCCCAGCACGTCCACGCGTTCACCTCTCTGGAAGTTCTACAAACATCCTTTTCGGTTTTCATGGAGGCTTTATTACATTGGCATGATCGATTAAATCATTTGCCATTGGAGGTTGAACCCAATCTCCAGCCCCCCTCCCCTTTCCCAGAGGTGGGGTGGAGGAAGAGGGAGGGAAGACTAAAAGTACTAATCTCCTAATCACATGGTTGGCTCTACTGGCAAACCGCCCCCCCCATCCTTAGGTGCTTTTCAAAAGTTGCCTCATTAAAATATCAAAAGGTACCCTTATCATGCTCATCACTTAGGCCATTCCGAGGGTTTTAGGGGCTCTGTACCAGAAACAGATGAAGACCAAATATATGTTTATTATTAATCGTAACATCATACTGCCAAACTAAATGTGAAATGTGAGCTATGTGAGGACACAACTCTGTGTCATTAACCTGTACCTGGATTGCTGGCAAGCCATGGGTTTTCAGCTAAAATCTGAATGAATGATAGTACTGTGTGATTCATCATAAGAACCTTATGGGACAAAGGTTGAATTGACAGATTTGAACTTCATTCAGCTGCCTTCATTTTGGCCTCAAACTTTCTGGTTGGGTTCTTTCCAGCTTGTGTCTCGGTTCAGGGGGAGGAACCTGAGAACAAAGCATCCCCTGATGGGAACTGAAACTATCCCCTCAAGCAATAAGGGCTGCCCTGAGCCAGCAAGACTCTGCCTGCCCGTGATTGACTCCAAGACAATGATCGATTTGACCTTCACTGGCTACCTGCATGTACCCACCCACCTTTGCCCCAAGTTCTTATTTTATAAACCTGGAAGTATTTTTGGCACTTTGGAGACAGTCTTGGAGATGCTAGTCCGCTGTCTTCCCGGTGTTACCCGCACTGAAATAAATTCCTTTCTTGTTTCATCACCACTCATTTCTCTGCCTTCAGATTTTGTCAGCGGAGAATGGCCCAACCTGGTCTGTTTGGGACCCCTGGAGCCAGACACTCTTGCACCCCTATGCCCTGGCTACAGATTAAGTAAATTGCACAAGACAACAATGTTAGCAAGGAATAGACTAGAGACCTGAATTCAACCGTGCGTGACTCCATAGCCCTCACTTTGAGCCACCAAGTTATACTGGTTCCCGCTACACAGAAGGAACGGCTGCAGCACCCTGCAACATTTATCGAGTAAATAGCAGGAAACGAAGGAGAGAGAGGACTTTGCCAATTCACATTTCCGGCCAGGGCTTGTCACCAGTATCAGCTAAAGCACAAGGGTTTGAAGTTAAATCTGGGTTCCACACCTGAGTTCACCACTCCCCACCCAGGTAACCTCAAGTCCACCCAACTTCTCACTACCTCAGTTTCTTCATTTGCTATGTCCTGTTGTTGCAAGATTTAAATGAAATAATGGCAAAGTACATTTAGAACAATTGCTGACTCCTGATAAATTCAAAATAAACATTAGCAGTGATCCTGAGGAGAGAGATTAGTTATAACACAAGGACACAACTAGGCTTTCCTCTGCTTCCAGCTTGCTCTAGGCTGGCTTCTAGCCAGGATTGTTGGTCAGCCATTTGCTGATACTGGTAGCTAGGATGCAACAGGAAGTCACTCAAATCAGAGGGCTGAAAGCTATCAGCGGAAGGGAGGGGGGAAGGGACAAAAGCTGGGAAGGAATGTGTTTTGTTTTGCTGAACCAGCAGTTCCCCCCGAGTAGAAGAGGTCCAGCTAGGTGTTTCACCTGACAGCCCTTAGGCGAGCCAGCCTGAGCCTGTTTGGAGCTGAGACCTGTGCGGTAGCCCTAATCTCCTGCAGTTGTCCTGAAGTTACCTTTAACTCTTTTTAATACTCAGATCTTCTGGGGTGGGGTTTTCTTCCATTTTTTGAACATGCAGTGTACACACTAGCCTGCTGACCTAGTAGGCATACGCAATTGAACAGAAATGTTTAATAGAATATGTATTAGTTCCTTAATGTATATGTAAGCTCCCTGCCCCCGCCCTCTAATACACTGAATAACAGCTTCCTGGGCTAACCCCACAGGGAGACAGTGCTTTGAGAGCTGTCTCCTGGTCTCCTTATCTGTAACAATAAAAGTTCTTTGCTTTCAACACTTCCTTGGATTGTGTTCAATTGAATGCACCCCAAGCGGTGAACCCCTTAAGTGCAGTTAGGACACCACAGTACACTTCTATGTCAAAACACTTCTTGTTCCCTGCCAATGTTCCTAGATGTGCAGTGGGCTCCCAGATGTGAATGCCTGAAAGGGCCTTGCTTGTATCAAATTCAATCACAACCACCCAGAGGAAGGATGCACACCTTGGCCTATGGATTGTTGGGCCTTTGCACCTGCCTTCTAGAGGGAGCACAAACCCTCTGCTCTGCAAATGTGAAGTGGTTTAAAACATATTCTCCACATTATCTGGCAATACATTTGAGACTTGAGATATGTTGAAATAACTTTCTAGACCTAAGATGAAGCCACTCCTGCCCAGGGCGCTACATCAACTGAAACCTTTGTGCCCCTGTAAGTGCTCCCCTTGACCAGAAAGGCTGTGTATCCAGTCAGCCAATCCCCAAACACCTTGGCATCTCTGGGGCCTTCTCACCCCAAACAAGGGTGACTATGTGGCCTTGGCCAATCTGATATCTTCTACTTTTTTCTTCCTTGTTCTTTATTATCCTATAAAAGCTCCCCAGTCTCTGCCCCCATTTTACAGTTCTCTGAAAAGACACTGTTTACTTCAGGAAGTGTTAAAGTTTGTTTGTATCACCTAAATTGTGCTATTTTTGTTGCTGTTGACATACTTGGGGTTATTTGCCCAGGGCTATCACTGTGAGCTGAGAGAAGGACAGATCTCTGACAATTAGTTGGGTAGGTGTTTATTGCTGTCTTTATATATTTTTGTCAAGATAGATGACCATTGGCATAGCTATATTCTCTAGTTATGTATCTGCTCTAGTTTTTAATCAAAGACTTCTTATTTTAAGAAATATTACATAATACTATCCTTTCCCCAAAGCAATTTGACAGAGGAGCTATATCATGAGAAACAGTTATAGTGACTTAAATAAGACTTTAAAACGAATTGGAGTTGTAGGAATCCCATTAACATCTAGCGCATACATATGGAAGATGGTAGCACGATTGTGTGTGTGACATCTTAACTCTTCAGTGAACAGCCATCTAGAAAGCTGAGAATCCCTCGCAGTAACATCCTAGCCTCAGAGACCTACATCTTATAGCTTGGGAACCAATGCCTAAAGATATTTAGCTGAGAATTTGAAAAAGAAAATGCCACAAAGTTAATTTGAACTTTATTTCTTTGAGTGGTCTATAATTCTACTTGCTGATAAAAAAAAAAAAATGGTTTACTGTAAATAGGATTTTGTTTTGAAACAGGAAAAACATGAATTTCTAGTTGCTTTGGAATCTGATTTTTAACTATGGTACACTGATCTAAGTCTTGGCAGGATGCTAGACATAATTTGAAACCATGAAGGTATAAACCCAAGGGAACAATGTGTGTAATGCTTGAATTATGTTCAAACTGATCGGGGGGATGGCTAGGGGGATTTCTTTATTAAAATTATTGAACAGGAAAGTGCCTTCAACCATAATAAAAAAGGCAATTCACAATTACTGTTCTACTTTTCCTCCACTTTCCAATCTTATTTTAGTGCACAAGCAGTTTGTAGCAAAACCTGCTTTTGCAACTCCTGAGTTTTATATATTTTTACAGAAAAGAAATGCCACCATGGAACAAGTTGCTCTAAATTTAAATGAATTAGTCTCATTTCTGGCCTCCCTACTTCCACTAATATCAAAGGGAGTTTCAGATTTACATAGAATGAGAAGTGAATTCTCTCTTATTGTCAAATAATCAGGCATGTGACATTGTCACTATTTTAAACATTCTGGGGATGAAATGTATATGTTACATTATAAAAGTAAAGCCCTTTTTTTTAGGCAAATTGGTATTTTAAAAGTGGAATCAAATAAAATGTATGTATTTCAACCATTTCAGATTAACTTAGCTGTTGGGCTATCTAAAGTTGAATTTCTTAAAAAGAAATACAGCTATTTAAAATAAAACCATAATTTTGGAACTTATATACCTAAGAATCCTGGAATATAGGCACACACAAAAAATAACATTTTTTCATGGATTTGGATGAAAATGCTATTTTTTTCTCTTACTATTTTACTTTTTAATTCTAGATTTTTGTTTTGAAAATTAAAAGTTAAGGTCTACAGAAAAAAATGTCACAAATGAACTAATAAAACAATGTGTGAAAATACGTTGTAAATTAAGATTACTGGACCCACACCCATCAATAATTTTATTGAAAACCTATTTCACAAATAGCTGCTATCATTTGCTTATTTCTTCATTTATTCATCCAACAAGTATTCATTGAGTAATAGGGACTCTACAGTGTGCTTAGGATTCAACTCTGCACAAGGCAATAGGGAAGACACACATTTCAGGTTCTGCAGTCTGGGTCTGAATCCTAGCTTTGTACTTTGTGTATTGTGTACCCTCGGACAAATTATATGACCTTTCCATGCTTTGCTTTCTCATTCAGTGAAATGGGGATATTAATGGCACTTAACTTACAGAGATGTTTTGAGGACTAAAATATGTGATTATTCTAAAACTCTTAATATAGAAAGTGCTTGAAATGGTGGCTTGTAACCTTGGCTGTGTATTAAAATCACCCAGAGAGCTTTTTAAAAATATCAATGTGCTATATTCAGCATTACAGCTCTGCTAAGTCAGAACAGTGATTTGAGCTCTGACAGCTGACTGGGAGTGTCATAATGAAGACATTCAAGTCTGGCTTCTCCCAACTTCCTCAAGAAGAGCCTCATACAGGCTGGAACCTTGCAGTCGGATTTTGAGTAGTCATAACCTTCCCCATATCAATACAGATGTGCATAAATATCCTAAAAGAATAGAAAAGAACCATTTTCATTAGACTGAGTCACAATTTCTAAGGAAGAGTCAAAGAAACTGAGTTGTTCTTTATCTTGCCATGAATGATAGCTTAATCCAAGTGGACACTATTTCATTGCATATTCCACCTGAGGAGAAATTTACCAAGGATTCAGTGAAAATGTGTGTGGATGATGTGGTCTGTCACCAAGTTCAGAATGTCACCCAGTTCAGAATGCCACCATGGCAAACATCACTAATGCGGATGCAAGCCCCCGATTTTGACACCAAGAAACTTTCTCAGGTCCTCCCTGACAGAGAAGATTTTGGACACAATATGCCATGTGCTCTGGATGATGCCACTGATGCCTGGGGGACAGAAATAGAATGTGAGGAAATTAGGAATGCAAACTCTTCTGTGCAGCTCCCAAGAGCCACAGGTTCAGAAGCACAAGTGTCCCACAGAGTCCAAGGCAAGGCCGGTGCAGCTCAGAAGGAAATGGCTGCCTCTTGAGCTCTGAATAAAGCCTCAATGGTCAGTATCTAACTTCCTAGCACCTTTGGATCAGGAACCGCCAAGCATCAACCACCAGAGGTGCAGAAAAGAATGCTAGGCTTGTCTTTCTCTATCTGATGTCCCAGATACATGGTGAGGCACTGAATTAGTTTTCCATGGCTGCTGCATCAAATTACCACAAGCTTGGTGGCTTAAAACAACATTTTCTTACAGTTCTAGAAGTCAGAAGTCAGAAAATGGGTCTAGTGGGCTAAAATCAAGGTATTGGCATGGCCACATTCTATCTAGAAGCTCTAGAGGAGAATACATTTCCTTGCCTTTTCCAGCTCCTAGAAGCTGCTCACACTCCTGGGCTTGCGACTCTCTTCCATCTTCCAAGTCAGGAATTGCATCACGCTGACCTCTACCTCCACTGTCATGTCTATTTCTCTGACTCTCCTGCCTCCCTCTATCCCTTTTAAGGGCCTTCATGTTTACACTGGGCCCACCCAGACAATCCAGAATAATTCTCCGTCAAAAAATCCTTAACTTTATCACATCTGCCAAGGCCCTTCTGCTATGTAAAGTAATATACTCACAGGTTCTGGGATTCAGATCTGGACATCCTTGGGCAGCCATTATTCTGTCTAGCACAGAGAGAATGGGACAAAGCACTGAACTATAAAGGACAAAGAAGTTAACTTTCAACAATGTAGGGAGAATAGGGCAGGGTGACTGGAAACTTCCCCTCCCTCTTTGCTGCATGTTGACCATGGTGTGTCTAGAAAGCATAGCAGTTGAAAGAATTGTTAGCCTGGAAATACCAAGAGACATAGAGCTTGGTGATTCAGGTAAGAAAATATCTTAGCTTGTAATATTTAATAGTTTTTTTAATCATTCAGAAGAAAGTTAAATTCTTCCTCTTTTACAGTGTCACTCTGCATGGTGCAAGCAAGAACAAAGTCCAATGTGTAGGTTAGAACCTTCTTTTATCTGTTTGCTCACTCTTGCAGAAACTCTAATTGAAGAAAGTTCCCTGACACCTGTTTGGTTTCTGAACCCAAACTGTATTTCAAAATAATCCTCACCTGAGAGTAGACATTTCCTTGCCTGTATCTGCCAGCACAGGGGAAGTGGCCTGGACAGATGATAAAGATTCCCAACCCTTCTACCACTTTTAAATCTGTTTTAGAAATCCTTAATAAGACAGTGCTGGCTTACTTTAACAGTTGTGAACCTTCTTTATGAGTGAATGATTCCTCTGTGGATTGTTTTTTGAACCAGGTAAATATTGTCCTGCAAGAGCCTATTTTCAAACATCAGGTTGAAATACTTCTGTTTGGCTTTGTAAATGAATTTTTCTCTGCTGAGCCATGGCAGTCAAGGCAGAATAGCAATTCGAACTAGCTATTCTGAATAACTACTTGAATAGCTTCAGGACTAATGTGCCTTTTCTAATGTCTTCAGGAGAGCAGTGTATTTTATTCCCTGCATGCGGTATGCTATTGTGTGCTGGGAAGGCCCAGATTAGGATGCCCGGTTCTCACACTGTACAATGATATCTATCTGCACCCTGGAATACATCAGATGTAGGACAGAAAACGGCCAATTTAAAAAAAAAAAAAAAAAAATCCCCACCTACCTCTTGTTCATTTGCCTCCCACCGCGCCCACCCTCACATCATGTAACGGAGCCTGATAGAAGTAGCTGTCCTCCCTGGATCTCCGGGTCTTCCTCTGTACCATCAGGAAGCACCTCTAACTGTTTCAGGCCTGTGAAATCTGTGTGCATGACCCTCCTCCTCCTGGTCTAGGAAGCCAGCTATTTATTTTTATCATTTCTTCTTTGAGGCACCGAGTTCACCTTGAAAAGTCCAGAACATGGGCCATTCTTTCTCAGAGCCACCCTTAACATCTGTGCTTGGAGAAACAAGCCTTGTCAGTCCTATCCTCAAGAGTCAGCCCTTCACCCCATCTCTGAGCTTGTTCTACATTCTGACTTCCCACACCCAGGCTCCCAGCCAAGCGTACTCAACATGAACGCAAAACTTAAGTTTTCTAACTTAGAATTCAAGTTGCATTTCTTTACTGAAATTTAAAGTCTGGTTTTATCTGCTTTCTTGGAAATACAACCCAGTCCTGGTTGAAAAATCTCTTGTCTGATTTAGAAGAACATTTTAAAAATTAATAGAAACTAATGAGAAAGAAGACGTCCTGTGCCGTCAAACATTTGTTGTTAGAAACCTAGGATCCTGGAGCTCGCTGCTACTGGCTCTGCTTTTTCTTCTCGACTTCCTAGCCCAGAGACGGTAAGCATGTGCGCACGTACCTGCCCGTATGTCTGGTACAACAAAATGGAGGTGCTGTTTAATGGAGCAGTATTTCGATGAATGACTGAAATCTTGAGGTCTGGTTCCCTGGGGTGCAATTGCCACACAGACAATGTGTCTGAGTGGAAGGATTAAGGCAGGATTCAGACCTCTGTGTGATGCTCAGTGTCATGTTATCCTGCTGCTGCTAAGGAGGAAAGTCCCCGCTCAGGTCATGTGGCCTCCTGGGCTACCAAATCTGCAGGGTCTTTGCCAAACCAGGGCTGCAGAAAGGGACAGTGCTTGAAGAGCTGATTGCATTCTTTGATTTTAATAGAGGTCTTTATCTGACACCAGGAATCACATAGGACAGAAATGTCGTCCAATTTATTTGACAGCCTCTGTTTTTCATAAAGGCTTGTAAAATATTTTTTTAGTCATAAGTCTTTTAAAAGGCATTGGCAATAACCATGCCCACATGGCTAAAAATCCCAGGGCAAAAGTGAGCTGCTGACCAGCTGTTAATAGATGAGGAAAGACCAGAGTGTAAATAGGTGGAGCAAACCAAATGCTATAATAAAACTTAACAGATCACTGTTAAAACTACTCAACCTCAGCTTGAACCTGTCTTTAATTCCTAATGTAACTATATCAAATATTTATAATCATATTCTTGCTCTAATTATTTCTTTTCCCCTTTCTACCTCTTTTCCCAATAGGAATCGGTTCAGTTCTAGGACCAGAATTTAAAATCTGAGGTATTGTGTGTAATTAGTGAATAAAAAGAATACCTTTAAGGTCCAGAAAAATGTAATGACACGGCACTTTTGAAATCACTGCACAGGATTTCAAAACAAAATTCAGGCCCTCCAGGAAAATTGGCATCATTATGAAGCTATATTATTATAACAAATAAAATGCTATATATTTTTTAAAGAACAGTCATCTCTATTAATATGATTTTTATCCAATTTAGAGGTCAAAGTCAATATTAGGGTAGAAAACTGGAAGAGAAGACAAACATTTCTGGAACATTTGCATTCTGACCACCAGGAAGAAAACTAGATTCAAAACAATGATTTCTAGAAAAATAAAATTAATTCAAGGTTCTCAGGAAAAATCATTTAGTGGTGGTTCTGTGTGGAAGTCATTATTGCATCTTTGGATAAAAATATAGGTTCTTTAAGACCTATTAGAAGAAAGTGAGATATTAGAGGAAAAAAGTAAAAATATCGCTAAGATAGTAATACAGAATTATCCTATGTCAGGTGATGGGATTCATTTCCCAGTTAGGAGTTGTGCTTTAAGCTGTTTTGTGTCGCTCTGTTCCTTATTTGATTATTTTTATGCTGCTAGAATGAATGAATCTCCCTGATTATTTAGCCCCAACCAGGACTATTCATTTGTAGAGGAATAGTTTTCTAAGTGTAGACCACTAAAAGACATTTTGTATGCATATATACATTGAGGGTATGCAATTGGGTAATTTAAAAAAATTATTTATCTCAATTGGAAGTTGGGTGAGGAAAGAGTAATGATAATATGAACACTTGAATAATTCTCAAGAATGTAAGTCATTCAAAAGAGAGATCATGAGGTCCCTTAACTGTGGTGATAGAATTCAGTGTGCTGGAAAAAGTCAGCAAGGGGCACCTGGGTAGCTCAGTCAGTTAAGTGTCTGCCTTCTGCTCAGGCCATGATCCCGGGGTCCTGGGATCAAGCCCCCCCGTAGGGCTCCCTGTTCTGTGGAGAGCCTGCTTCTCCCTCTCCCCCAACCCTGCTTATGTGCTCTCTCAAATAAATAATAAAATCTTTAAAAAATAAAAAGTCAGTAAAATACTGTGTAGCTTGGGACACAGCACCAAGAGTGCTACAATAGTCCATGAAGTTCTTAAAAAATAATAATGTTTTATGCTCCTTTACTTTAAAAAGATTTTTTTCTCAACTGTGTTATCATTGCAGTATAAAAAAATTCATATTTCATTTTTCAAGGCTCAAGAAGATTTGCTTTGTGTCAAACATATTTTTCTGGCCTTCAAATAACTTGCAAAATGCCAGCAATGGTTTTTACATGGTCTCAGCCATGGGTGATCAGAATCACAGCTTATGAGGTCAGACCTCGGACCTCAGAATACACAGGACTGTGTGGTTGTAATAGTTCTTCAACCCCAATTGTGTTCTCCTATCCATTTTACAACTTCTTTCCAAATTCTTCTGTCATTCTTTTACCTTTTCACAAGGTCAGGGATTCCATTGGAAATACATGCTATCAACAAACCACACAAGGGCAAACTCATCAGTAGTTCTAAAAGTAGTGTCAGGAAAAACAGCTGGGACTCTAAGGGAATAAAAAGCCCTGCTTCTCAGCCTGGTGCTCTTTAAGCTAGATCAGTGTGGTAGGATAGCTTGTTGCCTATCTAGGTTATGTCACCTTGAATTAAGATGTAATTACTATCCTGGCAGTCTACCCCTTACCAAGGATAAACAGGTGGGTGCAGTTGGCAGTAACTGATCCCTTTTTCTGACTCAGAAAAAACCTGGCACACTCCCCACAATGGCTGGCAATTCCCAGAAGCCCCAATCATCAGATAATTGCTTGATTGTGACTGGATTAGTCCTGGGGGCTAAAAGTGCCTGATAAGAAAAGGGATATAGAAATTAGAACAAATTATTTTCCTGTTACATTTGGCATTTTAGTAGAAATAAAACTGGGATCACATTAGAATTTTAATGAAGAGATTCTTCACCTGAGTCTTAATTAGAACATCGAGTTCTACTCTCCCATCACCTCTTTCTTTTGCCATACAGCTCTTACCTAGAAATTGGTGCTTATTCACTGTGTGGGGAGGACAATACATGCTCACAAAAGCAGGCCTGCGAGTTAAACCTGCTGGACCAGGAAAACAAGCAATTATCTGAAAAATTCTGACCCCTAATCTTTTGTGTCCTGTACTGCTCAGGTAATTCAAGTGAAGACAAGGGCTTCTCCTAAATTGTCTCAGAATTGCTTCAATTTCCTTCTTTGCCAGTGGAAATTTTGTTGTATTGTGCTTTTTCAGCTGAAAGGTGTTTCAAACAAGAATGAGGCTAGATAGACATTGTCCTTGTGTCAATAGGGTAGGCATGGGTTTTCTGAGAGATTAGTGTAATTGCGTGTGTTTCTCTTCACTGATTATTGCTGTCAACACCCCAGAATGCTGATCTGGGGACTATGGGCCAGTACAGCTTGAGCCCCATGCAATACTGTTATGGAGGGAAAGAGCCGGGAGAGAAGAGCACCGAATCTGGGGTCAGCTAGACCTGGGCTCCTATCCTGGTCCTTCCACCTGCTTCCTGTGTAATCCCTCTAGCTCAAGTTCCTGGTCAGAGAGAGGACAAGCTTGATAGGATTGTTGTGACGATCAGAGAAGATGGCCTATATTAAGCAGCTAACAGTGCCTGGGAAATACAAGCAGTTAACATCTCATTTCCCTTCTTAACCACACAAGGAAGGGTGGCTATACATTCTGGGTTTCCTGTTTTGTCAGTGTAATTATTAACAGCGCCCCCAAGTGTCCCAGTTAGGATGATAAATTACATAGTAACTCTACACCCAAGTAAAGGGGTTTTGATCACATCCCTCTGTCTTTGTCAGGAAACTTTAGTGACAAAGAATGAAACCCACTTTAGCCAGCTTAAGCAAGGAGGGGAATTCATGGGTAAGGTACAGAGGTATTTCACCAAACATCCAGACTTCACAAGGGACCACAACTCGGAAACTGAAGTCCCAGCTTTTCTCTCTCCAGAGCTGCCTGTTCTCTTGATTGCTTCTCCTTGCACATCTGGTTTTGTCTTTTCTCTTTGGCACACTGGCTTTCCCTGCTTTAGCATGCACATGGCTACCATTATCTCTAGCATTATATTATCTTCAGCTCACAATGACTAAAGTCAGATCTTGAACTTCGACTTTCATATTCCTGAATACAAGGATTCCTGGCTTTTTTCATATACACAAACACATTCCAAATGCATTGCTTTGGGTCTAGTATCTGCGTGTGGCTAAGTCAGCTATGACTGCAGAGGAAAGTGTGTGTCACATGGTTGGCTCCCCTATTTAACAGGTCTCTGCGAGCATTCTCTCTGCGAAGGGAGCCTGGGAAGTTTCTCTAACAAGGGGTGTGGGATGGAGAGAGAATTAATGGTTGGTAGAGGAAAAGTTGACCTCTTTAGTAACTCCATCCCTTACATCTATTATTCTGACATCCCACTGAGGCACTTCCCCACTGTTGCTCAACGGAAATTATTTCTATGCTCCCAGAATTCAATCAAACTTATGTTTCTGGGGTCTCATTACTTCAACTATTTTCTCTGGGCTGATGAATCTAAGCTAATAAATTCATCTGTCCTCAAGTCCTCATATTTGGCAGGGAATGTAAATGTTCCCTCACCACTACCAGTCAACAGGTTTTCGTTTTCCCAGAGGCTTCCTGGGGACAAGGTACCTTCAACTAGGGCACCTCAAACTTTTCCAACAAAGTAGCCCATGAGGATTCACTGAAAGAATTCATATGCTTGGATTCATATGCTGGGATTGTGGCATAAAGCAAACATGAAATTTCTCACATTTTAGCTTTTAAACTCAGTTCAAATTTGCATTTTATAAAATATCAATGTTTGTTTTGCTAAAACTTTTTCCTTCATAATTTGGCATGAAATCACTGTTCTTGAACAACATACCATGATTCTCCTGTAACTATCTCCAAGCACACTGCCACATACCTGCCAAGCTATGCATAACCTGGTCGGACAAATGTGGATTTAACTCAGTGAAAGGGACATATAATAGTGGAAATCTAGGCCTCAGGATAAGTAAGTGCAAGATCCATTTTGGACTAGAGGACCTTTTTTTTTGTCTCTCAAATCATGCAATATTTGAACATCTATGTGTAGGATTGAGTCTGAGTGATATTCATCTTTTGTTCCACTTTCTAGAGGTAGATCTGGGTTCTAATCCTAGCTCTACCTGGGTTCTTTTCCCAACTCTCGAATTAGCTGTGGGATCTTGAGCAAATTACTAGACTTCCCTTTATCCCATTTTCCCTATTTCTATGTAAGAAAGGTTATGAAAGGACTACTGTGAGTATTGAGTGAAAAACCATATGTCATCTATGAACTATGGTGTCTGGCACATGTTCTTTCTGTTCATCTTTCTTTCCTATCATCCTTACACACAGAGATTGCTCTCTCTCTCTCTCTCTCTCTCTCTCCTTTCCCATTAACTAACCCTTTGTTACTCATGTAAGTATACTTGTCTCTTTTGTTAAAGTATCTTATTCTGGAGACTTAGGAAGAAAAAAAAACAGGCAGAGCTAAAAATCAGGCTGGATTCCTGCAGATCTGAGGTTTGCCACTTGTTCCCTCTGTCCAAATGTAAAGGAAATGTTTCTTGTACTGTCACTCACATCCACCCTTTCTTCCCTCTTCTACTTTCACATACCATATGGAACCCAGAAATGAAAGGTTACCAAAGAAAGCTGGCACAAGCAATTTTAGAATTTAAGGCTTTAAAGGAAAAGTATCTGAAAGGACCATCCACTCCTGGAGAGGCCACAGAGGACTTAGAGAAAGCACCAGATCACCTTTGGGGATCTCTCTGGGCTCATCCTTCCCATTTTATGCCTAATTTCTACCTTTCTACTCAGCCCATGGTCCAGTATCTCTCCCCTCAATCCTTGCATGCCCAGCTCTGACTCTTGGAAGCTCAGGCTGGTTTCTGCTTACCCAGAAGGCAGGATGAAGGCAGAAGTGGATTTTGCCTTCCTGTTAAATTCTTCCTGAATGAGTTTTCAGAGAACAATATAACATGGACTCAAAACTTGGGGCCCAGAAAAGGAAGAAGCCCTTTCCATAATCTGATAGATTTCCCCAAGTACTATTACCTAAGTAAGGAGAGAGCAAGAAGATGGTATAAGACACTACCAGGAGACCACAAAAAGAAGGGCACAACACAGGATTATACAGTATAGTTTCTCCTTCTGTTGTTTCAAGGAGGTAGAGAAAAAACAATCCTGGTAGTTCCTTGAAGGCCCTTAGCTTCAAGGCTATCCTTGTAAACAGGGACAGCATGTCAACTCTCCAACACTCGCTCACCTTCCTTCTCTGCCCCCTTACAACCGTACAAGGTGGAATCACAAGGCAAGAGAGCTGCAGGGAGAACCACGACCAGTAAAGGGCCTGATAACGAGTAAAAGTTGGGATTGTCTCAGGTTAGGGAGAATCAGGTATTTGTAAGTCAGCTTTTGTCATAAAAATCCTGAATGAACTACTTCACAGCTCAGTGGCTTACAATAAGAAGCATTTATTCTCACCCTCATGGATCTGGGAATCAGCTCGGGTCTGCTGATCTTAGCTGCAGGCTGTGGACTGGGTTCAGGCCTGATGTACACGTGTTGATTCTGAAGCTGAGGCTGAGGGGGCAGTTGCTACTGGGAGCATCTCATAGTTGATCACAGGGGCTCATGAGCTGAGCTGAATTGAGCAAGCACATTTAAAGACTCTACCTGAGCCACAGCCTCCAACGTTTCATTGACCAAAGCAAGTCACACGGCCAAACCTAAAATCAATGGGGTTAAGGAATTACACTCTACCCCAGGGAGAGGGAGTCAAAGGACTGTTTGCTAACCAATAATCCATTCTATCACATCAGGTTCCTCCAGGTGAGGTTCCCACCACCAATTCATTGAACCCCAGCAGCTTAGAGTTGGAGAAGTTAATTGTCATCTAGCACAAACTCCCTTCCCCAATACAGGGATATCCTCCATAGCATTTCTGAGAGGTGGCAGTGGAGCCCAAGTTTAATATGTCACTCAATCTAGAACTTAATCTTTGAGAAAGCATTTTATAAAGTTCTCATGTTGGAAAACTCTTAAATTACACATAAATCTGCTTCCTTTCATATATCTTGGTTCTAGATCTTGGAGTCCATACAAAGTATGCAGTCCCTTGTCTGTGTTGTATGCATATTTCCTCCTCCTCATTCTCTGGTTTAACACTATTTGTCAGCTGTGATCTCAACAGGGACAAGGGAGAGCATCCATATTCCCCCTCACTTTCAGGATGGCTGGCTTATTAGTGTAGCCCAAGGTGGTATCAGGCATTCTGCAGTCCCAGCATGTTGTTAATTCACCCCAGGATGCACCCTCCCACTCTCACTTAGCTGTGTCCAAATGCACTTGTTAAAAAATATATATTTATTTATTTATTTGACAGAGAGAGGGAACAAGTAGGGGGAGCAGTAGGCAGAGGGAGAGGGAGAAGCAGGCTCCCCGCTGAGCAGGGAGCCCAACGCTGCATGCTGCATGGGGCTCAATCCCAGGACCCTGGGATCATGACCTGAGCCGAAGGCAGACGCTTAACCAACTGAGCCACCCAGGCGCCCCTACACTTTTATCTAGTAGTCTTCCTGATACTCTATTTCTGCAGAAAACTTTTCTTAAAATTTAATGCATTGTTTTATACATATCCTGATTAAATTTTGCTTCAAATTATGATTATTTCATTCTTTTAAGATATTTTTGAATCTTGAATTTGTTGTACTTGTCCCAGTTTTTTTCCTTAACCTCTATAATTTTTTTTATACCAAATTGTTAACTACAGGTACTATATCATACAGATCTCCAGAATGTATTCATATTGTATAACTATAACTTTATACCCCCTGAATAACAACTCACCACTTCCCCCCTTCCCCCCATCTCTTGGCAAACACCACTCTGTTTTCTGCTTCTATTAGTTTGACTATTTTAGATACCTCATATAAATGGAATCATGTAGTATTTGTCCTTCTGTGACCAATTTATTTCACTTAACATAATGTCTTTCAGGTCTATCCACGTTATTGCAAATGATAGGATTGCCTTCTTTTTAAAGGCTGAATAATATTCCACCATATGTATCTACCACATTTTCTTTATCCCTTTGTCTGTCAGTGGACCCTTGTGTCATTTTCATGTTTTGGCTATCACGAATAATGTTTTAATGAACATGGGAGTACACATACATCTTCTAGATCCTGATTTCAATTCTTTTGGATATATATCCAGTGGGATTCTTGAATTATATGGTAGTTCTATTTTTAATTTTTTGAAGTTTTAGCTCTGTAATTTTGATCAAAGTATCTTTATGATTTTATCCAAATCACTAATAGATATGTTGAACAGGGCTCTGGGTTCTTTAACTCAATTGTCAACAACATATTAAGCATATACTAAATTCCAGGCTACTTGTAAGGTAGTAGGGATATGGTGGGGTGAGAAAAACAGCCATGGTCTCCACTCTCATGGGGCTTACAGGTTAGTGGAGAAAACAGACATAAACTATACAGTCATATATATAAATGTATAAATTATAAGAGGAAAAATAGAGGGTGTGAAGCCCCACACTTGACCTGGGGGTGAGGATTCAAGACAGTTCCCTGAGCAGGTGCTGTTTGAGCTGGGAATCATCAAGGCGAAGAGGGGAGGGCACTGTAGGCAAAAGGCTAGCGACGGAGCCTGCATGGTCAAGAGATGAGAGGAAGCAGTAGTGCTAGAGCACAGACACAAGGGAGTGGGGTGAGGCAAGGGACAATTTAGAAGTTGGGTCTTTATTGAGGGACCAGTAGAAAGCTTTGAAAGTTTCAAAGCAGGGGAAGAGCACAGTAAGATCTTTATTCTTACAAGATCACTCAGTGGAGATAGGTTTAGAGAAGGCAAGAGTGTTTATAGGGAGATCATTCAGGAGGCTATTGTAGTAACTCAGGCAAGAGATGAAAGCTGCTTGGACTCCATCCCAGCAGAGGAGATGGAGAGAAATGGATGGGTTTAAGAAGTACTTAGGAATAAAATAGACCATCCTTATCGATAGCTTGGATATGAGGAATAAGGAGAAGAGGTATAAAGGATGGCCCTTAGCTTTTCATTTTTATAACTACAGGAGGAGTGGTGCCCTTGATTATGACAGGGAGTACCGGAGGTACAGCAGGTCTGGAAAGTGAGTACCTTTGATTTCAGACATGTAGGGTTTGGGTACCACTGAAACAATCAATGAGAGATGTTGAAACTAGAAACAGCAAACACGTCATATGTTACATGTCAGGTGTTGTTCAAAACACTTTATATACATATGAATTAATTTACTCTTAATAGTAATCCTCCTTGGTGGGTACTGTTATTAATGTCATTTTATAGTAGAGGTAGCAGAGGCACAGAGAGGTTAAGTAATCTTCCCAGAGTCATTCATTCAGGAGAGAGTTTAATAAATAAGTTTGGAGCTGAGATAGAAGGTCTGGACTGAAATAATAAATTTAAGAATCATTGGCAAGCCATAGGTATGAAGGAAATTACTCCAGAAAGATCACATGAAGTAAAAAGTGCTAAACATTGAGATGGGAAAACTATCCATGATCTGTAAATAAGGCCAAGAGGATGGCTGCACATTCTTTCAATGCATCCTGAGTCACTGTTTACAGACCACTCAGGATTATTTAATTTTCTAGGAAAGTATACCATTGCTTAACTTTGGTTCTTTTTACTATCAATTAAGGGCTTACTCTGTCAAGTTCCATTTACTTGTGTATTTGTGGCCTTAGATAAGCAAATTTTTAAGAGTCACATTTTAACTTCTGAGAATTACCCTATGAAAGAAGTGGATCTTGAATCTCTTCAACAGTTTTGGGGACAATCGTTTCACTAGCCACAAATCCACCCACTATACCTGAGCCCATGTTTCTTCTTCTTGTCATTTATTCATTCTTTAAAATGAATTACTGGAGAAGTACTTAGTACAAGGTGTTGTGTAAAGCTCAGACCTTGGGAAAGAGAAATTGAAATATGAAAGTGATAGCTTTGAGGTGCTTATGGTCTATGTGAGGAAAACAGACAAATCAGCAGGAAACCATAATATGAAAAATGCTACACAAGAACAATGCTACAAGGAAGAATGCTATGAATTGAATGAGAAGTCTTGCAATGGCCCTTAAATGATGAAGGGGACTTTGCCAGGCAGAAATGAGAAGGAAGGACGACAGCAATATCAAAAGTGACACAGAGCAAAAGAACATATGTTATGTTTTGGTAGCGTTCACATACCCTTTGCTTTGGCAGTCTGCACTGTGCCACTTTAGATTTTTTGGGGAATAACTTAACCTAGAAACCCAAGCTGACTCTCAGTGCTTACTGCCTTCCTTCCCAAAGGCTCACAAATGGTTCATGGCCACAGAATCTCTTAATATGTGACTCCTCACCTAGAACTTGGAGGGACATTATATTCATTGTGATTGCTACAACTGCCCTTTTCATTGCTTTGGGCATGACATCCATATGGGATTTTTGAGTCAAGAACTAAAGTTTGCCTTTATTGAAAAGAATCTAACAACCATAAAACAGAGAAGTAAAAAATAGTTACATGGATTTCTGGATTTATTTTTCTGAGGAGGTGGCTTTGAAACTCATGCATAAAATTGACAAAACAGCTATCCAAAAGTAGGTCTTCAGAAACAATGTTCCTTAGTGAGTCCTGTGTATCCAGTGGAGGCAGTCCTTTTCTGTGCCCTGGAAGGCAGCACTCAGCACTAGAAGGCTGTTACTACACAGTGGGTGCTGTGCTAGTTCTTTTCACTTGATCATTCTTAATCCTTACAAAAACCTGGAGGACTGTGCTTTCCATTTACAGAAGAGCAAAAGGACTTTCAAAAAGATCAGAGTACCAAAGGTCATGGAACTGGGGTTTAACCCAGACCTTCTAACTTGAAGTGCACAAATGTAAAAGCAATTAGACATTAAGTACTATTTCCCGTTCAGGCTTCCTGGTTCCATTGGCAGATTACTACGAACCCATGTCCTTCTTGTACGCTTGGGATTGCCCTCCACATTCTGACAGTGCCAAGAAGAGGCCCTGGACCTGCAGGCCTTTTCATTATTTATTTTCTGGTCCTGGTCCAGGGGCTTTACTCTCGGAATTTCCTGTTAACTCCTCAGAAAATCTTATATAAGATCTTCATTACAAGATGACATCTAGGTAGACTATGTCATTAGTTAAAAACTAAGCACTTAGTTAGGGGCTAGAAATAGGAGCTCAAGCAATAGGAGTCAGATAAGAGGGCTTCCAAAAAGATTAAATAGCACCTTACTTGCCTCTGGGAAAAACCTGGTGTTTTACATCTATGCAGTTCATTTTGTGTCCACAAATATTTGTCAAATTTATATCATGTGCCAAGCATTTGTCTGTGCCAGAAGTCACCTGGAATGCTAAAATATAAAAGGCATAGTCCCTGTCCAAAGGAAATTATGTTTTCATTGACTAAGGGAGATCAAATATGTATAAGATGCCATTAAATGAGGGTCTGAGGACTCTTTGTGGGAGTTTAAACAGAGATAGCCTATTTGGAGGACAATTTTGCAGTATCTACTGACATTTTATAAATGTATACTCTTTGATACAGGAATTTCACATTTATAAGTTCATCCATAGAGGTGCTCACATACATTTGCAAAGGCATATTTAAATGTACATGGCAGGTTTGTTTTTAACAATAGAATGTCAGAAAATAAATGGCCATCTAAGTATTGCATTGAAAAGAACAAATTATATTTTTATGTACTGACATGAGCTGTCCAAATATCTTCACATGTAATTCCTAAAACAATGCAGAGTATGATTTCATGTATGAAAAACATTACCTTCTATTATGTGTGAGTGGCACACATGTATAGAAATGCCAAGAGAAAGCTCTGGGTGGACACAGAAATTATTGATAGGACTTCCTTCTTGAGACAGAAATGGGATAGAGAGTCGGGGTAAAGATGCTCTTCCACTTTTTGCTATACATAGTTCTATGTAATTTAAATTGCTTTTTATTACCTTCGATATTCATTTAAAATAGCTTGAAAGTTGTGCCATAAGAAAAGCACAGCATGCTGTAGGAATTCAGAACGGTAATGGATTCCTTCTGGCCTAGGGAAATCATAGAGGATGAAGAGATACATTTAGAGTTAGGCCCCAAAGGATCAGAGAGGTTTTAAAACAAAGTATTCCAGATGAGGAAATGAGAGTGAAAAGAAAGCAAGCTGTGCCTTCTACAAGGAGCATTTTAACAGGAACTTGTAGATGGCATGGCTGCTCAAGGGTCCTGAAGCACTGAACTGAAGCATTAGCAACTCTGAGAAACTTTCCATGACCTTTAATTTAGATCTTTTATGTGTTTGCCCATTGTTTGTATTGTTCTAGGTGTTTGATGAGTATTTGTGGACCAAGTCAATTAAATTATCATTAATTGTTTAATGCATACTGTCATGTGCAGACCTCCACTTATTAAACACCACTATGATAGCCTCTTTTAGTTGATGATCAGTCTTTTGGGAATAAATAAGATGTCTTTTCTTTTTTTATCTGCTAGGGCTAGTGCTCAAAACAAAACAGACAATTCAAAAATTTTGTTGAATAGATGAATATACCAATAAATAATCAAGTGTGAGATAAAATAATATTACATAAAGAAATGAAAAGGGGGTTGGTGCTCAACTATAGACAAGTGTGAATGCCAGACCAAGGCACTTGGGTTTATTCTGAGGACAGGGGGAAACCACTAAAAGTTTTGTCCAAGTAATGGTATCATCAGAGCTGGCTGAAGGATGGAAGGGAAGGACAACAATTAAAAAACTCTTCCAATAGTCAAGATATGAGAGGGTGAATGTATAAAACTACCCAAATCAGATCAAACTTGATTCAGTTGGCAGAAAAACCATCATAGTGAGAACAAATAGAGGAAACACAATTAACATTTTTATTACCATCTGTATACCATGGAGAACAGTTCAGCATTTTCTTTAGGGGGAGAGTGAGTGAGAATAGGAGAGTACCATTGAATGGGAAGCAGCGAAATTAAATAGATGACTGTGTAATGAAAGGCAAAGATCACCCTATTCCTTATTTTCCAGGATGTCCATGCACAAAATACAGCTGATCTGTAGGATTGCCTGCTCACATTTATTACTTAGCAAGGATACTGGTACAAGAAAACTATGAAATGGTGAAAGACCATTTTAAGAAATATAAGAAAGCAAGAAATAGGGGCAGCCTTTGTTATTCTAACAAGTGATGTTATAGGTATAAAGAGAAATGGAGAATTTAGAAAGCTAAGTAGAAGTCTGAGTTACTGAAGCATAAAGGTCCTAGGGCCTGTTGCAGCTTTCTTGACTACGTGTTGCAGAAAGGAAATAAATAAAATTGATGTCAGATGAAATATTTACTGTTTTGACTGCAGAGAACATGAAGAATTGGAAGCTCTTTATGCTAATAAACTCCAGGGACCACTTTCTGCTGTCAGATTCCAGTGACAGCATTTGGCAAAGCGATGCATGAAGCTCGGGTGGCAAACTCCGCAGTCACCCGAATAGAAATCGTGGAGTATCCAAGGAGGAGAGAGAAGGTCCATTGGTGGACTTTTGACAGAACAACAATCTTCTCCGCAAGAAAATAAACGTAAAAAAAATTTTTTTTTAATGCAAGTGACTTTAGAAGTAGCTGAATTCATGTCTGATTTCCTCAGAGTCCAGGCATAAAACAGGAAAGTTTTTTCCTTTTATCTCTGAAAAGACACATTACTTACATTCTGTTTAGATTGAAGTGGAAAACTGGGTAAGTATAAATATGAAATAATGAGATAGATTTTTCAAGCAAACATTAGAATCTACGCAACTGGTATTTAGTTGAGCAGCCAGATGAGCTCCTCCTTTGGAACACTCAGTCTACCTCCCCACAGTCATTCCAGCAAGGCCACTGCCCAGACCAGGAAGGGAATTTCTCACTGGGAGTTGACTCTAGAGTCAACTTACCAAAAATGCCAGAAAGGCAGCCCTGTACCTTTACAATCCCACTCCATATTAACCCTCTGTAATTTTCAGTATGGTTTTCTTGGTAAAGCTCTGATCCTGTTTCTGTAGGGCAAAAAGGGCAGGGAAGGAAAGGAACACTCATTATTCAACAAAATAGGTGCTAAAGTGTGAAAACTTGGGACAAAAATGGCAAGCAAAATGTCATGTTTAAAAGGAACCCTCTGGGTCCTCAACGTGATTCCTTATAGTACAATAAATTTAGAGAAGAAAGAGCATCCAACCAGTCTCCATGGAGCAGACTTCTGCTTTTGTATCTGTGCAGAAAACAACAGTGAACATAACAGGTCTGAAACTTCTATCCTTAGAAAGGCATGCTTGCAAGGTTGGCCCCGGCTGGCATCTGAATTTGAATTTAGGAAGTGTTTCCTTAACTGATAAGGGTGGTTTAATGTGGTTAAATTGTTTGTACTAACAGTGTCATTTATACTGAACACTGACTTTCTTTCTGGGAGTCTGGAATTTTGGTATGAGCTAGGCAAAGAGTGGCTACCTGACCAGGATACAATAAAAACATTGAGCATTAAGTAGCTTCTCTAGTAGACATTTACATCTTCTTGCTGGATTAATTAAGTATGTCCTGTGTGTCTCTACTGGGAGAGAACTCTTGAAAGCACAACCACAACCTGGCTTTCTCCAGATTTGGCCCCATGTGCTTTCTTCCTTTTGCTGATTTTGTTTTGTATCCTTGTGCTATAATAAATCATAGCCATGAGACAACTATATGCTGAGTTCAGTCTGTTATTTAGCCAATCACCAAACCTAGGAGTGGTCTGTGGGGACCCCCTGTTCCATCTTTACTGTACTCTATACTTATGATCAGGTTGCCCATTTAAGTTTTTATTTAGTGCTCATTTCAGGAGCTCATTTAATGAGACTTTCTGGAAACAGAGCATCAGGGTGGTTTCTAAATAGAAAAAAAAAAAAGATAATGAAGGAGATAATATAGTTTTTCCAGATCCCGTTGACTCTTAGAGTTTCATATATGAGGTTTCCATTGTCTTTGTGTTGTATTTTGTATTAGTTAATATCACTATAGTTGCTACTTAGTGTGTGCTTTTTATAATGTCATACTCAACTCATATAAAGAACCCATACAGGGACACCTGGGTGGCTCAGTAGGTTAAACATCTGACTCTTGATTTCAGTTCAGGTCATGGTCTCACAGTCATGGAATTGAGACCCTCATCAGGCTCCACACTGGGAATGCAATCTGCTTGGGATTCTCTCTCTCCCTCTTCCTCTGCCCCTCTCCCACACCACACACATGTGCACACACAATAAAGAACTCATACAAAAAAACCTAATCTGATTTAAAAATGGGCAGATGATCTGAACAGACATTTTTCCAAAGAAGACATACAGGTGGCCAACAAACACATGAAAAGATGCTCACCATCAAAAATCATTAGGAAAATGCAAATCAAAACCACAATGAGGTATTACCTCACACCAATCAGAATGGCCGTTATCAAAAAGACAAGAAATAACAAGCACTGGTAAACACCTCCATGCTCACTGCATCATACAATAGCCAAGATGTGGAAAAAAATTAAATTTCCATCAATGGATGATGAATAAAGAAAATGTGTGTGATACATATATATGTTTTAAGCATGTGGTTGAGACCTACTACTCAGAAAAAAAGACTTCTTTCAAAATATTACTGCTCACTGACAACACATCCAGTCACCCAGGAACTCTGATGAGGTACAGTGAGATTCATGTTGTTGTCATGCCTGCTAACACAGCATCCGTTCTGTAGCCATGGATCAAGGAGTCATTTTGACACTCAAATCTTATTTAGTAAATACATTTTGTAAGACTGTGGCTGCCATAGGTAATGATTCTTCTGATGGTTCTGGGCAAAGCAAGTTGAAAACCTTCTGGAAAGGATTCACCATTCTAGATGTCATTAAGAGCATTTGTGATTCATGGGAAGAGGTCAAAATATCAACATTAACAGGAGTTTGGAAGATGCTGATTCCAACCCTCGTGGATGACTTTGAGGGTCTCAAGACTTCAGTGGAAGAAGTAACTTCAGATGTGGTGGAAATAGCAAAATACAAAAAAAACTAGAATTAGAAGAGGAGCTTGAAGATGTGACTGACTTATTGCAGTCTCATGATCAAACTTGAAGGTATGAAGAGCTGCTTCTCATGGACAAGCAAGAAAGTGGTTTCTTGATGTGGAATTTCCTCCTGGTAAAGATGCTGTGGAGATTGTTGAAATGATAAAGGGTTTTAATGCTACATAAACTTAATTAATAATCAGTGGTAGTGCTTGAGAGAACTGACTCTAATTTTTTTTTAAAGATATTTATTTATTTGACAGAGAGAGACACAGTGAGAGAGGGAACACAAGCAGGGGGAGTGGGAGAGAGAGAAGCAGGCTTCCTGCTGAGCAGGGAGCCCAATGCGGGGCTTGATCCCAGGACCCCGGGATCATGACCTGAGCCGACGGCAGATGCTTAACGACTGAGCCACCTAGTCGCCCCACTGACTCTAATTTTGAAAGAAGTCATACTGGGGGTAAAATGCTATCAAACAGCATCATGTCCTACAAAGAAATTGTTCATGAAAATAAGAATCAATTGATGTGGCAAATTTCATTGTTGTCTTATTTTAAGATATTGCCACAGCCACCCTCACCTTTAGCAACCACCACCTTGATCAGTCAGCAGCCACCAATATTGGGGCAAGACCCTCCACCAGCAAAAATTATGACTTGCTGAAAGCTCAGAAGATATTTAGCATTTAAAAAATAATAATAAAGTATTTTTTAAATTAAGGTATGTGCATTTTTTAGAGATAATGCCATTACACACTTAATAGACTATAGCATAGTATAAACATAACTTTTATATGCAGTGAGAAACCAATTTATATGACTGGCTTTACTGTGATAGTCACTTTATTGCAATGGTCTGGAACCAAACCCACACTATCTCTAAGGTATGTCTCTAATGATTGAGATTAAATGAGATCATCGGGGTGGGTAGGCCCTAATCCAATATGATTGGTGTCCTCATAAGAGGAAGATTAGGACATAGACACAGACAGAGGGACACGCACTTGAAGACAAAGCAAGGCAAACATCTACAAGACAGGAGAGGCCCTAGAAACCAAATCTGTTAATATCTTGATCATGAACTCTACCCTCCAGAATTGTGAGAAAATAAATTTCTTTTGTTCAAGTAACACAGTCTGTTGTATTTTGTTATGGCAGCCCTAGCAAACTAATAAATAGTAAGAGAGAGAATAATATGGTGGTACTAGAATAGGATATATGAGTCAAAAATTTTTTTTCTTTTTTTTTTAAAGAAGGCAGACTGCCACATGCAGTGCCTCATTTGGATGTGTCTGGAATCTTGGGAGCTTGTCTACCCTACCTTCTCCTACAGATGGACCTTGAAAGCTTGTTTAGAGGTTCTAGCAGGGGAGTGCAGCTACTAGTATACCCTTGACCAAAGAATGGTCCTCCTCTATTGGGAAAGGTTGTCCTCTTTGGCCGAGTGCACAGCTTTGGGAGGGATGAGCATGGAGTGATGAGGGAGGAAGGGAAACCTGCCTAGCCAGCCAGATGAACTGAATCCACCCTGGTGATCAATGGGGTGACAGATGTTACAGACAGATCGCCCTCACATCCCATTTTTTATTACATTTATGGAAGAGTTTAAGCGCATTTCTATGTTAACAGAAAAGAGATGGTAAAGCAGGCCTAGACACCCAGTCCAGAGGTTCTTTTACATTATCTCACTGCTTCATCTCATAAATTTCTAGTGTATAACATGGCAAGATTCAGTATATTCATTTGGCTATGTCAATGCAATAAGGATTTGTTAATCATGAGATAGTGGTGTTTTTCTAATCTTGATAAATCAGTTTAATCAATGGACTGACCTACCCTTGAATTGGTAGATAGGACCTGGTGGCCTACAGATAAAGAAAAAGTTAAATAACCAAACACACCTTAATAAGAATAAGTTGTGTTACCTAAACATTTCACCATTTTTATAACTTTTATTTACATTTCCAATTCATTTGCTGTTGAGGAGCAAAATTATTTTTGTTTTAATATTTAATCAATAATATTTTACCTTTAATTTTTTTAAGTGGATTCCATCTGTGCAGCTGCATATGGCTAATTTTCATAAATGGGACACAACAGATTCTGGCCCAAGATGGCAATGTAGGAAGACCCTGAACTCACCTTCTCCACACACAGACCAAATCTTTACCTATTTATAGAGGAATTTCTCCTGAAAAAGAATTAAGGGCTGACTGAAGAGCTTCTGCACAACAAAAGATAGACCACATAGAGAACAATAAGAGACATGGAAGCACAATAATGAAGAGAACCCCCACCCCTGATGCTGCAAACTGCAGTGAGGAGGGATAGCACTGAGGGATCATGAGCAGATTCATTTGTCCTGGGTCACAGGAAAAAAAAAAAAGTTTAAAAGGGCAAATATAATATAAAGAAATCAGCTCTAGAACCCTGGCAAACACCAGGGGAGGCGCTAGAACTCTCTGGGTTAGCGGGCTGGTGAGCATGACAGTTTACGTTCACATTCCCCCTGATAGTACAGCTGGGAGCAGGTTCTGGGCACCATGGCTAGCCTACCATCTCAGTAAGCCCAGGGTCACTAGCCCACTCCAGCCCCAGCTGTTCCACAAAGGTGGCCCTAGCAGAGCACATATCAGGATACTACTGGTCAGTGCTTACTATAGCTCCAGCCATCTCACCAAGGTGACACAGACAAAAAGCACCCTGGAACATACCAAGCCCATACCACATCAGCTCCAGACAACTTGCCAGGACATCCCCAGTGCAGAGCACCCTGGAACCCCCAGCCTGCCTCAGCTCTAGCTATTCTGCCAGGGTGCCCCCTGCATGATACACTCCAGGAAACACCAGCTGGAGTTGAATAATACAATAACAACAACAAAATTAGAGGGAATCAAAAGATTCAAAAGAACAAATCAGTGATCTATAAGACAGGGCAATGGAAAGCACCCCAGCTGAATGACAAAAACAAAAAAGAATTTTAAAAAGGAAGATAGGTTGAAGGTTGTTTACATCAAGTAAACAAACATCCACATTTTAGGTGTCCCAGAAAGAGAAGCGAGAAAGAAAGGCACAGAAAAATTATTTGAAGAAATAATAGCTGAAAACTTCCCTAATCTGGGGAAGGAAACAGACATCCAGGTCCAGGATGCAGAGAGAATTCCAAACAAGATAAACTCAAGGAGTTTCCAATCATGACACATAATAATTAAATTTTCAAAAATTAAATATAGAGAATTTCAAACAGCAATCAAGAAGCAAAAACTTACATACAAGGGAAACCCCATAATGCTATCAGCTGATTTTTCAGCAGAAACTTTGCAGCTAGAAGGGAGTATTATATTCAAAGTGCTGAAAGGAAAAAAACTACAACCAAAAATACTCTACCAGGCAACGTTATCATTCAGAGTGGAAGAAGAAATAAAGTTTCCCAGACAAACAAGAGTTAAAGAAGTTCATCACCACTAAACCAGCCTTACAAGAAATTTTAAAAGGGCTTCTTTAAGTGGAAAAGGAAAGGCCATAATGAGAAGAAAATTATGAAAAGCAAAATTCCATGAGTAAAAGCAAACAAAGTAGTAGAGCAATCATTTATAAAGCTATATGAAAGTTAAGAGACAAAAGTAGTAAAGTCAATTATATCTAAAAAAATTAGTTAGGGGACTCACAAAATAAAAAGATGTAATATATATATGTAAAATGAAGTTCTCTTAGAATGTGTTCAAACTTAAGTGACCACCAACTTAATACAGACTGCTATACATTTAGGATGTTATGTATGAACCTTACAGTAATCATAAGCTAAAACCTATAATAGATACACACAAAAATAATAAGAAAACCAAGCATAAAAGTAAAGAAAATCATCATTCACAGGGAAAGAAAGCAAGAGAAGAAGGAACACAGAACTACAAAAACAACCAGAAAACAATAAACAAAATAGTAATGATGGATTAAATGGATTAAATGGATTAATTAATTTATTATTTAATTAATTAATTAAATGGATTAAATGCTCCAATCAAAAAAACAGGCTGAATGAATAAATAATAAGATCCATCTCTATGCTGTCTAAAAGAGACTCACTTCAGACTTAGACACATACAGATTGAAAGTGAAACAATGGAAAAAGATGTTCCATACTTAGAATAAAAAAAAAAAAAGCCAGGGTAGCAATACTTGTATTAGCAAAAAAAATTTAAAACAAAGAGAATAACAAGAGAAAAAGGCAGTACATAATGATAAAGAGATCAATCCAACAAGTGCATATAACAATTGTAAATATTTATGCTCCCAACAATGAAACATGTAAATACAAAAAGCAGGTATTGACAGACATGAGAGAAATTGACAGTAATACAATAATAGTAGGGGACTTTAGCACCCCCACTTACATCAACAAATAGATCATCAAGGCTGAAGAAGGAAACATCTTTGAATGACACATTAGATTGGATGGATTAACAGATACATAAAACATTCTACCCCAAACCAACAGAATACACTTTCTTCTCAAGTGCACATGGAACATTCTCCAGAATAGAAAACAGTCTCAATAAATTCAAAAATACTGAAATCATATCAAGCATCTTTCCATACAATGGTATGAAACCCAAGATCAATTATAAGAAAAAAAAAAAACAGGAAAAAACACAAACATGGAAGTTAAACAGCATGCTACTAAATGACCAATGAGTCAATGAAGAAATCAAAGAGGAAATAAAAAATACATGGAGGAAGTGAAAATTAAAACACAATGGCTCAAAATCTTTGGGATGCAGTAAAAACAGTTCTAAGAAAGAAATTTATAGTGATACAGGCCAACTTCATGAAACATGATTTGAAGCAAAATCTCAAATAAACAACCTAAGTTTAAACCTAATGGAACTTGAAAAAGAAGAACAAAGTCCCAAGCTAGTAGAAGGAAGGAAATAATAAAGATTACAGTGGAAATGCACAAAACAGAGACTAAAAAGAAAATAGAACCGGGGCACCTGGGTGGCTCGGTTAAGCGTCCGACTCTTGATTCTGGCTCAGGTCATGATCCCAGTGTTGTTAGATTGAACCTTGCAACGGGTTCTACACTGGACATGGAGCCTGCTTAAGATTTTCTCTCTCTCTCTCTCTGCCCCTCATCCCCCTAAGAAAGAAAAGAAAGAAATAAAAGAAGAGAAGAGAAAAGAGATCAATGAAATCAAGAGAAAAGAAAAGAGATCAATGAAACCAAGAGCTGACTCTTAGGTAGATAAACAAAATTGATAAACATTTAGCCAGACTCATCAAGAAAAAGAGAGATTAGACCAAAATAAAACTAGAAATAAAGAGAAGTAACAACCAACACCACAGAAACACAAAGGATTACACAAGACTACTACAAAAAATTATATGCTAAAAAGTTGGACAACTTAGAAGAAATGGATAAATTCCTAGAAACATACAATCTTCCAAAACTGAATCAGGAAGAAATAGAAAATCTGAACCATTTACTAGTAACAAAATTGAATTGGCAATCAAAACACTCCCATTGGACAAAGCTCAAGAATAGGGAGATTCACAGATGAATTCTATGAAACATTTAAAGAAGAGTTAACACCAGAAAAAGAAAAAGAAAGAAAGAAAGAAAGTTATTTCCTATTTTCCAAACTATTCCAAACAAAAGAGAAAGGAAAGCTTCCAAAGATATTTTACAAAATCAGCATTACCCTTATACAAAACCAGACAGACACTACAAAAAAGAAAAAAGAAAAACTATAGGCCAATACCCCTGATGAACACAAATGCAAAAAATTCTCAATAAAATATGACCCAACTGCATTCAACAATATATTGAAAGAATTATCCAGCACAATCAACTGGGATTTATTCCAGTGATGGAAGGATGGTTTCATATTCACAGATCAATCAACATGATACACGACATTAACAAAATGAAGGATAAAAATCATATGATCATCTCAATAAATGCAAAAAAAAGCATCTGACAAAATTCAACATCTGCTCATTTTAAAAACTATCAACAAAATTATTTTAGTGGGAACATAACTCAACATATTAAAGGCCATATATGACAAACCTACAGCTAAGATCATAATGGTGAAAAATGGAGAGCTTTTCCTCTAAGATCAGAAAGAAAAAAAAAGCAAGAATGTTCACTCTTACTCCTTTGTCCTAGCCACAGCAATTAGGCAAGAAATAAAAGGCATTCAAATTGGTAAGAAAGAAGTTAAACTGTCACTATTTTCAGATGACATGGTATTATACATAGAAAACTCTAAAGACTCTACAAAAAACTATTAGAATAAAGTATTTCAGTAAAGTTGCAGGATACAAAATTAATATACAGAAATCCACAATAGCAAATAGTTTCTGTCCACTAATAGCAAACTAGCAGAAAGAGAAATTAAGAAAAAAATTTCATTTACAACTGCACCAAGAATAAAATACCCAGGAATAAACTTAACCAAGGAGGTAAAAGACCTGCACTCTGAAAACTATAAAACACTGATGGAGGAAATTGAAGACAACACAAACAAATGGATAGATATTCCATGCACATGGATTGAAAGAATATTGTTAAAATGTCCATACAACCCAAAGCAATTTATAGATTCAATGCAATCCCTATCAAAATACCAACAGTTATTTTTCACAGAACTAGAACAAACAATCCTAAAATTTCTATGGAATCACAAAAGACCCTGAATAGCCAAACCAATCTTGAGGAATAAAAAAAACGTTGGACATATCACAATCCCACATTTCAAGATATGCTACAAAACTGTAGTAATCAAAATAGTATGGTACTGACAAAAAAATAGATGCATAGATCAATAGAATGGGAAAGAAAGTCCAGAAATAAACTCAGAATTATATGGTCAATTAATCTATGACAAAGGAGGCAAGAATATACAATGAGGAAAAGACAGTCTCTTCAGTAAATGGTGTTGGGAAAACTAGGCAGCTACATGAAAATGAATGAAACTGGACTATTTTCTCATACCACATACTAAGATAAGATAAAAATATATTAAAAACCTGATACCATAATACTCCTAGAAAACATAGGAGGTAATCTCTCTGATATTGGCCTTAGCAACATTTTCTAGATATTTCTCCTCAGGCAAGGGAAAAAAGCAAAAATAAATTATAGGGACTACATCAAAATAAAAAGCTTTTGCACAGTGAAGGAAACAATCAACAAAACAAAAAGGCAACCTACTGAATGGGAGAAGATATTTGCAAATGACATATCTGATAAGGGGTTAGTATCCAAAATATATAAAGAACTGATATAATTCAACACCAAAAATCCCAAGCAATTGATTAAAAAAAAATGGGCATAAGACCCCAATGGACATTTTTCCAAAGACATACAGATAGCCAAGAGATAAATGAAAAGATGCTGAACATCACTAATCATCAAGGAAATACAAATCAAAACTAGTATGTGATATTACCTTACACCTGTCAAAATGGATAGCATGAAAAAATAAGAAATCACAAGTGTCGGCAAGGACATGGAGAAAAAGGAACTGTCATGCACTGTTAGTGGGAATGTAAATTTGTACAGTCACTGTAGAAATCAGTGTGGAGTTTCCTCAAAAAATTAAGAACAGAAATACTATGTGATCCAGTAATTCCACTACTGGGTATTTACCCAAAGAAAATGAAAACACCAATTTGAAGCATACATATAGGCCTATGTTTATTACAGCATTATTTACAATAGCCAAAAATGGAAGTAACCTAAGTGTCCATTGATAAATGAAGATGTTGTTTGTATATTCAATGGACTATTACTCAGCCATAAAGAAAAGGAAATCTTGCCATTTGTGACAACACAGATGGACCTAGAGGGTATTATGCTAAGTGAAATAAGTCCAACAAAGACAAACACCATGTGATTTCACTTATATGTGGAATCTGAAAAGCAAAACAAATGAGCAAAGAAAGAAAAGCAGAAACAGACCCATCAATACAGAGAACAAAGTGGTTGTTGCCTGAGGGGAAGATGATGATGGGATGGACATAAAGGGGAGTGGGAGGTACAGGCTTCCAGTTACAGAATGAATCAATCATGGGGAGAAAAGGTAAGCATAGGAAATTGGTCAATGATATTGTAATAATGTTGTCTGGTGACAGATGGTAACTACACTTGTGGTGAGCATACCATAACATAGAGTTGTTGAATCACCATATTGTAACACCTGAAACTAATGTAACATTGTGTCAACTATACTTCATTAAAATATTAATTAAAAAAATAATCGGGCCACAAGAGAGTCCAACCACAGTAAACTTAGTTCAGATCCAGTGACCAAAATCATCACTTTCAAAGTAAGAATTCAAATATGTGTAGAACATTAGGATTTTGCAAAAGTCAATTATTTTCACCGTGGCTTCTATGAAATGTAAGCTTCAAATTATGTTACTTTGTTTTGATTTGGCTTTATTTTGTTTTGCTTTTAAATTATGCAAAGCATGACACAGTTTGAATACCTTCAGCATAAGAACCCATACTTCCAAACTTCTATGTATATTCTATTCATATGAAGAACTTTAAGTATTTTATGTTAATATATATGTAATAGCCTTATAGTACACATGAAAATAATTTATATTAATTTAATGCAAAATAAAATACCTATCATATATTGAATTGAGAGCTATGGTAACTTATAGAATCAAAGCATAACCAAATTTATTCAGCATAAACTTAATTATACAACATCAGTTCAATTAGGTAAACTTTCCACATCATGCCTAAGAAATAATATAAAACAGAACATCTTAAGCTGTCATATTTATTAGATTCTTCATTGTAGCAGGGGGGAAGGGCTGGAAGAGAGAAGGAAAAATAAATTGAAAGATGCTAAATGTTTTCATTAATATTTATTGCTTATATATATTTTATGTCACAAAGGGTTTAAATTTTATTCAACAAGCTATAAAATGAGGATAAATGCTTTCTGCTTTACAAAGAAGTTTTTCTGATATAGGAATCCCCAAATAGGGATTCTACTGGGCAGCTGAACATACTCAAGATCAGTTTTTACAATACCTGTCAGGAGTTTCAGATTCAGATATTCAGTAGTTTCTTTTTTCACTATATTGAGCTTTGAATTGGGTTTGACTGGAGGTCAGGAAGTAGAATAATATCTTACAGAAAAGTCTCTCTGCACAAACATAAATACAGTCCAAGGGAAACGCAGAGAAAATTTGCTATTGCTACAGTTTATTTTATCCCCCCTCCATTTCTTTCTCATGCACATACAAGAATCATTTTCACTAGTGTTCAGGAGTCTGTGTGCCAGCCTCAAGACTACCCTCAACCTCTTCCCCTAATATTTTCCTCCATGCTCCACTATGATCAAGAAAACCACTCCCTCTTAATCTTTTGCTTTATTCATCCAAGTTTCACCTTTTGTTTTGCTTTTCATCCTCAGTATTAACTCTGAACAGCCCATGAACATTTTGTGCTTCAAAGCTCTCTCAGATCTGAGCTCACCTCCAACCTGAAGTTGGCTGAAGCAAAAAGAACTTCCACACCTGATCAGCTTGGGGGAAAAGAGAAAATGCTGTCCTACAAGAGAAAAATCCCACGTTCTAGTCTCAGCCATCTCTATTTTATTTACAAGACCTCAGGCAAGTGACTCCACTACTGGAGACCTTAGTCTTGCCAACATTAATTTCTGTCAATCTAACAGAATGGTTTGAGGATTAAACATCTACTCACAATAACTGTTATTTCTAATATCTGTTAATGCATAACAAATTTTTGACACTTTTCTAAAAAATTCCAACGTCCCTTGGCTATGATATTTTCTCCAATAGAGTTGGTATTCTTTCATTGTAAAAGCTATCACTGATTTTCTTTGAATGGCTAATACCTACTACTTGTCAATTCCCATATTTTCCAATAACATTACTGAATGAGAAAATAAACTAAATGAAAATAATGTGTGTGACAACAATGTTCCAACATTAAACAAGCTATACAAATGCAAGGTGTTGGTTTCTTTCATTCATTCAAAATAAAGAATTCTGGAGTGTTTGTTCTATGCCAGGCACTGTGCTAGACAAAGACAATGGGAAAAGCCTCTTGTAGAAAGTACAACTCTTAACACTAGAGAGCCTTCACTGAGTACCTACCAAAGAGTTACTGTAACTGGATAGTCAAGCATGAAGGGAGAGTAAAACATCAGAGTAGTTTGAAACAATTTCACTTTTTGATGCATTTCTAATCAGACCTCTCATAAAGTCATTCTAAATTTAATATTTAAAGGATATTTAATATAATTTAGTATTTAATGAATCATATCAAGTATCTTCTTTGACCACATTGGTATAAAACTAGAAATAAATTACAATAAGAAAACTGGAAAAGCCATAAAAATATGGATAAACAACATGACAGTGAACAACCAATGGATCAAAGAAATCAAAGGTGAAATAAAAATACCCAAGGACAAAACCTATGGGATGCAGCAAAAGTGGTTCTAAGAGGGAAGTTCACAGCAATACCAGCTTACCTCAAGAAACAAGAAAATCCTAAATAAATGATATAACTTTAGGTCTAAAGGAACTAGAAAAAAAAAGAGAACAAATAAAACCCAAAGTTAATTGAAAAGGGAAAATAAGATCAGGGCAGAAATAAATGAAATGGAGTCTAAAAAAAAAAAATAGAAAAGATCAATGAAACTAAGGGCTGGTTATTTAAACAGATAAAATTTTAAAAAATCTTTAGTTAGACTAACCAAGAAGAAAAGAGGGGCTCAAATAAAGAAAATCAGAAATGAAGGAGAAGAAATTAGAACTGATACCACAGAAATGCAAAGGATCAAAAGAGACTACTATGACCAATAATACATCAAGAAATTGAACAACCTACCAGAAATGGATAAGTTCCTAGAAACATACAATCTTCCAAGACTGAATCAGGTAGCAGTATAAAACCTGAATAGACTGATTACTTGTAAGGAGGATTCAAACAGTAATAAAAACCCTCCCAACAAACAGAAGTCTAGGACCAGATGGCTTCACTGATGGATGCTTCCAAATATTCAAAGAAAATTTAATTCTTCTCAACTCTTCCAAAAAACTGAAAAGGAGGGAATGCTTCCATATATATTTTAAGAGGTCAACATTACCCTGATACTGAAACCAAACAAGAACACCACACACATACGTACACACACACATGCGTGCACGCATGCCAATATCCTTGATTAACATAGATGCAAAAATCCTCAACAAAATACTAGCAAAGAAAATTTAAAAATGTATTAAAAGGATTATACATCATGATCAAGGAGATTTATTCTAGGGATGTAAGTATGACTCAACATCCTCAAATCAATCAACATGATACACCACATATCTCCTCTGGGAGAAAGGAAGCTGGGTCCCCACCTTAAAGACACAGCACAACAAACAGCCCATGGAAACAAACATAGAAGCAGTGGTTTGAAAAACGCCTGGGGCATGTGGGAAGGAGAGTTATTTACTAATCTCAGAGTTTGCTGAGAGACTTCTCCAGAAACGAGGGAGCTAGCAGGCACCATTTCCCTCCCCTGCCCCCTATAATAAACACATGGCCACCTGCAGGAACCAGTACAGCCCCAGTATTCACTACCTACTTTGCTTAAACCATCCTCACCCCCCACTGTGTCTGTCTCAGTCCCAGTGCTGCAGGTGCCCTCCCCCATAAGGTCTGCACAAACCTTGCCAACACCACATCTCCCAACTGTGGGGTTTACAGAGCCTTGGTCTGGCAGTGGTGGCTGGTCACCTCCCACAGAGGACCTGTGCACCTTGTTAAAACTGTGTGCCCTACCCACGTTTGCTTTGCAGAGCAGCCTGGCCACCCCAGTCTTGGCAGCAGCTGCATGTCCACTGTGCATGTCTCAGCAGCAGTTCCCCCCCTTCTCGTGGAAGAGGACCCACACCACCTTGTTAAAAGTGCATACCCTGTCCACTACTTTCAAGAGCAAGCAAAGTAGCAGACTTTCCTAACACAGAGAAACAGGCACAGAGAGCTAGACAAAATGAGGAGACAGAGGAATATGTCCCAAATGAAAGAACAAGACAACAATCACAAGAGACCTAAGTGAAACAGATAGAAGTAATATGCCTGGTAGAGAATTTAAAGTAATGATCGGGGTGCCTGGGTAGCTCGGTCGGTTAAGTGTCTGCCTTTAGCTCAGGTCATGATCCCAGAGTTCTGGGATCGAGCCCCGCATTGGGCTCCCTGTTCAGTGGCAAGTCTGCTTCTCCCTGTCCCTCTGCCTTTCCCCCGCTTATGCACATGTGCTCTCTCTCAAATAAAATCTTTAAAAAAATAATGATCATAAACATACTCATTGGACTTGAGAAAAGAGTGGAGGATATCCCTTAACAAAGAGATAAAAAAGAACCAATCAGAGATAAAGAACCCAATAATTGGAATTAAAAATACACTAAGTGGAATAAATAGCAGGATGGAATGAAGCAGAAGAACGAACGCATTACTCTGAAGGACAGAGTAATGGAAAGTAATCAAGTTGAGCAGGTGAGAGGAGAAAAAAAGATTATGCAAAATGAGAACAGACTCAGGGAACTTAGTGACTTCATCAAGTGTAATAACGTGTGCCTTACAGGGATCCCAGAAGAGAGAAAAAGGGGAAGGAAATTTTACTTAAAGAAATAATAGCTGAAAACTTCCTGAAATTGAGTAAGGAAACAGAAATTCAGATCTAGGAAGCACAGAAATCCTGCTATTTATTCCATCTAGCATATATATATTTTTTAAAGATTTTATTTATTTATTTGACAGAGAGAGACACAGTGAGAGAGGGAACACAAGCAGGGGGAGTGGGAGAGAGAGAAGCAGGCTCCCACAGAGCAGGGAGCCCGATGTGGGGCTCGATCCCAGGACCCTGGGATCATGACCTGAGCCAAAGGCAGACGCTTAATGACTGAGCCACCCAGGTGCCCCCATCTAGTGTATTTTTAATTCCAATTATTGGGTTCTTCATCTCTGATTGTTTTTTTTTTTTTTTTAATCTTTTTGTTAAGGGATGTCCTTCTCTCTTGAGTTCTCAAGTCCAAAGAGTGTCTTTATGATCATTATTTTTTTAAAGATTTTATTTATTGGAGAAAGCACATGCAAAAACAACCAAAGGAGGTCCTTACCAAGACACATAATAATTACAATGGCAAAACGTAGCAATAAAGAAAGAAATTTTAAAGCAGCAAGAGAAAAAACAGTTACATACAGGGGAAACCTCATAAGACTATCAGTGGATTTTTGAGCAGAAACTGCAGGCCAGAAGGGAGTGGCATGATATATTCAAAGTGATGAAAGGGAAAAACCTGCAGCCAAGAATGCTCTATCCAGAAAGGCTATCATCCAGAACAAAAGGAGAGATAGAGTTTTCCAACAAACAAAAGTTAAAGGGGTTTGTGATCACTAAACCAGCCTTTCAAGAAATGTTAAAGAGGAGTCTTTGAGTGGAAAGGAAAGACCATAAGTGAGAGTAAGATAAGTAGGAAGCACAAAAGTAGTAAAAATAAGTATATCTGTAAAATTCAGTCAAGGGACTCACAAAATAAAAGGATGTAAAGTAGGACACCATACACCTAAAACACGGGGGCCAAGGGACAGGAATAAAGAATGGGTTCAAACATAAGTGACCATCAACTTAATATAGACTGCTATTTGCCAAAGATGTTATATACAAATCTAATGGTAACCATAAATCAAAAATGAGTTCTAGATATGCAAAAAATAAAAAGGAATCCAAGTATATCACTAAAGAAAGCCAACTTACAGTGAGAAGAGAGCAAGGGTAGAAAGGAACAGAGAAGATCCACAAAAATAAACACAAATAACAAAATGGCAATAAATACATACCTATTAATAATTACTTTGAATTTAAATGGACTAAATGCTCCAATCAAGACATAGGGAGATGGAATGGATTTAAAAAAAAAAAACAAGACTTATCTATATTCTGCTGATAAGAGACTCACTTTGGATGTAAAGACACATGCATATTGAAGGTGAGGGGATGGGGGAAAAAAGGAAAATGAGGGAATGGAGAAACATTTATTATGCAAATGGATGTGTAAAAAAGCTGGGGTAGCAATAGTTACATCAGACAAAATCAACTTTAAAACAAAGACTGTAATAAGAGACAAACAAGGACACTATAATCATTAAGAGGACCATCCAATAAGAAGACATAACAATTGTAAATATCTATGTATTTAACATGGGAGCACCCAAATACATAAAACATTAGTAACAAATACAAAGGAACTAATTGATAGTAATACAATAATAATAGGGGACTTTAACATCCACTTACATCAATGGACAGATCATCTAAACAGAAAAATCAACAAGGAAACAGTGGCTTTGAATGACACACTGGACCAGATGGATTTAATAGGTATATTCAGAACATTCCATCATAAAACAGCAGAATCCACATTCTTTTTGAGTGTACTTGGAACATTCTCCAGAAAAGATCACCTATTAGGTTACAAGAGAAGTTTCAACAATTAAAAAAAAAAAAAAATCAAAGTTATACCATGGATCTTTTCTGACTCCAACACAATCAACACAATGAAAGTGAGGACATCCCCTAGCAAAGAGATAAAAAAGAACCAATCAGAGATGAAAAACCCAATAATTGGAATTAAAAATACACTAGATGGAAAAAATAGCAGGATGGAAGAAACAGGAGAATGAATCAGTGACCTGAGGACAGAGTAATGGAAAATAATCAAGTTGAGCAAGTGAGAGTAAAAAAAAAAAAAAATTATGCAAAATGAAAAATCAACCACAAGAAAAGATCTGGGAAGAGCACAAATACATGGAGGTTAAATAACATGCTACTCAATAAGGAATGGGTCATCCAAGAAATCGAAGAGGAAATTTAAAAAAATGTATGGAGATAAATGAAAATACAATGATCCAAAATCTTTGGGAAGCAGCAAAAGTGGTTGTAAGAGGGAAGTTTATAGCAATACAAACCCACCTCATGAAGAAAAATCTCAAGTAAAAAACCTAACTTTACACCTAAAGGAGCTAGAAAGAAAAGAACAAAACCCCAAATCCAGCAGAAGGAAGGAAATAAGATTAGAGCAGAAAAAATTAAATAGAGACTAAAAAAATAATAGAAGAGATCAAGCCATGAAACCAGGAGTTGGTTCTTTGAAAAGGTCAACAAAATTGATAAAACTGTAGCCACACTCATCTAAAAAAAAAAGACTCAAAATCAGAAATGAGAGAGGAGAAATAACAACCAATGCCTTACAAACCAAAAAAAATTAAGAGATTATGAAAAATTATTCCAAAAAATGGGACAACCTAGAAGAAATGGATAAATTCCTAGAAAGAAACATATACCCTACTAAAACTGAAGCAGGAAAAAATAGAAAGTCTGAACAGCTCAATTACCAGCAATGAAAATTGAAATTAAATCAGTAATAAAAAAAATCCCAACAAACAAAAGTCCAGACCCTACGGCTTCATAGGTGAATTCTACCAAACATTTAAAGATGAGTTAATACCTATTCTTCTCAAACTTTTGCAAAAAAAAATAGATGAGGAAGGAAAACTTCCAAATTCATTCTATGAGGCCAGCATTAACCTGAATCCAAAACCAGATAAAGACACAACAAAAAAAGTGAACTACAGGCCAATACCTCTAATGAACATAGATGCAAATTCCTCAACAGAATATTAGCAAACTGAATCCAACAATATATTGAAAAAGTCATTCACCACATTCAAGTGGGATTTATTCCTGGGATGCAAGTGTGTCTCCATATTCACAAATCAATCAACATGATATATCACATCAATAACAGAAAATATACAAACCATATGATCATTTCAATAGATGCAGAAAAAACATTTGACAAAGGACAACATCCATTCATGATAAAACCCTCAACAAAATAGGTTTAGAGAGAACATATCACAACATAATTAAAGCCTTATCATATATCAATGGGAAAAAACGAGAATTTCCCCTAAGGTCAGGAACAAGACAAAGATATCCACTCTTCCCACTTTTATTCAACATAGTACTGAAGTCCTAGCCACAGCAATCAGATCACAAAAAGAAATAAAAGGCATCCAAATTGGTAAGGAAGAGGTAAAACTTAACACTATTTGCAGATGACATGATACTATATATAAAAAACCCTGAAGACTATGCCAAAAAACTACTAGAACTGATAAATGGATTCAGTAAAGTCACAGGATACAAAATCAATGTACAGGAATCCATTGCATATCTATACACTAACAATGAAGCAGCAGAAAGAAAACAATCCCATTTACAATTGCTCTTAAAATAATAAAGTACCTAAGAATAAACCTAACAAAAGAGGTGAAAGACCTGTACTCTGAAAGCTACAAAACATTGTTGAAAGAAATTGAAGACAACACAAACACATGGGAAGATGTTCCATGCTCATGGCTTGGAAGAATTAATATTGTTAAAATATCTATAGAACCCAAAGCCATATACACATTTAATGCAAGCCCTATCAAAATACGTACAGCATTTTTTATAGAACTGGAACAACAATCCTAAAATTTGTATGGAACCACAAAAGATACCAAATAGCCAAAGCAATCTCGAAAAAGAGAAATAAAATTGGAGGTATCACAATTCCAGACTCCAAGTTATATTACAAGCCTGTAGCAATCAAAACAGTATGGTACTGCACAAAAATAGACACAGGGATCACTAGAAGAGAATAGAAAGCCAAGAAATAAACCCACAATTATAGGGTCAATTAATCTTCAAGAAAAGAGTCAAGAATAGGCAATGGGAAAAACTCTCTCCGACAAATGGTGTTGGGAACACTGGATAGCTACATGAGAAAGAATGAAACTGGACCCTTTCTTACACCATACACAAAAATAAACCCAGAATGGATTAAGGACCTATATGTGAGACCTGAAGCCACGGAACTCCTAGAAAAGAGCACAGGCAGTAATTTCTCTGACATTGGTCATAGCAACATCTTTCTAGATCTGTCTCCTGAGGCAAGGAAAACAAAAGCAAAAATAAACTATTGGGACTACATCAAAATAAAAAGCTTCTGCATAACAAACCAAACAATGAACAAAACTAAAAGGCAGCCTACAGAATGGGAAAAGATATCTGCAAATGACATATCAGGTAAGTTAGTATAGACAGGTTAGTATCCAAAATAGGTAAAGAACTTATGGAACTCAACACCAAAAATCCAAATAATCTAATTTTAAAAATGGTCAGAAGACATGAATATTTTTCTAAGGAAGACATCCAGATGGACAACAGACATATATAAAGATGCTTAACATCACTCATCATCAGGAAAATGCAAATCAAAAACCACAATGAGATATAACCTCATACCTGTGAGAATGGGGAAAATATAAAACTCCAGAAACAAGGGTTGGCAAGGATGTGGGAAAAAAGGACCCTCGTAAATTATTGGTGGGAATGCACACTGATGCAGCCACTGTGGAAGACAGTATGGAGGTTTCTCAAGAAATTAAAAATAGAACTACCCTAGGATCTGGTAATCACACTACTGGGTATTTACCCAAAGCATATGGAAACACTGACTGAAAGGGATACATGCACCCCCTATGTTTATCGCAGCTTTATTTACAATAACCAAGTTATGGTAGCAGCCTGTGTCCATTGATAGATGAATGGATAAAGAAGATGTGGTATATGTATGTAATAGGAATACTATTCAGACATAAAAAAGAAGAAAATCTTGCCATTGGCAACTACATGGATGGATCTAGAGAATATAATGCTAAGTGAAATAAACGCTCAGAGAAAGACAAATACTGTATGATTTGTTTCCTATATGGAATTTAAGAAACAAAATGAACAAAGCAAAAAAAAAAGAGAGAGAGAGAGAGAGATGAACCCAAAACAGACTCAACTATAAAGAACAAATAGATGGTTAGTAGAGGGGAGAGTAGGGGGCGGGATGGGTGAATTAGATGAAGGAGTTTAAGAGTACATCTATATTGATGAGCACTGAATAATATACTGAATTGTTGAGTCACTATATTTTATACCAAAACTAATATAATATTGTATGTTAACTACACTGGAATTAAAATTAAAAAAAAAAAAAGGAAGACCAAATCTGGAAGTATCACACTCCCTGATTTCAAATTATACTAAAAGCTATAGTAAACAAAACAGTATGGTACTGGGACACAGAAAAATAGATCAATGACACAGAATTGAAAGCCCAGAAATAAGCCCACACATCTGGTCAATCAATTTATAACAAAGTAGCCAAGAACATACCATGGAGAAAGGACAATCTCTTGGATGAATACTGTTGGGAAAACTGGTCAGCCACTTGCAAAAGAACGAAATCAGACCACTAATACTTCATTTTGAGTTAATTTTTGTGTAAAGACTTGAATGTAAGACCCAAAAACATTAAATCTCTAGAAGGAAACATAGGCAGTAAGCTCCTTGACATTGATCTTAAAGTAATTTTTTTTAAAAATCTGACTCTAAAGGCAAGATAAATGAAAGCAAAAGTAAACATAAGGGACCGTATCAAACTAAAAAGCTTCTGCACAACAAAGGAAACCATCATCAAAATGAATAGGCTACCTACTGAATGGGAGAAGATATTCACATATCATATATTCAAGGGGTTAACATCCAAGACATAAAGAACTTATACAACAAAAACGAAAACAAACCCAATTAAACCCAATTAACCCAACCCAATTAAAAAAATGGACAAAGGAGGGGTGCCTGGGTAGCTCAGTCATTAAGTGTCTGCCTTCGGCTCAGGTCATGGTCCCAGGGTCCTGGGATTGAGCCCCGCATCGGGCTCCCTGCTCAGCGGAGAGCCTGCTTCTCCCTCTCCCACTCCCCCTGCTTGTGTTCCCTCTCTTGCTGTGTCCCTCTCTGTCAAATAAATAAAAATCTTTAAAAAAAAGATGGACAAAGGATCTCAATAGCCTGTTTCTTCCAGAGAGGACATTTAGGTGGCCAACAGGCATATGAAAAGATGTTCAACATCACTAATTAGGGAAACGCAAATCAAAACTACAATAAGGTCACTTCACACTTATTAGAAGGCCTATTATCAAAAAGATAAGAAATCATAAGTGTTAGGATGTGAAGAAAAGGGAGCCCTTGTACACTGTTGGTGAGACTGTAAATTGGTATAGCCACTATGGAAAACGGTATGGAAGTTTTTCAAAAAAAGAATAGAACTACCATATGATATAGCTATGTCACTATTGGGTATTTATCTGAAGAATACAAAAACACTAACTCAAAATGATATATGCATGCCTATGTTCATTGCAGCATTATTTACAATAGCCAATTTGTATCCAAAAAACCCCTAAATATCCATCAAGGAATGAATGGATAAAGATCTGGTGTATATATATACAATGGAGTACTTACTCAGCCATAAAGAAGAATGAAATCTTGCCATTTACAACAACATGGATAGACCCTGAGAGCATTATGCTAAGTGGAATAAATCAGAAGGAGAAAGATAAGATCCTGTATGATTTCACTCATATGTGGAATCTAAAAACAAAATAAATGAACAAACAAAACAATACAAAAACAAACTCCTAGATACAGAAAACAGATTGGTAGTTACCAGAGGGAAATGGGTTGGGTGGGGGAAAGGCGTCAACTGTAGGGAGATGGACGGTAACTAGACTTTTGGGAGTGATCACTTTGTAATGAATACAGATGTTGAATTAAAATGCTCTACATCTGAAACATAAAAAATGGTACTTAATACTGGGTCTTATTCTGAAGGGCATACCAAATTGATTTAAATATCACTACTGCCCTCAAGGAGCTTAAATTTAGTTAAAGTGGTAAGACATGAGTACAAATATTCAATCATAATTGGGGAAGACATATAGGGAAGGGGTTGATTGACGCACTGCCAAATACTTAGAGAGAAATTGCTGTTATTGTAAATGGAGCATAATGACAGCCCCACAAGGTGTTAAATTGCCTATAGAGCCTTGAAATAATTAACAAAATATCTCCAGTGGAAAATCAGTCATTTCCTAGTTATTACTCAAGCCTTCCTCACTTAAATTCTGTGCATAATTTCAGAAGCTTTTGTGTAGTAACAATGATTCATCTTGTATTTTATGTAGTCTTTTCTGGAATTATTGTTTGTATCTCTAAATACAGTCCACACAGGCTCAGATTTTCAATGCAATATTAATGTTGCATGTGCATAGAAATGTTCTCATTTACCTGTCTTTGCTGTTCTTATTTTAGTACTTTAAAAGCATTTGCAGCTGAGTCGTTTGTTTCTCTCATAGTGTGAGATGGGCTTATAGCTCACATATAGTGGAGGTGTAATAGCTAAACAGTTTTTATTTTAGCCTGGAGGATCATAGATCTGCCCCCTGGGATTTATGCCATCATTTCAAACCCCAAGCTAAGAAAAATGTATTGTCAGGCTTGCCTTACCATTCTTTCAAATGAAAGTTTAATCAACTTGACATTTACAGTAAGGAGTATCTTGGTGACAGCATTTATGGAGCATACAGAAATCTCTATCTAAAAGTAAATATGAAAATATGGTATAAAGGAGGATGGTTGAGTGTCAAATCCAGACTCCAGGTCGAAAAACACTCTTCCAGTGCTGAGACACAGCTGAGGAGATGTGGTCTCATGTTTTAGAGGCTATGCTTTTTCCTTCAACATTTATAGGTTTTATGACAAAATAGTTCCTTAGCCAAATAAGTTTGGGAAACACCTCATTCAAACAAAGGAAAAAAATGTTCAGAAATTCTCAGAACTTTTAGTATGTGAATATACTTAATTGTAGACTTAAAATGGTTAAACTTAATGTTTTTTTAACCACAATTTTAAAAAACCATGTGATTTTTCAATATAGTACTTTATTAAACCAGCTAAATGTAAACATAAAAAATGAAATTGCTTGAATATTTAAAGTTATTTCTCTCTAGGAAAAAAAATACTGGTGAAGAAATCTGTTCATTAGAATGCAAATTTAAAGGTTTCAAGATAGTCTCCTCAATTAAGGTAGCAACAGTACAAATATTTGGGGTTATGGTGAAACTTTCTTAAATTGTACTTCTATTAAAAAAAGGCATTTTAAAATTTTCAAATTAAGTTATTTCCCTAAATATACATATACAATCACTATAGAATCAAAATACAACCACTAAGAACTTTCATATTTCTAAATTAAACTTTATTATCATGAGTTGAGTAATTTATTCCTAAATTTTAACCTTTGGGACTCTAAACTTATCATTACTATTGTAATTTCCAGTACATTTCAGGCTAGTCTTACAGAAACATTTATCATTTTTAAGGAAGAGAATGTGCCTTGGAATGGGGGAAATGTGCTTCTGTACTTCCTTCTTTCATAGCTCTGTCCTAGAGCACTGTTTGGCTTTTCTGTTCTGTATGTGTAGTATTTACTAAAAGCACAATTCCTTTGGGAATTTGAAGGAATGTGTGAAGGAAACACAGATCCCACACAGTACTTAATAATCCTGCTTAAATGCATTAGAAAAACAAGATACGTATAGCAGCACAAAACCCCTTCTCACATCTAGAGCATTTGCTGCCCATTCCCCTTTTATGCAACACTGGGCAGGTGATTCTAGGAAATAGATATGGGTCTTACAATGAATAACTGACAACAAAAACATTAATATTCCTGCCACATAACCAAATCCACCTTGTGTGAAAGAAGACCTTATTCACTGTGTACAAATGGAGCGGTAAACACCCTCAGCGAGGTGGTAACTGAAGAGGCAGCTGTAGGAATTCCAGGTGAGAATTACAGAGATACTTGCCTTTTGTCTTCCTTACAGCCCCAGAACAGAGTTTTAGGAACTATGTGTGTGATTAAAGAAGGAAGCCTGGGAAACTTGTTAACAGGGTATTTCAGGAACAAGGGGGGCGGGATTCTAAGGCAAGTGACCCAAGATGAGCCCAGGACAACAGAAAGGCCCAATTTAAGGGAATTGAAATCATCCCTGGAGAGAATAAAAATGTCTTTCTTCATGAAAGTGTCTCTCATGAACTCCAAGGTAATTAGAACTTTCCACAGCACTGAAGGGATAGATGATCATGGTCTAGGTTTCACCCAATTCATATTTTCCTATGTAAACCAGGAAGACATGGAGCCTGAAGGCTGGTGGGGAGGCTGCCTGGAGATATGCATAGGGAAACAGATCTCCTCAGATTTCCCACCTATTATCTCAACCCTGAATCTCCAGAAGAGCTTTTTTTTAAGATTTTATTTGTTTATTTGACAGAGAGAGACACAGTGAGAGAGGGAACACAAGCAGGGGGACTGGGGAGAGGGAGAAGCAGGCTTTCTGCCAAGCAGGGAGCCTGATGTGGGGCTCGATCCCAGGACCCTAAGACCGTGACCTGAGCCGAAGGCAGACGCCTAATGACTGAGCCACCCAGGTGCCCCCAGAAGAGCTTTCTAGAAAGAAGGTCCCTTATGGGTGGGAATGTGAAGGAGGAGAGAGGAAGGACTGATGTCAGCCTCATGCCCCACCCCAATGTTTTTTAAATATGCCATACAGAGACTTCATCAGGATAATGCAGAAAGGGAATCCATGCAGAAGGCAAGAAAAGGAGACCAGCCCCAATTGCAGGCTAGGCTACAACAAGAGTAATTACTATAAGAGCTTTTGGAGAATTCTTAAAGCTTTCAACACTCCAATGTTCATTGTTCCCCCCCCCCAACCCTCGCCTTTTCAGACAGTATTAGGAGCAAAACCCTAAAATAAAAAGAATGTGTGATCTTTTAATTCTGTGTCAAAGAAAAGCCAGAAAGCGAAGGAGACTATATCTTAATTACATATACAGTCTTGAGAGTGAGAGCAGCTAGAGAGAAGGGAGAGAATCCACCACATCTCTGAGATCTGGGATTCATGAGAGGCCATGGGAATGCCTGCTTGAGATGGAGCAGGGGACCCAGGAGTTTTATCCAAAAGAGATTCCATATTGGTTTTCTCAAAATGACTGATTCAAACTAACATGCTTATTATTTTTTCAATTGAACTGCTATAAGGAGACTACAATTGAATCATTTCTACTAGATATCCAGGTGTTATAGTATAAATTGATATGCTGAACTATAAGATGAAAAAGATCATCTTTTCAAGCTCCAGTGTAAGGCAAAAACAATAGGAAATCCTGTCTAGTTATTAAATCATTTGTATGTTTTTTTTCCTCTAATAGTGAATCATCTGAATTAAGAGTTGTACCTAGAGAAATTTTAAGATACCCACTTGACTCTGGTAAACACCATTAGATGTGTCATCTTGATTCACAATTTCAGAGAATCCATCCTGCATTATTTTCTCCCATGTACCTTTATTTCTATATCAGTAGTGACACAAGGTTAAAGGTCATCATTATTCTCTTCTGTTTATACAAGTTAAACATTATTCTGCTTCATGGCTTCCTACTGAGGTATCTTTTTATATTAGTTCTCACATCATATTATTTGAGTGGTCTGACTCCATGGACAGTTCCAGAACACATCAGGCTTCTTCTTACTGCAGGTTCAGGCCATTTTCTTCACCAACTCCCAAATACCTGAAAGTGGTTCTTAAACCTTTCCATGCACAAAAATCACCTGGGATCTTGTTGAAATGCTGACTCCTGGTTTCACACTTAAAATTAGTTTGCCCAGTGATTCAATTGCAGATGATCCTCGGATCCTATATTAACAAGCAGTGCTTTACTTTCCCTTTTTCTGCCTCCCTAATAGAGCCTATCCACATGGATTTCTTCCTCAGACTCTATAGTGGTATGTTGACCTCTGATTTAGCCCTGAATCTTTTTGCACTATTTCATGTGGTTCTATCTCAGTTCTAAACTCTACTGAACACTCCTGGGAGGAACCCCATGGTATGCAATATGCAATGATAATATTGCATGGCAAGTTCATGGAACAAAGACCTCTTGATGGCAGCAGGATGGAGTTATTTATAGCCTTGAAGAGGACCGGAGAAAGAGGCCATGGGAGAAAGCAGTCTTTCAACAAAGGAAGCCCAGCGTGGGGGAAGGGGTGCAGCGTCCTCCCTCAGCACCACTATAGGTGTGGGAACATGGAGGCAATGTATTAGCAGTGTGGGGCCCCACAGAGCCCGGCCTCCTGGCTAACTTTATCCTCTTTACTTGCTGTTACCTGTAGACTTTAGAGTACCCAACTAGAAAAGGAAATTTTATTATGTGATCTCTAAAATCCCTTCCGATGCTATAGAGGCTGGGAATTTACTCCTATCTAGGAAAAGTACCAGAAAGATCGGTGCACTAAGGAAGTACTTTCTGGCTGTGAAAGTTTTCAGTTCCTTTGTTCTCAGCTCTCTTTTCCTAATTTCAAATTATTTGCTCATTAGATTTTTTCCTACATATTTTCTCCCGTTTTTAATTTCTTATGAGAGGCAATGCCATTTGATGTTATACGTAGTTATTCCGAGACTTTTAACACACGGATATTCTTTCCTGCCACTTCTTGTGAGAAATGCTTCTTTGAAGATTTTTGCATCTGAGAATCTTCCTGAGACATTCTGTTTTATTATCCTGTCTTCTTTTTGCCAATATCTGTAAAACCATTTTCCACTTCATCTCACAATTTATTTCTCTTTTCCATTGCTCTGTAAAATGTGCATTTCATAATATAGCTACATTATATAAGTCTCCAGGCTCCTTCCAGCCCTAAAAGAATGTGTATAGTTTTATAAATAAGCTTTTTATAAAGTGGATTCTTCTTATTAGTCTAGTTGATAAGTATCATTTAGGTATCTTTTACAATACAAATAATGGGGAAGAAGATTACTTTTCAAATTTTCCTTATAATTTCTTCTATGAGTATTTAAGAATTATTTCTCTTTTCTATCTTTTGTAACAATATATTTTAAATGTTTATTTAGTTTTCTTTGATGCTAAGTATTATCACTTTTTTATTAAGGCAAAATAAAAAAAGTTAAAGACAAATTTAAAAGGAAATATATTAATTACAATTCCCTCAGTTTACCACAGAAATTTTCACTCCTGCGTGTTATTGACATGAACATTTTAACAAAACTATATTCATCGCATATGCCATCTTGTAATCTTAATATTATCAGTTATCTCAATCATAATTTTTAATGATTACATAATGTTTCATTGAGTTAGTGTGACATAGTTCCCTTTTTGCACATTTAGGTTTGTTAACCTATTATTTTTTTGATACTGCTATCATCATCTTCATGCAAATAAGTTTTCATTATTTTAAGATGGTATCTTCAGGAACAGGACAGCTAAGTCAAAAGATAGGAACACTTTAGAGTTTCCTGATAAAAATGATCATATTGCTTTCCAAAATGGGTTGTATAAATTTGCATTTCCACCCTCAGTATAAATGTACTAGTTAAACATAACATTATTCTAAGCAGCTACTCATCTTTTAAAAGATTGTGGTCAAATACATGTAAGATAAAAAAATGGTTAAAAGGGTAAATTTTAAGGGTACAACTCAGTGGTATTAAGTACATTCATAATATTGTACAACCAACACCACTATCCATTTCCAGAACTTTTTAAAAATCATCCTACACAGAAACTCTGTACGTATTAAACAATTTCTCATTCTTCCCTCCTCCCGTCCCTGGTAACTTGTATTCTACTTTCTGTGTCTGAGACCTAATCCAGGTACCTCATTTAAGTGGAATCATGCAATATTTTTTCTTTCATGTTTGGCTTATTTCACTCAGCAAAATGTTTAAGGTTCATCCATATTGTAGCACGTATCAGAATTTCATACCTTTTAAAGGCTACATAATATTCCATTGTATTTATATACTACATTGTGTTTATTCCTCCATCTGTCAAGCATTCGGGTTGCTTCACCTTTTGGCTATTGTGAATAATGCTGCTTTGAACACTGGTGTACAGTGTCTGAGTTCTTAACTTTCAATTCTTTTGAATATATATTGAGAAGTAGAATTGAGGGATTATATGGTAATTTTATGCTTAACTTTTGAGGGGTGCTATTCTCTTAATGGTTAAAAAAAGTTCTGTTTTACTTGGTATTTTATTTTTTATAAGATTGTTTTTTTCACCTATATTGCTTTACATTGCATCTTCTAGGAATTATATAATGCACAGCCTCTGTCCATTTATTAATTCCCACCCCCCCGTTTTTCTGAAACTGAGTGAGCTCTATGGTGGGCATCTGTTCCTTTTGCCTACAGGGCCCTTTCCCTTTCATACCTGGATTTTCCTTTGGGAACTACCCCTCTTCTGCAAGCTACACTGGTGGGGCATTCAGCATATCCCTATTCCCTGGCCCGTTATATGGCTCCTGCGATTTGAACTTTAAGAATGAAACAAAAATAGAAAATGATGAAAGCTACGTTAGGATTCTTACAGCTTCTGAGAAGATTGCTCAGCCATTAGTTTGTTACCCTTATTTACACACTTCCCCCGTTTTCCAACTTAGTTTTACAAGCTGCATCATAAAACTTAATTCCAATTTTTTACTATAAAATTGTTAACTAGAACTGGTTTCTATTGTTTATAACTTGACTATATAGTCCTTAGTCAAATTTTATGTAAAATTTTTGCTAGTTCATTTACTCTTTTTAAATTTTAGTTTTGCTATTTATATCATTTTATATTTAGTTTTATTATTTTTACTGTTTAGAAGATTTCAATTTTGTGGAATTTTGTAGAATTAAGTTTTTAGATCTTTTTATATGACCTTTTACCAATGCCTTCAAAGCTAAAATACTAGCTTCCCTTTGTCAGTCAATAATACAATCAAAAGAGAAAATGAAGAGATTAATCTGAATCGTTCTAATGTATGCTCATTTTCTATTATTTCTAAGTTATTTTTTTTCCACATTTTCTAGTAGCAAGTGACTTTAATTTTGTTTTTGTTTGTTTGTTTGTTTTTTTATAGTTCCAGCTATCCAGGCTCTCAATGTGTTTGACTTTAGGGTGAAATAGCCACTTTTCTCTTTTGGAGGAATCCATTCCAAAGCTCTTAAGATAGTGATATTCTATATCTATTTTAGGAAGGCAGGAAGTAGTGGAAGCATGTTCATAGCTGTTCTCTTCCTAGTCTTATTTCTTCTTTCTTTCTAGTACAGCGAAGATGAGAATCATATAGGAGGCAAGAGAGTGGCTCTGGCTTATCGTCTGGGAGATGGAAGCAACGGCGGATGCTGGAAGAGTGCCCTAACCAAGAACAAGGGCTACATGGGAGAATGTAGAATAGGAGAGTATCAACTAAGGGTAAATGACAAAAATAATGGAGGCTCATTCCTGGGGTCATGCTAAGGGTCTAACCTCAGAGTCTAAAACATATATAATAGCAGTAATATAAAATTTTCTTATCATATGAAATCTTACACTGAAGCTAAATATCTACAGCAGGTAAGCAGAGTGGCTGTTGAAGTCAAGCCTATCTGATCTCTTCTTATCCTGCAATGATCCCTACGATACCCTTGGGACTCTGGGATCCTACAGGACATGATTTGAAAATGACTGGTTTAAAGGAAAAGAGGCATCATACATCATGACAATTTGTGCCCAGGAGAAAATGGCTGACAGTAGCTTAAATAACACCTCTCTCTCTCTCTGAAGAAGTGTTCATTGGAATAGGGATCAAAGGCACTGAGCCTCAATAGAGGAATTTCATAAATCAGAGTGAGTGGAAGAACTGGCAGGGGAGGGAGGTGGTGGCAGGCATGGAACTAATTCAACTGTTTTCAAAGCATGAATGTGTCCTGTCACCTACTCCCCGGAAGTGCTGGACACAGACAATTTATTGTGAGTCATCATCATCACAAGACGCCCGATACCTTAGAAGCCCTCAGTGCACTCCTCACACAAATGGATACCAATTCTACCAAATAGCCTACCTCATGTATATACCCAATAATAAATACACATTTGAATTGATTCCCAAGGAAGACTGGGAGAGGAGAATAAACTTTGAATACAATTATGGCAAATTAGAAGAGTTTAAGATTTTCTCCAAGTCAATCAAACCAGGCTAACATATTTAAAGGGAAAATGGCAAGTGGTGATTATTTAACGTCTGAGAGCCTGACAGAGGGTTTTGTTTGTACTCTCAGCCAAAGAACTGAATGTTCCATAATGTCACTGAAGAATGAAATGTCATCTGGTGGAATTAATGGCTGATAAATTTAGAGCAAGTTGAAGAAACTATTACTTTGTACCACATTTAGCCAACCTGTGATACCCACTGCCTCAGGAGGTTATAGAGTTGAGCACTGTCATTGGATTTAAAGCAGAATGAATAACATTATGATTAATAAATGCCAGTTCCAGCTCTTCAAACCAAGATAAAAGGGGTGATTAAAGTACATATTTAAGAGCACAGGCCAATTGCTGTAGGGGTCAGAAGCAGGGATCTTTCTCTTGTAAACACGGATATGGAACTAACTGTACCGAACTCAGGAAGCATTTAACCCCTCTGTTCTAACTAGGTTTTGCCACAGCCGTCCAAGAGCAGAGTTCTATGTGCTTGCCCAGGAGAAGGGCTGCTATAGGCTTAAGTATTTAAGATGGTCAGTGCAATGCCTGTGCTGAGCTTCTGCAACCCATGAGATACAACCAACAAGCGAACACAAGCCAAGACTTTTTCTCTTGCCACCCTTATCTACCCTTCCAGCCTCAAACTGGAGTTCCATCCTGCAGACCAAAATAAATGATGGGTCTCCCCCTTCTCCATCAGCTGAGTACTTGTTTCCTCCTAGTCCATTCTGTGCTCTTATCTTTAACAAATGAAGATTCTCTATTTTTGAGCATCTGCTCATGGTTTCTATGCATCCTCTCATCCTGATAATCTGGATTGGATCACGAAGAAATACGAAGAATCCCTGAACACTTTCTTTTACACAGGTGTTCAAAAATCAAAAGTCAAAAAAATCCAAGTAGGTAATGTGTGTACAGCACCCCAAGGCAAGAATATTAACTTCCTAAAATAAAATCAACATTTATTTTTACTATATTAGAAGTACACTACAAAATCTAAACCGACAATGGTATTTTGGGTTATAGATGAAATTCAAAACAAAAAAATTTAAAAATTTCTAATTCTAATTCTTCTGGATTAGAATTCTAAAACTAACTTTTTTTTTCTAAATAAGATGTATTGTCTTGCATTTCTCTTTGAAATGGACAGTCCAGAATTTGGCCTTAAATCCCTTAATTGGGAACAATATTTAGTTTTATTCCATTGCATAATGGAGAACAGATGTACCCAAATGTAGTTACTTCCAAACATAGTTTGGTTTTATATTTAGAATAACTACTCTCAAGACATTTAAAGAAATCTAATTTTCCAACACCATCATATTCAGCATTCAGTATATGATACTGCTATATGATTTTATTTGATAACTCTTCATTCATTCTATCAGTATTAATCGAGAGAGATGAAGTGAACAATATTAATTTTCAAAAAGTTTGAAGGAAAGAATCCTGTTTGGAATTGGGTCTTCAACTCTTACTGGGGAATGCTTATAATGTCCAATTCTGAAAACCAATTTTAGTTTAAAGTATACTCGATTATTGCCTGCCAAAGAAACGGTTTTCCTAAAATTAAGATAATCAAAACATGTATTTTAAAATTTATAAGCTCTTTTACATTTGTATTAATAGATAACTTTTCATGTTAGCATTACTTATTTGATTCAAAATAGGACTCCATTCAAATTTCTATTGTTTTTCTCAGTTCATTAAAATTTCCATCATACATTGTCTTTATATGGTTTGTTCATGTTTTAAATTGCATTCTTTTGACAAAGACATACTTTGCATATTGCAAACATGTAAGAGAAGCCTTTTAAGTTTTTATTTGAATTCCAGTTAACATACAGTATAATATTAGTTTCAGGTGTACAATATAGTGATTCAACACTTCTGTACAACACCCAGTGCTCTTCACAACAAGTATACTCCTTAATCCCCATTACCTATTTAACCCATTCCCCCACCTCCATTCTGGTAATCATCAGTTTGTTCTCTATAGTTAAGAGTCTGTTTCTTGGTTTGCCTCTTTTTCTCCCCCCTTTGCCCATTTATTTTGTTTCTTAAATTCCACATATGAGTGAAATCATATGGTATTTGTCTTTCTTAGCATAATACTCTCTAACTGGCAAGATTTCATTCCTTTTATGGCTGAATAATATTCCATTGTGTGTGTATGTATATGTGTATATATACACATACATACAAAAACACTGACTATATAATCAGTGTGTGTGCGTGTGTGTATACACACACACACACTGATTGAGCTATTGTAGATAATGCTGCTATAAACACGGGGATGCGTGGATCCCTTTGAATTAGTATTTTTATATTCTTTGGGTAAATACCTAGTAGTGCAATTGCTGGATCGTAGGGTAGTTCTATTTCTAACTTTTTGAGGAAACTCCATACCATTTTCCACAAGGGCTACACCAGTTAGTATTCCCACCAACAGTGCAAGAGGGTTCCCCTTTCTCCACATCCTCACCAGTTTCTTGTGTTGTTGATTTTAGCCATTCTAACCCATGTGAGGGGATAGCTCATTGTAGTTTTGATTTGCATTTCCCTGATGATCAGTGATGTTGAGCATCTCTTCATGTGTCTGTTGGCCATATGCATGTCTTCTTTGGAAAAATATCTATTCAGGTCTTCAGCCCATTTTTAACCGGATTATTTGTCTTTTTGGGCATTGAATTTGATAAATTCTTTTTAGATTTTGGATACTAACCTTGTATCAGTTATGTCATTTGCAAATATCTTCTCCCATTCCAAAACCTGATTTTTAGTTTTGTTGATTGTTTCCTTCACTGTGCAGAAGCTGTTTATTTTGATAAAGTCCCAATAGTTTATTCTTGCTTTTGTTTCCCTTGCCTCTGGAGACATATCTACAAAGAGGCTGTTATGGCTGATATCAAAGAGGTAACTGCCTGTGTTCTCCTCTAGGATTTTTATGGTTTCAAGTCTCACATTTAGATCTTTAATCCATTTTGAATTTATTTTTTATAAACACTTAGGAGTTGTCTTTAATTCAACAAAGAACTCTGCTCTCTCCTACTTTAATTATATTGCCCTCCAAGTCTCTATCTCATTTTCTACTTTTGCTAGAGACATAAGACATAAAACATATCTTATCTCCAGAAAAACAACAGCACAACTATAAGAAAAATGAGAACGGACACTTACCCTCAGTGTCAGGCTCATAAAATAAGAAGTGAGTGCAAAAAACTGGAGAGGGTACCAGAATAAAGGGCAATTACACAGCTTCAGCCAATCACTGCCTTAAGTGCTGAGACGCAGTGTTGCTAGAACATCTGAGTATTTCTGACAAGGGCAGATGCCTAGATTTTCTCCCAAGTTTTAAATATAGCTAATTACAATTTTAAAAATATAATGCATATCACTACACACTTAAAAGAAGGGCTATAACTCAAAAGATAAACAGTAACAAGTGTCGGTAAGGATATGGAGAAATTGGAACCCTCATAACATTGCTGATCAGAATATAAGATAGTATAATTCCTTGGAAAACTATATAGCTGTTTCTTAAAAAGTTAAAGTTAACATATGACTTAGTAATCCTACTCCTAGAAATTTATCCAACAGAAATAAAATCATAGTCCACACAAAGACATTTTGCAAGAGTTTATATCAGCATTATTCATTATAGCCCCAAACTGAGAACTCAAACGTCCATCAACTGGTGAATTAATAAACAAAGTGTAGTATCCATGTAATGGAATATTACTCAACCATAAAAAGGAATTATCTACTAATATATACTATAGCACGAATGAAATGCAAATCACTATGCTAAGTGAAAGAAGCCAGATGCAAAAGACTACACTTTTTTATGTCTTCATTTATATGAAGTGTCCAGAATAGGAAAATCTATACATACAGAAAGTAGATCAGTAATTGCCTAGGGCTTCAGGGATTAGGGGAGCTGGAGAAAAATGCGGAATGACTAATAATGGGTAGGGGATTTCTTTTGAGGAGGATAAGGACATTCTAAAATTGTGCTGATCACTGAACAACTCTGTGTCTATAATGAAGACCATTGAATCCTAGGCTTTGAATGGGTGAATAGTGTGGTATGTGAATCATAGCTATAAAATTGTTTTCTTAGAAAGAAAATGGGAAGCAAAGTTTTAGAACAGGGAAGAGAAAGCAGAAAAGAGTGGGAAACAGCAGAAGTGAGAAATCAAAGCTGGGCATTATATAGTGCCCTGGTGAGCAGAAGGCAAAGTCTGTCATTGGTGGAATAAATGGCTGATGGGCTTATCCCTAAGTCCACCCAGAGCTGAATGCTTGATTGATATTGGGAGTTAATGCTTGATGGCATCAGTAAGGAGAAGGAGTGGCATCAATACTGGCGACCACCATGACTAACCAGCGCCTCCCTGATCTCACAGAGAGGGAGGAAACCCCAATGATTATGAAAATTAAATGTCCCATCATTTATGTGAGTGGGATCTCAGTGTAGATTAAATTTAATTTAGAGGAACACTGCAATAAAGCTGGCTGAAAAGGCATTGTGATTATCTCATTGATATTCATTCTCTTCCTCACCCTTTGTGTACAGCATGGGGGTCGGCAGAGACTGATCCCCAAGGACAAGCCCTAATCAGTCTGAGTCAGCATAAACCCATCTCTTCTGCCACAGTACAGACCTACCTCATATAAAATGTTCTGCTTTGTGATAGAATAGTATATAGTTTTTGAAATGTCAAACCATTTTCAGACAATTTCTTTTACCTACATGAGGCTTTTCCTTTTTATCCTAAAACACACTAAAAATAGAATAATATAAATAATATTTTCAAGATTATGGTACAGGAGAAGACATGCTCATCAATGTACTCAACACAAACATTTTCTAGTCAGACAATGTCATATGGATCTAATTTGAATTACATGCAATGTTTAGATAAACCCAAAACAATTGACTTTGCTTATGTATGCCAAATGAGGGGGATAAAGGGTTTGCTGCTTCAACAACTCTTAGTCTGTTGTGAACATGTACTATTTCCATGTGTTTCAAAGCATTCTTTTGCTTAGCTATTACTTTATCCTAAAAGTGTTTTTCTATTATAGAACTTTTAAGTGCTTTTGGAGTGCGAGATGAACTGAGTCCCAAAAGATTGGATGATTGGAGAAAGTGGTAAAGGATAAACCCTTAGTACATGCTATTTTGTGTATAAATTTGTATTTACTTTCAAATTACTGGAGTTTTGAAAATTATGTAGTTATTTGCATTGTTCAATTGTTATTGGGAATTGGGATAAAATGCATCACAATTTTTCTTTTAAAATTAATGGAAATTGGTTTTCCACTTAATGACTTTTCACTTAACATCAGGGGTTTCAGGAAGGAATTAGTCATAAACAAGGGACAGGTGTAAGTGTTTCCCATAACGAAGTCAATCTGAGCATGACATTTCTTTGGCTATAAAATGTGGTTCAGTGTTTTCATTGAGTTTCATTGGGAATAGTTCAGGAAACTCATTTGATAGTTAGAGAAGGGACTGGCTCTTCCAACCTGAATGTGGATAGTGAAATATGTAGCTCTGCAAGTAGCTGGCAGCCATTTTGTGACTGTGTCAGGGAGACAGATAGCTTTGGACTGAAGCTGACATCATGAAAGGCAGAGTGGAGAGACGAATAATCCATGGCTTTGAGGATATCATTTATATGCTGACTCAAATGAAACAGAAAAGTCACCATATTTCTGGAGTTTTTATCTATGTCTCTTTAAGGCAAACTGATCTGAGTTTTCTATAAATTACAACAGAAAGTGTCACAAATTTGGTCTTCCCTTTCCAGAAGTATGGCAGACTACATATGCAGAGAAATCCCTTCAGAAACAAGAAAAATAATACAAAGTAAAATATTTTTAAAAATCTCTCTCAGAGCATAGCTGAGCTGAGCAGGAAGTTAAGAAATGGAAATAGAGGAGACAAATAATGAGCAAGTGTGGTTCCATGAGGATCAGTTGAGCACTGGAGCTGGCCTCATCCCTGAGGGTATCTGCTCATTCTAATAGACTCATCTGAGTTTTTAACTGGCCATGTGTTTGGTGGAACAGAAGCCAAAACCAGGGTCCAGAGCAGAGTGGAAGGTGGGATCAGAGACACTTGCATCAAACCAGAACCACTTGGAGAGCAACACCTAGGTTGGGGGAATAAGAAAACAAATGTGACCTACAAAGGGAAAGATGTTTGTCTCAACCTTCTCTCTGGATAGAGGAGAAATAAAGAAAAAAAGTCCCCCTTGAGATTGCTTAACCACAAGTCATATTTACATGGATTTGCCCTGAAATTTATACTGCCTGGAAACAAACTGAAATTTTAGTTTAAAAGGATCCAAAGTTGTAACTTTAGGTACTACAGTTATGGAAAAATGCACTTTAAGTGCTGGCCTCAAAGAATTCCCCCAGATAGAAATCCAAGGATTAGGAAATCACAATAAAAAATTAACACATGAGGTTAAAAGATTAACACGTCAAGAAATAAACAACCAAAGTCAGCATATATAACAGAGGCAGCTGTACTTTAATACAAATATTGTTTCAAGACTTTTGAAGTGTAGCCAAAAGTTTTGGGTTTCTTTTAATCTTTGTCAGAGAGAGAGAGAAGGAACACAAGTAGGGGGAGTGGGAGAGGGAGAAGCAGGCTTCCTGCTGAGCGGGAAGCCCAATGCAGGACTCGATCCCAGGACTCTGGGATCATGACCTGAGCCAAAGGCAGACGCTTAACCAACTGAGCCACCCAGGCGCCCCTGTAGCCAAAAGTTTTTAGAGGGAAATTTAAAGCCTAACATGCTTATATTAGGAGGGAAAAAAAGCAAAACTCAAAGTCAATTCCATAAGCATTTACGACATTAGAAAATGAGCAAAACAAACCCAGAAAATGTAGAAAGAATAAATTAAGAATGGAAAAGTATGAAGTAGAAAAAAGATGAGAGGATGGACAAAACCAAAAGTGTTTTCTTGAGGGAAAAAAAAAAGAAAAAGAAACTAATGAAGTTGACAAACCTCAGGTAAGATTGGTTAGGGAAACAAAAGAGACAGCACAAAATATTAGCAATTGAAAAGGGCATAACTAAAGAGGTAGCAGAGATTGAAATAAAATATAAATAACTCTAATACAATTGAAAAATCAAGTGAAATAAATAAAATACTTTTAAAAGTCACCAAAAAAAAAAAAAAACTCAAGATTGGTCTAGAAATAAAAATCAAAATGATTATTAGTTCAGAATTCTCCCTCAAAGAAAATAGCAAGACCAGGTGATTTTGTAGGAGAGTTCAACAAAATATTCAAAACAGAGATAACTCCAAACCTAAACTTCCCGTTAATAAGATAAAAGGAAGACTCTCCAATTCAGTTTATATATCTAATTTCTCTTGTTATCAAAAAATAAAGTAAAAGAAGGGTGAAAAACAGGCCAATCTTTTATTAATGCAGGAGCAAAAAAAGTTTCTAAAAAAGAAAAAGTGCAAATTTAATTTAGCAATGCATAAAAAGATCATCCGTCATCACGGAGTTGGATATTTTCTAGGAATACAAGTTGACTTAATGTTAGAAAATCTATTAAATAATGTATTACATTAACATATAAAAGAAAATTTATATAATTTCAAATGCAGAAAAAGTAGTTAATAACCTTTAATAATCATTTTTGATATAAATTTTTAGTGTGTAAGGCATAAAAAGGAATTTCTTTAACCTGAACACAGTGTATATAGAAAAGTTATAGCAAACATTATTATCAATGGTGAATCATTATAGTTATTCCCAATATAACTATTTTTATTCAACTTTGGACTGAATTTCATAGTTCATGGACTAAGGGGAGCAAAAAAATCTCTAAAGATTGAAAATAAAGTCAATTGTCGTTACTCAAAGATTATTAAAATGGAAAACCCAAAGGCATTTACCCAAATTACTATAATTAATCATAGATTTTAGCAAAGTTACCAGTTATAAGATCAATAACCAAAAGTCAGTGGCATTTTTGTATACCAGCAACAAACTGCTAGAAAAATGAAAACTCAAGAATATACTACTCATAACAGCAAAAAATTTTAAAGTACCCAGATAAAGATTCTAACATAAAGTATGCAAAAAAAAAAAATGTTTTGGTTTTGGTTTTTGCCATTTGCAGTTCATTCCTTAAAACAAATCAAGCAAAACCTATGCTATGATTTAAGTGGGGTTAAAGAAGGGTTTGAAAGTGAAGTCTTAGACGGTCAACGAATCTTTCTTTTTCCTTTTTTAGCTCTACCTTCCATCGGACACCCAGAATTACTAGGGTCATAAATCTTTTGCAGATTCTGCAATGCGAATCTGTGTGCTTCTAAACTTTCCCACTGATGGTCTAGCTTTCTTGGATCTGCTACATCAGTTACCACACCCCCAACAACAACCCAGGTTTCACTGCCTTCTCCTTTCTTTTTCTCCCACCTTTACTGTTGTTTGAGAGAGCTTCTGAAGAACATAGAGGTGAGTGTGGGTGTTCAATTCACAGTGGCTTGTTTGTTTTGGGGGGAGTTTTTGGTTTGGGTTTTTGTGTTGTTTTTAGTTGTTTTTTGTTTTTTTACCAAAGGGCCACTCAAACTTTCTATAAGCACATCCCTGTGGGAAATAGGAATTCAGTTGGAAATCAGACCAATCAGGTATTTATTGGCAACTGAGGAAAGATGCTGCTGTTTTTGCAGCAAGACAGGATGTTCCTAGGAACCCTAACCGTGGCCAGCAATTACCTTAACTGGTTTGGCCAACATTCCAAATGCATTTAAACCTAGATTGAGGGTATTACCAGTGACTGAGTTGGAGTCAAATCTAACAAATGGGCTATAGGGGATTCCAAGGTGTTGCTCTTTGGGGCCTGGTTAAATGTTGCCTTCCCCTCAGGGGTAGGGTGAGAGAATCCAAGGCTGTAACAACTCCCTTAAAAGCATGAGGTTGACTAGTACGTGGTGATGCTTTTGTGAGGTGTGTAAATAAGGCATGACAGCAGTGATGTACCCCTTTCCTTTCTCCCCGACCCAGAGAAAAGGTATAATGCAATGACATGCCTTTTAGATGTCCCCGCCTTTGCAACTGATGTTTAATATGCACTGTTTGCTACCGCTCTTCTTTTTTAGGTTTTTCATATTACACATGTACCTTAAGGGTGATTGCTCACAACTGACACAGTTTCAGAAATACTTTTTAATGATGATTTAAAAAGATAATCTATAAGAACTTTACTAATTTAGGCTGTGGATCCTTATCTATAGCTGAACAAAATTACACTGTAATTTCCTTCAAAACTTGTAATTCAGCACAGAATCAAATCTTTCCTTTCATCTTCAGATCGTCTGCCTAGTTTCCAAATCCCTTGAGATCAATCTAACCCTTCAAGATTTTCTTCCTTTTAACTCCTTCCTTCTCAGGATCTCAAATCATGAACCTTTTTCTCAGAATCTGTCAGTGGGAGTCCTGCAACAAACCTTGGACAACATTTTAAACGTTAGGCAATTGATCTAACGACCATTATCTAGGTCTAGGAGGTTAGGATTTTGTTTCTAAATTTATCACAAGATAAAATACAAAAATATTAATATATATCATTGTTCCCAGTTCTTTATAACCTGAGTACTGAAATATTATAAGAAAGAATAAAATAAATGGGAAAGCGGGAAGAGAAGAATGTGAATTATATAAAATATAAAGTGACCCTTCTAGAGGAAAATGTAGATAGACTTTTTCAAGAAGCTCCTATCCAAAAAGTGATGTAAAAAAAAATCATGAACTATATAGACCAGACTTAACGGAAAGGCTGACAAAATAGTAAATAAAAATAAAAGGCAGGCATTATTATCCCAGTCAGAGAGATGGGATATAAAAAGGTTATTCCATAGAAGTCATTATTTTAATCATGCTTTATAAAAGCCTTTTTAATGTTCAGAAAAAATATCATGCTGCTATATTTATACCTTTAAAAAACATCGGCTTGGCATTTTTTATTGAGCTTGCACTTGTTTCCATTATATCCTCCCTGAAGTCTTTTCCAACTTCCAAAACAAAATTAATTACTCTCCCCTTAAGGTCTCATAGGACTTTGAACAGAATTTTCTTGTAGGACTTATAGTTAACTGTTTGGTATTGTTCTTCCCTTCTTAGGTTGCCATGCGTTCCTCTAGGAAAAATATTATGATTGACTGTTAACCTCAGTGCGAAGGTACATAATATGAATAGAAGACCGTTTTCTTTATCCTTTTTTTATTATTGGCTTTTTAATGTGAACATTTAACTGGACATTTAACTTGTGTAGTTTATGTCTATTCACCCTCATTTAAAAGTACATTTATCATTTCTTTCATTAAGATACAATCTCTTACTAAAGTTCTAATGATATTGCACCAAGAGCCATAAATTAAATGGCAATGGTATTTATTTTCATTTGGTGATCTTTCTCATAAACAGAATTCTTTATTAGTAATTACTGTAACAAAACTCAATGTCCCAGTAGAATAACAAAAAAAGTCACCTGTACCTTACTATAAGTTCCTTCCACCTCGGGCTTAGCCAATGACAATGGCCTGTTTCATTGACCAGTTTTCTAAATGTGAAGTACATCTGGTCTGAAAGCATAGGAGAAAAATCTATGCCAAACTTTGAAGACACAGTTGCCTTTCTTGCACCTCAAAAATTGTCTAAATGGGAGGAATAAGAATGGTAATGTTTTTTAATTGCATTTCATGAGAGAGAGAGAGAGAAAGAGAAGGTAAATGACAATGACATTTAAGTCTATTAATGAAGTGTTACACTACGGATCTTAAGGTTTCTTGTCTGGTTCTGGTTTCAACACCTCTGTCATTAACTATATGCTTTGTCCGTGACATTCTACTCTTTCTTAGACAAAAAAATAAAGGTGTAAGACTAGATGAGAGCCAACATTCTTTCCAATACTTCTGCAGCACTACCACCTTGTAACAAAGCCTTTTCTATTTGTGTAACCAAAGCACTTTGGATGGGGTTCAATCCCTACCCACCCCATATAAAATTCCAGACTACACCAAAGTATTGTTATAGGGAAGCTCTAGCGTGTGTGTGTAATCACACTCCATGCCCACAGGGTTGGAAACACAGCTATATCTCATGATATAAAGCAGCTTTGAGCTGGTGATAGGTTAACATTAAAAGGATCAAGACTTGCTTTGACATGGGCTGACATTCAAAAATTAGATTTAATGTTAACAGCTGGAATGCTCAAGAAAATAAAGAGTAAGTAAGGGAGAGACAAATGGAGTTAAATTAGAGCAAGTGGGTGTTAAAGGCATGATGGAATTATTTTCAACTCAGTTTAGAAAGGTTTCATTGAATAGCTAAAAAAGGTAGAGTTGGCATAAATTCTCAACTATGATTACAAAATATAGAAAAAAAATGCCTTAGGTGGAAATTTTCATCTTTCAAGGTAAGTATTATGCCATTGGAAATTTTTTTTTTAAGAGAAATGACTAATCCTAGAGCTTTTTTAGCACTTTTCAGCTACACAGCACTTGAAAAACATGCTAATACTTAAAAATCAAGAAGACCTGTTAAGTCTCAGGAGGCAGATTTATTTTCCTCTCATCATATTTGCCAGAAAATTAACTTACAAGTCTGAGCAGCAGAGGTTATGTTTGATTAAAAAGCTTTTGATGGCTGACAGGGGGTGCACTTTGAGGTGTATTTGGTGAGCTGGTAAGTAGCTGATAAGAACCAGGATGTAAGTATCTCCAAAGTATCCACAAATTCTTTTCCACCTACATCTCTGCACTCAGTAGACCCCCTCCATTAGAGTCACAGTGGGGTTTTGGAGTTGGGGATAGGGCTTACTGAAAGCAAATTTCTGGCCCCCACTCCAGACCTACTGAAACAGCAACTCGGGTGATGCATAGGAACAAGGACCCCAAGTGGTTCTCATGCTTAACAAGGTGAGAAGCACTAGCCTGTTTCTTGACCATTCTCAATGTTCTCTAGAGTAGATCACTCATTTTTACTGAAAAAAACACTTGTCCTACACTTGGCTGGATGATGGGTATTACCAGAGTTTGAGGTCTTCACTCTAGAAGGTCTAGTAAGTGAGACAAACATAAAAACAAAGATGTGCCCATGTTCACTCTACTTGAAATGCCTCCATTACCCCCTCATTGTGTAGCCCTGCTAAATTCCTGCGTTTTTATTCTCAAGACTCAATTGTCATATCTCCATCTCCTAACCCCCTAAATTAGGATTATATTCTCGTTTGGGCCATTAGTTGTACTATTAAATTTACAAGTTGTAGAAGTGCTATTACGGCATTACTGAGACTGTCTCCTCTATAAGACTGCTCATGTGACGGCAAAGAGAGTTTCTTCTTTTATCCTACTTCCTTCCAGCGTGCCTGGCACAGGGTAAACGCTCAATAATTATTATGTGCTCATAGGGTTCATATAGTTTGGGGAGGCAACTGAACTTAGAAAAGAATATGAATTATGGAGAAATATGAAATTAAAGCACAATAGAATAGTCTTTGAGAGTTACAGAGACCTACATTGCCTATAGCAGACACTTCACTGCATGCACTAATTCATTCCTTCTGTGATAAAGGGTGAACCTGGAAAGCTCAAGAACTATAGCAGATAGAAGCTTTATTTCCTTCTCGTTAGTAGTTGATTTCTTCGTCCAGGCAGTTAAATATTTGCTAATTAACTCCATGCTTTTAATGATGTTTAAACTTCCAGCCATTACCCTCTTAAAGTCTCTGATAAGTACAAAGATTGTGAGTTTCCATAATAATCCTTTGATGCACATGAGCTATGTGCAAACATAAGCATATGTTTTCTAGAATTGGAATACTCTAATATTTTTAATTCCAGACTCTAAACCCCCTAGTTTTACACAGTCCTCTACCTACAGGCTTTATAATCTACAGTTTATATTTTATGCTAGTAATTATCATTAAAAATTCTGCTAAATCATTTTTCAGTGACTCTAAGATGCACATTTCTCCCCACATTTTCACATGGCAGAAATCAGGATTTTAAAACTGATGTCTTATTTTTAATATAGCTTTATTCTTATCAGTAGTAGCCCTAAGCAGCAAAGGATCTCGAACACTATATCTAAAGCTTGCCAAATATATAGCAAAATAGATCTTTAGTACATAAAGCATTTGCTTGTAAGAGAAATGAAGAAAAATATTCAACAAATTTTGTATCTTTTAAGAATATAGGAAATAATTTCATAAGTGATTCTATGAAATAGACCACAAAGTTTAATGTATATTTTTCTTTTCCCTTCTTACCTGAAGCTATGACTTCGTGAATTCAGAAATTAAAGCATTACTGGAAATTTTTTCCAAATTAAATACATGGACAATTTTTCTTTGGGCCCATGTTAGAAGTACTTGAAAGAGACAGGTGTCCCTAGAAACTAGGAAGTGAGGTGAACTTCGGTAGTTAAACTAGTTAAAATTAACACATAATGTATAGAAGTCACAAATCCTAAGAAATGGTTTAACTCATCCTGTCTGGAAAACTTTGGCAATAGAGAAGTTCAATCAAAGTGACCAGAGAGTAATCACAGAAAGGAAGGACCAGAGCAAAAATGGCCAAAACCAAATATTTCCATAACTAGATACCATCTTAGGAGGGGAGATTGCAACAATTCTAGAAAAGGGAAGCCCCAAAGGCAAAAATTTGGTGAATTTCTTGCTCATGGAACAGACACTCTGAGTCTGGCAGACCCGAACATTTTAATCCTGAAAATGTTATCCCTTTTGTGGGACCAGGGTAATTCACAAGGCTTCACCATAGCCTACAAAACTCATGTGCTCGGATTTTCTTCTCACCAAGAATATTCATATCATTACCACATTAAAAAAAAATCAATAAACATTCTATCAATTTAATAATGGTTTTTAGGCAAAAATAATGTACATATCAATGTTAGTACAATGCATCTGATTTAAGGAACATCAAAATGTGAAATAGACAACTAGAATGAGACAGATATGGTAAGCAGAGATTGCTACCTGCTTTGCTCAACATCCAATTTTCCCTTTCTGTTTAGTAGCAAAAATAGTAATTCAGGATAGCAATGCATGCGTGCTTTTAAAGATTGAAATTTTGAGACTTTCTTGCACCAGTTACAATCATAAATTCTAGCGAATGTGATAGAAGTGAAATCCAGTAAAGATTTGCTTCCCTTCCTCCCTCTTGTGCTCCCTGGAATATGGACGTAATAGCTGGGGTTTTAGCATCTTGGGCTTTCAACTTTGAAGATGGGAGCTACATACCGAAAATGATGGAACAGAGAGATAAGAGGGTAGGTCCTTGATGAAACCTTCAGGCCATACCAGCACTGGACTGGGTAGCTGCAGATTTCTTTATCATGAAAGAAACAAATTTCTATCTTGTTAAAACTACTGTATTTGGTAGTTATCTGCTATATGCTGCCAAACCTAACTGGTGTCTGTGATGATTCTACTTCCCTGATACCTGATATTAGAAAGGGGTATCTAGGAAAGTGGACATATGTATTACAGTCACTAGAAAGGAATATCTCATAATAGAAGAAACAATTGTTCTGTGGTTTGTGCATTAGTTTCTTTTACCATGTCTGTTATTGTGTCTCAGTTCCTGAGAGGCTCTTCAATTCTTGAGTGCACTGAAAAAATGGTTTAGGGAGTTCTGCAAAACTGAGGGTTACCTACAAGGTCTTGCCTAATTGGTTAACTGGCCTCTCTTTCCCTTCCATCTTTGTATTATCAAATTTCTAAACCTGTACAGCTGCTACTATATTTGTATGTAGAATTACATATACTGTGTTCAATATGTAAAATTCTGTACTTCAAGAAAAAGACAGGTAACTTATTTTTCATTATATGAACGCAAAAACTTACAGAATTTTATGCATTGTTGGGTTGGCTGGGTTTCAGCTGATTTAGGCTGGGCTTAGTTCTAAGCTGAAGGTTTGGTCTAGGCCTGGTGCATGTGTCTCTCCTTGTTGGCTCAAACACTACTTCTGAATTATTTTTACTCACAACACTCTGACACCAAATGTGTGGGGTTTTCCCACACCAACAACCAGTTCTCCAACTCTCTAGCTGGGTGTCCTACAATTCAATTCAATTCTGATTCTAACTACCTGGAATTAGCACAGACCCAAAGGTTAAGGGTTCAGTCCCACAAGATTGTCCCCAATCAGACACCAGCGAAAAGCTTCACGTTGCCACCTATACAGGACAAAGACCAAATATATATTAATTACATTTACTTAAAGTACATTTTTCTCATGACAAAGTCAGGAGTAAAGGCCCCATGTCAAACCTTCATCTACACCAGCAAGTCATCTGGCTAACCCCAAAGCCAACAGGCAGAAAGTGTAATACTCTGCCTACCTGAGCCCATGCCAAGAGTGTAGATGTGCAATACTAGTTCAGGGGGGTAAAGAATTGAGCACAATTATCCAATCCACCACAGTTCTCAATAAAAACTTGTTAGAAATAAAAGAATATGGTGGAAATTATAGTTGAAATGTGTGGTAGCTGTCCAACTGAATCAGACATTGCAAATGTCAGATAAATCCCAGGAGATGAGTACAAAAATTCTGAGAACTGTTAAATGTAGAGGTAATCAGGGGAAGAGTCATGTTTGGATATTTATGGTTTATCAATCAGACCCCAGCAGGAATGGTGAGGTGAACAAATGAAGACAAAGGAGACATTTGAAAGTCAACGGAGTACTCCAATGGAGAAGTATACTGCCATCTCAAGACAGTAAGTACTGATTTGTTGGTTCCAAATGAATCTGGGCTAGCTACCATCTTAATCCTCTCCTTATCAAAACTTTGTCATTACTTACTGAGAAATATGTTTCCTTATAGAAACACACCTCTGATTTTATGAGACTCAAAAACTTGATTCACTTTATGGAAATTCATTTTGACAGAATGTATCTACTTTGTTTGAAATAGTATAGTAATGAACCAGATAGAAAACGGAGTCTCCCAAACTGGTTAAGTAACATCTAGAGAATGATTTAGGCACTAGGGGGAATAGAGATCTATGAATAATCACCACTTGCAGAGAGGAAATAAAGCATTGTAATGGAGAACAGAGGCACTGGAGGCATTTATCTTGGATTCACATCCCAGCTCAATCATCTTCATAAAAAGGGAGTGAATACCTAGTTCATAAGCTGTTAATGAGAATTTGATAAATTACATAGAAAGTGATTAGAAATGATAAGCACTTAATACACATTAGCTATTATTGTAGGCAGATCTTTCTATCTTCTCAGCCTTTGGTAGACCAGAAGGAGAAGGTAACTTAAAAATTAATGTTGCATATAGGTTGAAATGCTTCTCTTGTGAAGAGATGAGCTTTGACAAATTATACACACACACACACACACACACAAGTTTTGACCTATATATACAGACACAACATATATATAATACAACTATATGTACATATCCGTACATGTATATCTAGAAATATTTTCAGAATACAAATACACACTTCTTAAATTTTTCTGGCTTTCTCTTTTGGGGAGGAACATTCCAAAGATAAATAACTTGGCAAGCTTTATAAAAAGTAACTTAGAAAATAATTCTTTGCGTCTCTTGATCAGGTACATTTAAAAATTGATATTGATGAAGTTATATGAAAACAAATAATAAAAGTTATGCTGATGCTCTCAGTGTTTTAACTGTTATTTTTTTTATAAAATAGTATATATGTTACCTCTTCTAAGAAGCCTTTCCAGGTTTCCTAAATAAACTTCATTCTCCCTCGTAATTCCTATGAAATTTGGTTGTGTGCTCATTCAAGCCCTGTTAGTATTAATATTTTAGAAATATATATCCCCCACTAGATTATGAGTTCTGGGACATAGGACATCCATATAATAATTGTTATAAGTGACATTTAAATTTTCTTATATAGCTTACAAACAGCCCCTGAATACATTTCTCATTTTTTCTCACAAAAGCCCTGTAATAGTTTTGCATTCTTGTCAGTACCACATATTAATACTCAGCATGTAATAGACTTTCAAAAATATTTGAGGTTTAATTAAAATTAAAACTGGATTGTGTAGGTTAAATTAAACTGTTGACAATTCCCTGAGTTTTTATTTCCTCTAAAGCAATTAAGAGAGGGAAAGAAGATTTTGAATGCTTTCACTTTTTTATTTGTATGTAACCAAAATGTTCCTTAGATATAAAATTAAATATTCATTTGACAATTAAAATTGGATAGGAAAGAGGTGCCTGGGTGGCTCAGATGGTTAAGTGTCTGCCTTAGGCTCAGGTCATGATCTCCAGGTCCTGGGATTGAGCCTCACATCAGGCTCCCGGCTCAGCGGGGAGTCAGCTTCTCCCTCTCCCCCTGCCTCTCCCCCTGCCTCTCCCCCTGGTCAAGCTTTATCTCTCTGTCTCAAACGAATAAATAAAATCTTTAAAAAAATAAAATTGCATAGAATGGCAACATCTAAACCAAGCAGTGAATAGTGTGTATATGTACGTGGTCAGAACATCTCCTCTTTTCCCTGCTCCTTTCTGATTGCCTCCATCCTGGTCTGCACGGTATAAACTCCCACATCCAGTGCGTACATTGTGAGAGAAAGAGTTAAGCCAGGCTTCAAGCAAATGATTCTGTTGGTAACTCAGGACCAAGTCAGTTTTCCCCATTCAATAATTTTTCCTTTAGAAGACACAGCTTCCTATAACCCTTTGGGGTTCATTTAAATTCTGACATTTCTCTATTGGAAAATGAACCGAAGCCATCAACCTACATTTCACTTCACAGATAGCCTTCAATCACTGTTAAGTATGGCTGAATTATAATCTCATAAGATAACTATCCCACATGACAAAAGCTTTCTCATCCATTATCCACTCAAAGTCATCTGGTTTCTCTGCCAAAACTTTGCTATTTTCATGAGCAATTTAATAGTCACTTACAACTCAGAAAATAGTTCACCTCTTATTTAGTTTTAAGTCAGCTGTAAGCAGATTCTATGCTATGTCAAAAAACATTTCTTATTTTCACTGGACTCAAATTGCCAAAGCTTCTCTGGAACATAAAGACCATTCAAAATGAAATGGAATAGGAGGAAGGCAGATATCCAGAACTAGATTTTTTTTCCCCTTATTAAAAACAAAATTTGATAAGAGCCCTAGAAGCTAAATATTATTAGAATCAGAGGTAAGACCTCTGGAAAAAGAATAAAAACAGAATAGAGTTGAGTACCAGAAAAAGATGCAATGAATTAAGAAATGATTAATGGAATTTGCATATAGAGTACATGCAAGAAAAAGAAAACTGAAATTCCATCTGTAATTCAGACTTTTTTTTCTGTGGACATTGAGGATATATTAAATAAAATTAAAATTCTGCCAACAGTAGTGGCTACATTCCTATAGGCCTCTGATGGGCCAAACCCCAGGTTAGGGCATGAAGATAATAATGAACAGGACACATCCTGCTCACAGCCTAATGGTGGAGACAAATGTGTATGCTACATAATACTATAGAAATTAGAACGACAAAAATGCTCAAATTGAGGAAGTAGAAATATTTTTTAAAGTGCTAGGGAACATAAAAGTGGGACTACTTAATTCAAATTAGGATTGAAAAGGATTAGGAAAATCAGCATGTAAGAGTTAAAGTTTCATTTGGCCCTTGAAATGAGTAAGAATTCATTTGGTAGGAAAAAGGGGGATGGAAGCACGTGCATATTTAGGAAGCAGCAAATGGTCCCACATGACTGAATGTGAAGCCAGGAAAAGAGATGGGATAAGATACCGAAAAGTAGGTTGAGACTCTATTGAACCAGCAAAAGGTTTTGTACAGTTGTATCTGTGCTCTAGAAAGGCCATGTCTGGTAGCATTATGAAGAAATTAGTAGAAGAGAAAGACACTAATAAAGAGATTGAAGCCATTGTAATATTCTAAAATCTAGTAGTGACATTGGGATAAAGGAGGCAATGACTATAGAAGACATTAGAACATGTTTCAATTAGGTTTAATAATTCATGAGCTATAGAAGGTAAAGAGGAAGGAGAAAGTGAAGCTAGGAAGATATTTTATACTTTAATAGAGCTTTGATGGACAATGAAGTAGCTGTTGGATACATTAATTGGGAATTTAGAAATAGGAAGAAAAGAAGGCCTTGAAAAGAGGGGTACAGTACACTACCCAAAGCAATCTACAGATTTAATGCAATCCCCATCAAGAAACCAATGTCATTTTTCTCAAAACTAAAACAAATACTAAAATTTGCATGGAACCACAAAAGACCCCAAATAGCCAAAAGCAATCTTAAGAAAGAAGAACAAAACCAGAAGTATCACAATTCCAGATTTCAAATGATACTACAAAGCTGTAGTAATTAATATAACATGGTACTGGCACAAACATAGACATATAGATCAATAGAATAGAAAGCTCAGGAATAAACGCATATTTTAGGGTAAATTAATCTATGACAAAGGAGGCAAGAATATACAATGGGGGAAAGACAGTCTCTTCAACAAATGGTGTTGGGGAAAATTGGACAGCTACATGCAAAAGAGTGAAACTGAAACACTTTCTTACACCATCCACAAAAAATAAACTGAAAATGGACTAAACACCTAAATGAGATCTGAAACTGCAAAACGCTTAAAAGAAAGTATAGGCAGTAATCTCATAAACATCGGCCTTAGCAATATTTTTCTTGATCTGTCTCCTAAGGCAAAGGAAATGGGAACAAGAATAAACTATTGGGACTACATCAATTAAGAAGCTTTGCAGAGCAAAGGTAACTATCAACAAAACAAAATGTTAAGCAACCGAGGAGGAGAAGATATTTGCAAATGATATATCTAATAAGGGGTTACTATCCAAAATATATGTAGAACTCCTACAACTCAACACCAAAAAAACCCCAAATAATCTGATTTAAAAATGTGCAGAAGATCTGAATAGGGATTTTTTCAAAGACAACATACAGATGGTCAATAGTCACATGAAAAGATGCTCAACATTACTAATCATCAGGGAAATGCAAATTAAAACCACAATGAGATACCACCTCACACCAGTCAGAATAACTAGTATCAAAAGACAAGAAATAACACATGTTGGCAAAGACGTAGAGAAAAGGGAACTCTTGTACATTGTTGGTGGGAATGTAAATTTGTGCAGCCATTATGGAAAACAGTATGGAGGTCTCTCAAAAAGTTAAAAATAGAATTACCAGATGATCAGTAATCCCACTACTGGGTGTTTACCTAAAGAAAACAAAAACAATGATTTGAAAAGATAAGTACCCTTATGTTTATTGCAGCATTATTTATAATAGCCAAGATATGGAAACAACCTAAGTGTCCATCAATAGATGAATGGATAAGGAAGATGTGGTATACATCAACTTAATATAGACTGCCATAAACCTAGGATGTTATATATGTACCTCATGGTAACCACAAACCCTAATCTTTAATACACAAAAAATAAAGCCAAACATAACACTACAGAAATTCAGTCACAAAGAGAGCAAGAAACAGAAAAACCACAAGAACAAGTAGAAAACAGTGAAAATGGCAAAAAGTACATACCTATCAATAATTACTTTAAATGTAAATGGTCTCAATGTTCCAATCAAAAGACAAGGGGGGGAGGGGACAGGAAGATTTGATTAAAAAAAAAAAAGATCCATTTATATGCTGCCTACAAAAGACTCACTTCAGACCTAAAGACCCATACAGACTTGAAGGGATGGAAAAACATTTACCATGCAAATGGAAGAGGGGGGAGGGGTGGTGAAAGCCAGGTAGCAATTGTTAATCAGACAAAACAGACTTTAAAACAAAGACCAGCAAGAGACAAAAAAGGCTATTACATAATGATAAAAGGATTAATCAACAAGAGGATACAACAATTGTAAATATCTACACACCCAACACTGGAGCACCTAAATACATAAAGCAAATATTAACAGACATAAAGAATAAAATTTATGTTAATACAATAACAGTAGGGGACTTTAACACCCCACTTATACCACTGAATAGGTCATCCAGGCAGAAAAATCAACAAGGAAACAATGTTTTTGAATTACACACTAGACCAGATGGACATAACAAATATATACAGAACATCCATCAAAAATAACAGAATACACATTCTTTTCAATTATGCATGGAACACTCCAGAATAGATCACATATTAAGCTGCAAAAGAAGTCTCAATAAATTTATGGGGACTGGAATTATACTATGCATTTTTTCTGACCACAACAGTATGAAACTAGAAATCAATTACAAGAAAAAACTCACAAATATGTGGAGGCTAAACAATGTAATACTTAACAACAAGTAGGTCAATGAGAAATAAATTAAAAAAAAAAAATACATGGAAACCAGTGAAAATGAAAACACAATAGTCCAAAATCTTTGGGATGCAGCCAAAGAAGTTCTAAAGAAGGAAATATATAGTGATATAGGTCTACCTCAAAACAAGAAAAAGCTCAAATAAACAATCTAACCTTACACCTAAAGGAACTAGTGAAGAAAGCCCAAGGTGACTAAAGCAAATAATAAAGATTAGAGCAGAAATAAATGACAGAGACTAAAAAGAGAGAAAGTGAAACCAAAAGCTGGTTCTTTGAAAAGATAAACAAAATTGATAAACCCTTAGCCAGGCTCATCAAGAAAAAAAAGGGAAGACCCAAATAAAATCAGGAAAAAGGAGAAGTAACAACTGACACCATAGAAATACAAAAGATGAGAATACTAAGAAAAATTGTATGCCAATAAACTGGACAAACTAGAAGAAACAGATAAATTCCAGAAATCTATATTCTTCCAAAACTGAATCAGAAAGAAATAGAAAATCTGAGCAGACCAACTACTAGTAACAAAATTGAAACTAATAAACTACCAAAAAAAAAAAAAAAAGTCTAGAACCAAATAGATTCACAGCTGAATTCTACCAAATATTTAAAGAAGAGTTAATATCTATTCTCCTCAAACTGTTCTGGGGTGAGGAGGGAAATACACCCTATGAGGCCAGCATTACCTGGGTACCAAAAATAGACAAAGACACCATGAAAAAAGAAAACTACAGGCCAATATCTCTGATGAACATAGATGCAAAGATACTCAAAATATTAGCAAACCACATTCAGCAATACATTAAAAGGGTAATTAACCACAATTAAGTGGAATTTATTCTGGGGATGCAAAGAAAATTCAGTATTCACAAATCAATGTGATATACATCAACAAAATGAAGGATCAAAATCATATGATCATCTCAATATATGTAGAAAAAGCATTTGGCAAAATTCAATATCAGTTCTTGATAAAAACTCTCAAAGTGGTTTTAGAAGAAATATACCTTGACATAAAAAAGGCTATATATAAAAAAAACCCACAGCTAACATCATGCTCAATGGTGAAAAACAGAGCTTTTCCTCTAAGATCAGGAACAAGACAAAGAGGTCTACTCTCACACTTTTATTCAACACAGTACTGGAAGTCCTAGCCACAACAATCAGACAAGAAAAAATAAAAGGCATCCATATTGATAAAGAAATTAAACCGTCATTATTTGCAGATATATTATACATAGAAAACCCCAAAGACTCTACAGAAAACCATTAGATGTAATATATGAATTCAGTAAAGTTGCAGGATGCAAAATTAATACCCAGAAATCAGTAGTATTTCTATACACTAATAATGAAGTAGCAGAAAGAAATATTAGGGGAAAAAATCAGTTTACAATTGCACCAAAAAGAATAAAATAATCAGAATAAATTTAACCAAGGAGGTGAAAGACCTGTAACATGAAAGAAATTGAAGATGACACAAACAAATGGAAAGATATTCCATGCTCATGGGTTGGAAGAATATTGTTAAGATGCCCATACTTCTCAAAACAATCTAACAATTCAATGTAATCCCTATCAAAATACCAAAGCAGTTTTCACAGAACTAGAGCAAATAAATCCTAAAATTTGTATGGAACCACAAAAGACATCAAATAGCCAAAGCAATCTCAAAGAACAAGCTAGAAGTATCACAATTCCAGATTTCAAGATATCCTAAAAAGCTATATAATCAGAACAGTATGGCACTGGCACAAAAATAGACACATGGATCATTAGAACAGAACAGAGAACCCAGGAACAAACTCATGCTTATGTGGTCAATTAATCTACAACAAAGGAGGCAAGAATATACAATAGGGGAAAGATGGTCTCTTCAACAAATGGTGCTGGGAAAACTGGACAGCCACATGCAAAAGAATGAAATTGAACCACTTTATAATACCATCTACAAACGTAAACTCAAAATGGATTAAAGACCAAAATGTGAGACCTAGATCCATAAAAATCCTGGAAGATAATATAGACAGTAATTTCTCCAACATCAGCTACTGCAACATTTTTCTAGATAGGCCTCCTGATGCAAGGGAAACAAAGGCAAAATTAAACTATTGGAACTACATCAAAATAAAGAGCTTCTGCACAGCGAAGGCAACCTACTGAGGGGGAGAAGATATTTGCAAATAATATATCTGATAAGGGATCAATACCCAAAATATATAAAGAACTCCTACAATTCAACACCACAAAAACAAAAAATCCAATTTTAAAATGGGCAGAAGACCTGAACTGACATTTTCCAAAGGAGACATACAGATGGCCAACAGTCACATGAAAAGATGCTCAACATCACTAATCAAGGAAATGCAAACCAAAACTACAATAAGATATCACCTCGCACCTGTCAGAATGGCTAAAATAAAAAAAAAGACCAGAAATAGAAGATGTTGTGAGGATGTGGAGGAAAAGAAACTTCATGCAATTTTGGTGGTAATGTAAACTGGTGCAGCCACTGTGGAAAACAATATGGAGGTTCCTCAAAAAATTAAAAATAGTAATACCACATGATCCAGTAATTCCACTACTGGGTATTTACTCAAAGAAAATAAAAACACCCATTCAAAAACATATGCACCTCTTTGTTTCTTGCAGCATTATTTACAATAGCCAAGATATGGAAGTGACCTATCAATAGACAAATGGATAAGAGAGATGTGATTATATATTATATATATTATAGAATATTACACAGCCACAAAAAAAGAATGAGAGGTCATTCAAGACAACATGGGTGGACCTAGAGGGTGTTATGCTAAGAGAAACAAGTCAGATAAAGACAAATACCACATGATTTCCCTTGTTTTTGGAAACTAAAAAATGAATGAACAAAGAAAATGCAGAATCAGGCCTATAAAAACAGAGAACAAACTGATGGTTGCCAGAGGGGAGGGAAGTGGGGAGATGGGCAAAATGGGTAAAGGAAAGAACAGGTTTCCAGTTATGGAGTAAGGCGCAGCATTGGGAATATGGTCAATGATATTATAATAACATTGTATGGTGAAAGATGGTAGGTACACTTGTGGTGAGCGCAGCATAACATATAGAGAAGTTGAATCACTGTATTGTACACCAGTAATTAATATAACGTTGTGTGTCATCTATACTCAAAAAAAGCAAAATAAATTTGGCATATATATATGCAATGGAAAATTACTCAGCTGTTAAAAAAAAAAGAAAAATTGACATTTATGATAACATGGATGAACCCAGAGGCTATTATACCAAGTGAAATGAGACAGAAAAAGACAAATACCATATGGTTTCACTTATATGTGGAATCTAATAAACGAATGAACAAAAAAACAAGTTGATTCATAAATAAGAGAGAACTGGTGGTTGGTAAAGAGAAAAGGGATGGGAAGATGGACAAAATAGATGAAGGAGATTAAGAAGTACAAATTCCAGTTATAAAATAAGTCCAAAACAGGGATGGAAAGTATACTATAGGGAATATGGTCAGTAATATTGTAACAACTTTATATGGTAACTTGCCATAGTGACATTTTGTAATGTTCATGTTCTCTGAAAGGGAGTTATATACACAACCAATAGCCCCTCCAAAGGCACTTTTAAGACCTAAGAAAAAGGCCGACAGGTCCAGCTTGACAAGAAATCGTTTATTAAGGGGACTTAAAAACTGAAGTGGGTCTTGGGCAGGGATGAGATGAGCAGATCTCCACAAACCCACCACCCCTTAGACCTGCTTTTATAGCCTTAGAAGCTGAGGAATATGTGCTGGTTGACCACCCAGAAGGATATGCTTGAGAATCATAGTCCTATCTCCAGAGGGGAGCAAAGACATTATGCCCTACCGGCGTGGTTAAAGAAAGGAAAGGGGGCTGATGGTACAGAAGAAAGTTTCAGGTCCCAGAGTGGTCATCAGAGTGCATTTGTCCAAGATAGTGTTATTTTGTTTCACACAGTGTATAATTGTTGGATAACTATGTTGTACACCTAAAACTAATATTGTATCTCAACTATAGCTCAATTTTAGAAAAGAGGGGTACAGTAGATGGGGCTGACTTGTATTTAATTGAAAATGTTGCATCATTGACATGAAGGCAACAGTTGAAATCATAGGAATGGTCCTGACATAGTAGAAAGAACATTTGTAAAATTTAATGGAAACCATTTATACTAATTAAAAGATTGGTGTGATAGACTTAATAAGTAATTTAAATCAGTTAAACTATCATTAACTTCAGAGTCACTGAGATGTAAGATATAATGGATAGGTGTGTTCTTACTTCTAGTATTCAAAATAGGGACCTAGCACCTCCCCATCCTCCTTATGACCTGAATGCCTATTTTCCCCTCATTATGGAGTTCTAGGGAATCTGTCCCTCCTGGAAAAAAAAAATTAAAACATCTCATTTAATCTACCAGAGGCCACCTTCTCTGCCACACTGAGTCTTTCTAGAAGGCAGACGTTCCTACCCAGGGCAGGCCGCCACCACGTGAGGGAAGCTCCCTCAGGGGCCTACCAACAGGAAATTAACCAAGCTGAAGCGTCAGGGCCTCTCAGTTACCCAGGTCCTTCCGATGGTCCTGGAAGGGGGCCCTGGAGGTTCCGTATGTGGAATTTTGTACTCTCTTAATCTTAAAGAAGGAACTCAACATTTTATAAATTCAAGTCCAACAACACCCTGTATCGGCCTTCACCCACACCCCCACTGCTGCTCTGAGAGCAGCTTCTCCGTGTTGGGGAAGGAAGCAGCAGCCTCCTGCCTCTCAATCCAGTTTGGTTGTGCCACACCATGGCAGCCCCGGGCTTCTCAGGTACAACTCTAATGACAGGGGTGGGATTTAATGGTGAACAAGTGCAGGAAGCACACACTGGCCTCCTCTAAGATGGTTAAGTCATTCCATACAAGGTACAATACGATGTTGTGTCTCCCTAATCAACCTGGGCTCTGTATGGAGCCAGGCACCAGTTCCAGTTTTCTCTTCCCAAAGGGTTCCTCTCAGAGGCCTCTGCTGTTCTTACTGCCAACGGGTCTTCGCCTAGACCACCTCAGGAATCAGACACATTGTAGTGACTTTGAAACTCAAAGTGTCAATGTCTCTTTCCTATTCCTCCCAAAAGGCTCTTTGGCCTCTATGCAGATTTGACCCACTCTTTTTCCCTCATAAACCTTCAAGCATAATAATTTTGAAGGGCGGACAGCCAGAAGCCATCTGCCTTCAGAGCTAAGGTTCCAAGTCTTAGAAGCCTAAGGGGAAATTGTCTCCATCTAACCTTTCCTTCACAAAAATCGATGCCCATTTATGCCAATAAAATGAAATGGGACATTAAAAGGTCTTTTTCTCCCTAGAACAAAGAAAGGCAGCTCCTATAACATCTTTCTAGCTCTAAGTACATATGTGTTACAACCTTTAAGTACACTGATCTCATTCTCATTCTCTCTCTCTCACACACACACACACACACACACACACACACACACTCCCTCCCTCCTTGCACTTTATTTTTTTTTTTAAAGATTTTATTTATTTATTCATGAGAGACAGAGAGAGAGAGAGAGAGAGAGAGAGGCAGAGGGAGAAGCAGGCTTCCCGCGGAGCAGGGAGCCCGATGCGGGACTCGATCCTAGGACCCTGGGATCATGACCTGAGCCGAAGGCAGACGCTAAACCATCTGAGCCACCCAGGCGTCCCCTCCTTGCACTTTAAAATTCTGCCTCACTGAATTCTTTTCAAAATGACTACATGGATATAAGTAAATTTAATCAGAAGCTTTGCCCAATACAAACTTGGGTTACCCACTACCAAGAGCAAGCCTATACAATCCTGGGACTTGTAAGATTCCTTTGAAGTTCCAAGATACTGCCTTGATTGTATCAAACACACAGTAGAAATCTCTGGCTTTAAGTACCCTGGACACAATCCTTTTGTTGCTGCTACAGATGAAAATGAACTTTAATGAGAACCTGAACTGAACATGACCACCTGCACTTAAACCTTAGGAAAAATGTAAGGCATATTCAGGATTTACCTTTATATCAGAAAGGATAGATGTCTCATATTAACTTGTCTTCTAATACAATTAACTTAAATGATGTAAGAGGTCATATTTCATTGAAAACTGATTTTTTCACTCTTGATTTTTCTGGAAAAAGTCCAGAATCTTACCATATTGGATTTTTTTAAAAAATGTTTTCAGGGGCAATTTTAATTTCTCTTTCTAAACATTTAAAAAGCCATGTGGGAATTGGCTTTATGAACTATTTTTTAAAAGTTAAGGATAAGCAAACTCTTAAATATTAAAAAGAAATAGTAAAAATCTCAAGAAATTTTAAAAATGAGTAGTTAAGGGGAGACTAACTCTAGAAATTATTAAAAATGTTTAAAGTCAAAATAAATCTGTGTGGCACTAACAAAAGACTATCACTAACACATATGAGCTATTGTTTCCAATGATAATATTATAGGGACTCCCCATAGCGCCCCTCCTCCCCCACATAGCATTAGTAACTTGAGGCTTCTGAACTACTCTGGTCAGAATTCTCAGTTTAGAGGATTGCCTGTGTGCTTTTATACGGGAACATATGTTGAATGACTGGTCCTGACACAGTTCTTCAGCCTACTGTCTATAGGCTGTTCCTTCTGCTAGTCCATACAGCTCCTAATGTGAGATTATTTTGCAATTCTCCTGAGGAAATTCATTTTTTTTAAGGACCCTCTTTTGCTTCTATACCAGTCCCTCAGCTCTGTTATCTTGTGATTGATCTGTTTGCTTCTGCTTTATGTGTTCCAGAAACCTCTTGCTCCTCTGGACTACAGGTCGGGTCCTCCTGGATTTCCAGAGTTTCTGTGTATGTTATTTTATTTTTCCAGAGTTTCTGTGTATTTTAAAATACATACTGTCATTTCAATGGGATTTGGGTGAAGGTGAGGCTTTCAAATGTGAGTTCATTCAGTCTACTTTCTTGAAGAACACTTATGTTAGTCAAATCACCTCCCCAGACACACACACACACACACACACACACACACACACACACACACACACACTGAGTTCTTTCTTTGCTATTCTGTTTTTCTCTGGATAACTTTTGACATTTTATATCTAATTCTTTAATTAGCTTTTTTTGGTCCCAAATGCCTATTGTCCCAGTATCCTTTATAAAATTATTTGCATTTCTTTTTTTGAAGGAAACTCATATGCATTTTTATGTTAAACACATGTCTAAAATACAGTAATTGAAAAGGAATTTGCAGATAAATGTGTTTCTGTTTGAAAAAGGAATTTTATGTATAGATCACTACATAATATGTATTATATATACTTGTATTGGATAGAAATTTATGGAAGGCTATAAATCAAACTGTTAATTGGAACGTGGAAATGGGAGGAAATCAGAGATAAGGAAGGAATTTCCCCAGGGAAAAGCTCCAGATTGGAGACCATGTGAACTAAGAGAAAAAACAGCCTATAGGTAGTTGGCAGAAGAAAGGGCTAGGACCAGCTGACTCCAGTATTTGCTCAAAAATAAAAACCACAACCACAAGTGCACATATTTGCAAAATGAATATTACTACAAAACAATAGCTAACATGTATTAAACTCTTACTATATATGTGTCAGGCACTGTTCTAAGACCTTTATATGTACTGATTCATTTAACCCCCATAACTCTAGGAGATTGATGCTACTCTTACCACAATTTTAGAGATACAGAAACAGGCACAGAGTGGTTAGGTCAAGTTTCCAAAGTCACACAGCTATACATGGTAAAGCAAGGATTTGTCCCCGATTGATCTGGTATTAGAGTCTACCCCTAACCTGGGCTCTACTGCATAGCGTAAAAGACCATCTCCCCAGTTGACAACCTGTCTCTTACCCTTCTTATAACTGCCATCACTCCTGAAAGCAGAACCTGTAAACCAGTCATGGAAATGGAAAGCCTCATTTTGCAGGGGAAAAAGAAAATCACCCTGAACATAAATATTATCTAAACATTCATCTAAAAGTATAATCTAGAAATGAAGAGTCACCAAATATTTGAGAAAAACCTACAGCAGAGAAAGCATGAACTCCAACAAGAAGAATTAACTCCCAAGAAAAGAGTTAACATAGAAAATAAGTGTAATTTGTATTTTCAGAGAGATACAAGAGATTGCGTTCACAAAATCTACACATAAGTCCGTTCTTGGAAATTAAAAACATGATTACCAAAATTAAAACCTGATTAACTATATAACAGAATGAACAAAAGATCCAATTAGTGAATTGAAAGACTAAGGCATTCTCTCAAAATGCTATGTAAACACAAGGGCATAAAAATATAAGAAAAAACATAGAGATAGAGTCAGAAGTTCTGTGATAGCCAGAACAATGATCACACAAAGATGTCCACATCCCCAGAACTTGTGAATACATATTTTACATGGCAAGAGGGACTTTGCAGATGTGATTAAACTAAATGAAAGGTTTTGAGATGAGATTTTCCTGGATTATCCATGTGGGCCCAATGTCATCACAAGGATCCTTATAAGTAAAAGAACAAGGAAGGAGAGTCAGAGGCTTAAAACAACACAAATTATTTTACAATTCTGTAGTTCAGGAGACTAAAATGGGGCTCACAGAGCTAAAAAATCAAGGAATCAGCAGAAATGCATTCCTTTCTGGAAGATTCTCTAGGGGAAAATCCATTTCTCTGCCCTTTCCAGCTTCCAGAGGCCCCCCACATTCCTTGGCTCTTGGCCTCTTTTCATCTTCAAAGCCAACCACAGTGGGTGGAGTTGTTCTCAGATCCTAGAATACTGACTTCCTCTTCGGCTCCCTCTTCCCCACGTAGGAACCTTGAGCCCACCCCAATAATCCAAAATAATCTCATTATAAGGCCAGCTGATTAGTAAGCTTAATTCCTGATATCTTAATTCTTTTTTGCCACATAATATATTCATAGGTTCTGGAGATTGGAACATGAACCTCCTTGGGGAGCCACTTTTCTGCATACTCATGCCCCACTCCCAACTTCAAGTGCCTCTTGCCTTTACAATGTAGGTCGTTTCAGCCATGCCAAACTTCTACCTTTAAACTTTCACATTCTAATATACCCTTGGGAGACAGGAGAAGATTAGTGTAAGGAGACATACTTACATGTTCTGTCTAGTGCATCATTCAAGGTTATTACAGTCTTTTATGGTCTTTGAGCTAGCTATTCAATTCTGTAAGTTGTAGAAAGCTAAAAAACTGATTAGTAATGCAAAGGAGTCTTATTTATAGAAATGCAAATACTATCTAGAGGAATGCAATTGATTGTTACCTTATGGATATTGACCAATTTTGCCAGTTTGCATCCATTTGTCAATTATTAGCATAACTATATATTTGTTTTCTCTTTGGATTTTCCTTTCAACCAGCTATAGTATTTTATGAATTCTCTTATAAATGAATTAAATAAAATTTGACACTTTCAATTGACTCCAGAGTTCCAAAATAGCTACATCCGACAGATTCTGCCAGTGCAATTCTTGTCTAGGTAGGGAAACAGACTCCTTGTGCTTCCCATTCTGCCATCTTCCTAGAATCCTCTGCATTGTTTTTAGCAATTACATTTTGCTGGTACATTTTTGTCTATTTCACCATTTTCGATGTTTCTATGGCACATTGTTCCAAGGGAACTCCTTTTAAACAGGGTCATATTTTCCCCTCCAATCTAAGCATAGAGGAATTTAACCCCAAATATATTATTATGTTTGGGCTTATTCCTGCAATCTTATTTTATGTTTTCTATATAATATTCTTTCTTTTTTGTTGTTGTTCTGTTTGTTTTCTCCCTTATCTTTTGTTAAGCAGTTGGAATTTTTTCATTTCATTTGTTCTCTAATGGACGAGCACATTTTCTGTAAAGAGCCAGGTAATAGATACTTTTGTGAACCATACAGTGTCACAACTACTCAACTCTGTTGTAATGTGAAAACAGCCATAGACAATACATAGATGAACATAGCTGTATACCAAAACTATTTTTAAGAAATCGGAAAGTGGGCCACATTTGGCCTATAAGCTTTGGTTTATGAACCCCTGCTCTAGTGTTGTCTAAGTTATAGAAACTATTTGAGAGCCATCTAGTGAGTAGACTTCCTCTGATTTTCTTCTATCGCCTCCTAATACAATATTAGATCTGTATTGGTCTTTCATCTCTCAATCTTTTTCTCATGTTTTAGATCTGTTACCTCCCCAGAGAATTTTGTTAACGATAGTAATGCATAGACACAGTAACAAATCAAATAGTACAGGAAAACCCTTAATCTCAAATCATATCAGTTCCCACCTACAGATCCTCTTTATTTGAACTTTTTTTATGTTCAGTTAGCCACTGTATAGTACATAGTTTTTGATGTAGTGTTCTATTATTCATTAGTTAAGTATAACACCCAGTGCTCATCACAGCACGTGCCCTCCTCAATACCCATCACCCTGTTACCCCCTCCCCCAACCCTCCTCCACTCTGTTTATTTGAACTTTTAAGAAATTCTCCTAGGCATTAACTCTATGCTAAATACATTTGTACCTCTATTTATTGTCTTGCTAATATAAAAGACAGAGGCTTAGTCCATTTTTTTCCTTGTCTTTATTACAATTCTTTCATCTTTTCCCCAAATTTTATATCTGTGACATTCTCCTTAGATCTACTAATGGTGATTGTAATCCAATCAACTTTGATAATATTTCTTCATTCCACACTTTGTAACATAGAATACTAACTACTAACACTTATCTCTTCCTTCCACTTTCCTCACTCTCATCTCTAAATTCCAAAAGTTAGGTACACTATAGGTTTTTCTTTTACCTGATTAATACAGTTAAATTTATATTTCATCTGAAACTCAACCAAGCCTTCCATGCTTCATTCATAGGTTGACTCTAAAAGGTGAAAATCCACAAAGATGTGCACCTTTGTGTGTGTGTGTGTGTGTGTATTATGTAATGCCAAGCCAAGCATGGTGATGGTATTATCTTTCAATATTGTGACTCCTAAATCATTTGTAATAGTGATCTTAAAATCAAAGAAATGGATTTTCTTCCATTAATTGATTAAAATCAAGGTTCATTTTCCTTTTTCTTTAATACTCAGGCTATGCCTTTCTTATTCACCTTTTCCATTATATCTCTATCACATCATGCTTTCTTCATATTTTCCATCACACCATATATTCTCATGAGTCCCTTGTCATTTTCCTGAGGTCATCCTTCCTGAGGATCTATCCGTCCATCTTCCTGCTCCACTCTGTACTGATTGCTCTTTCGGCCTGTTGCATAGCTGTTTTCCTCACTGCTCTTCTGGACGGAGGTTTCTGTTCTCTGAATCCCATGTTGTTTTCCTCCTGCTTGGTTTGCCCTTCTAGTGGAGCACATCCTCCAGCGCAATTACATTTTAACTACTAAAATTCTCTCGTATTCTCTGGTTGCTCTTTTTCCTAACAATCTTTTACATATTTTTCTTTGCACTATCCCGTATAAGAATATCAATTAGAAGTTTTCTTTCAAGTTCTGTGTCCTTCAATTTTTTCTGCTTCTTCTAGGGTCAGTTGGCACATTGACTTATTCATATCAGTCCTTCCTTTCATTTAGTTTCTTTTCCTCAAATATCTCATGATCTTTTGTTGTTCCTTCACATCTATGAATGAGAAACTGATTATTTTTAGCTCGTGTGGGTTCTCACTCCCCGGATGGCAGAGTTGATTGCAGGGCTTATATAACCGGGTGCAGCCTATCCCCTGGGAGGCTTCACTTTAGGGCACCTGGGTGTGAAGCAGGCAGGCAAGCTGGAGTTCCCCATTACTAAAATAAGAAAGGCTTTTCTCTGGTAGCAGCAGTCTTTAGTGTTTCTGCCTCCTGAACAGGCTGCCTTATTCCTTTAGTTTGGCTACATTTTTTGCTCATCTATGCCTTCCCAGGAACACGCTCCTAGCAAGTATATTGCTTTCTTTGGAATGTATCTTGGACATTTTAGACTCAGGTTAGTACTGCTTTTTTAGTTGTTAGGGCTCATGTTCTAATTATTAGCCTTTTGATTGCACTAGTACTCAGTCTAGTTCTTGTATTTGTTCACTCTATTTTTGGAGTATCAGTGGATCTGGTCTTGTCAGTGTTTTCTTCATGCACATATTTTGTGTTTCCTTGACTCTTGTCCAACCAAGCCCACTGATTTCTTTCTTCTGGGTGTACCTTGCAATTTCTAGTCTGCTGATGGTGACTTTTCTTGCTTGCCAGTGTTAATAGCACTATGCCTACACAATTTCTGTGAATTTAAGGGATTGGGATATATATTTAGGTACAGCATAGTCCCCCAATTTGTTCATTCTACTTGAGGCCATTTAGGCTAGTCATTTGCTGGGATAGTTTTATTTATTTATTTTTTTAAAGATTTTATTTATTTATTTGTGAGAGAGAGAGAGAGAGGCAGGCAGAGGGAGATGCAGGCTCCCTGCTGAGCAAGGAGCCTGATGTGGGACTTGATCCCAGGACCCTGGGATCATGACCTGAGCCGAAGGCAGACGCTTAACTGACTGAGCCACCCAGGCATCCCTGCTGGGATAGTTTTAATCTCTTGCTTCAAGCCACAATATTATTAGCCTGCCCTAAAAATGTTATACTTTTTTAAGTATATACCTTAATTATATTTTAATCAATTAACATAGGAACTTCTTGTTGTGAAAATTCAACTAACACTGGTAATACAAAGTCCTCCCTGACATCCCACTCCTATCCTAGAGATAATCACTTATCAACTTTCAGTGTTTGCTTGCAAAACTTTTTCTATATATTTATAAAGCTAATAAGAACACCTAGAAAGTTTTAAAATATAAATGTTATCATGTTAATTTGTTTTGCAATTGTTTAATGATATATCTTAGAGCTTTACCTATGATCAGTAAATATGTATCTATCTCATTCCTTTTAGTTCTACATATTTTGGACTATAGTTTAATCTTAAGTATTACTTTTGCTATTACAGTGCTGCAACAAACATCCCTATACACTTCTACTTAAACATGGGTACTTAACTCGTCAAGAACGGACATTGCTGGGGTGCCTGGGTGACTCAGTCGGTTAAGCGTCTGCCTTCAGCTCAGGTCATGATCCCAGGGTCCTGGGATCGAGTCCCTTATCGGGCTCCCTGCTCGGCGGGAAGCCTGCTTCTCCCTCTCCCACTCCCCCTGCTTGTGTTCCCTTTCTCACTGTGCTCTCTCTGTCAAATAAATAAATCTTTAAAAAAAAAAAAAAAAAAACTGACATTGCTGGTTGTAAGGGTATGCATACAAGGTGAAATTTTATTTTACTTGAGTAATACATTTAAAAAATAAACTATTAATAGAGAATATTAAAAAATAGATGAAGTAGAGATTACAAGAGGTTAAACTAAGAAGTGGTGCTGCATTTATAAAGAGTAAATTTATTCTGAGAATCCAAGCATTTAATTATTTTCCTCTATATTTAGAAAAAATGATTTGACATACTAAAAAGAAAGAAAATCCCCACAAAGGATTTTTATATCTACAGGAAGAGTATCTTTGAGGGAGAAGGGATTATATTATCATAGATGTAAAAGTCTTTCAGGAGGATACAGGAATGTGCTATCTTTTTATGTAGTATAAAAATATACAAAATACCATATGTGTTTTGGGGAACTATGTGTAATATTGTATAAAGAGACCAGAACAATGGTTGCCTCCCGGGAGGAAAGAGAATAAAGGAAGAATATATAGGAGCTGCAATGTATAACGTTTAATTTCTCAAGGTGGTAAGTTTATGGGCTTTCCTCTATATTTTTTGTGGTCAAACTAAATACAGGTAGGTCAAGGATTAGATTTATTCTACTTAATTCCAACGTGGGAAGATGGACAATCCTATTAACAGGGAAAAGAGAACATGCTTACCAAAATATAGAAGTCTATAACTCTGGTGCTAAGAAACATGTATCAAGCTAGAAAATACCCAACGAAAGAGGAACACCCAGGTGTAGGAAAAAAACCCTTGACAAGAAACTGTTATAAAGTGCTTCATGAAGATTGCCTACAGGTCAATAGATGGTCCTTATTTATGAGGCTATCATACTTTCTAGAAACTTTAGTGTCTGAATCTTTATATTTATACATGGCTGTTGTTATAGGTGTAGTTGTATATTATATGTGTAATTAATAAGCCAACATCAAAGCCCATGATGCACAGATATCCTTAAAATGAGGCTAAATATCTTAATTTTCCTTTTCAGCACTTTGGGTCCTCTTAGACTCTCATTCAGCAATTGCTGTTTCTTCAACATTACAGCCTTCAACCTACTCAACTCCTGGTATCTGTAGGCCATTTTTTTAACCTTTAGCAAAGACCCACAGTGGTAGAAGAGGGTCTTTTTCTTAACAGAAAAAAAGCTCCACTTCCTGCCCAGTGGAGATTAATCCATCAGTCAGTTCTTGAAAGAGGAACGGACTAGAACAGTATTAACACAAATTCCCAAGAACTCAAGGCCTCCCCAGAGAAGAGGCCGACACAATTTCTGGATTGCTCTCCGGCACAAATTTTTCAGCCATAGAATATTTTAGAGAATTTTACATGACACACAAGAGAACCACATCTCCCTCACATTCGACCTCAGAGACTCATGTTGTGACATATTATATATACTTTCTAATATGTATACTAGAAATAAAAAATCTCAAAATGGAAATTTGGAAACTTGCTGGTCTTACAAAAACAGAAAACAAAACTGTGGCTGGGTTCTGGTATTGAATTGAGTGACAAAGAAGTTGCCTCTTACGAGCTTCAGAGGAGAGATGGTATTTTTACACGAGTGACTTTTAAGAACCAGCAAATTCTAAGAAGACTGGGCACCCAAATTCCCAATCTTAATATTTTAGGAGTGTAGTTTTAAGATTAAAATATAAGTCCACAAACACATAGCTAAGAACATGAACCCCTAAGATGAGCCAAGAAAAAAAATTACTGATGTTTGACTTAGTTAGCTCTTCTTTCTGACAAGAGATTAAAGCCGCCTGTGAGATTTCCTTGAGTCTGACTCATTTAATTCATTTAGACATTGCCAGCAGAGCAAGCTACAACAAAGCAGATCTATTTTAACAAGCTCACTCCTGGCTGTTCTAATAAAGAAAAATAATTGAATTGCTGATTTTGATTTTTTTAAAGATACTCAGCATTTGAGTATGTGGCTTCATACACCAAATAAACAGAGAAATATTTATTACATCATCTTCCCCACAGAATTAACTGTAGGTACCTACCCTTTAGACTAGTGTAGTATTGAAATACCTTCCCTGAGTTCAGTTCATTGTAATTGCACTTTTAGGACCTTATTTGGAGCCAGCCCCCATTCTGAGCACACAGATCTGCATGCATAAGTAACTACATTGGTGCTAAGCGCATCTATAGTCAGTGGATTTCTCAAGAGGCATCCGTGGCAGCGAAGAGGGAGTCTGTCAAAGCGGGCAGCATGGAGAGCTGCAGCAGCAAGCTGGCGACCACAGACATGGCTTTATTCCACCCGAACACAGTTTTTAAAAAAAAAAAAAAAAAACTGAACATTTAAAAAAAAATAGGAGATTCCACATAAAAATTCAGACTTGCAATTCCCTTGAAAATTTATGAGAACTAGCAACAGGGAGTCTCATCCCAAATCAGCAGGAGCTGAGTAGCAGAGCCTCTTCCCCACCGCAGTCTCTGCATGTGGACTTCACCAAGCCAGCCTCGCTCGTGGTCCCTGCCTGGCCTCTAACACCCGAGCACGGGACCACGAAGGCAGAGAGTAGAGCAGAAAACGGAATTAAAAGACATATACTCATCCCACAGTTGGCACAAAGAGGATCTTTATATTTGTATATTAGCTAGCTCACTGATAAGGCAGACTGTGTGCATCCACTAAATGGCAGCTCTACACAGCTAGGTCAAGTAAGCTCGCTCAAGTAACACATTACACTTTACTATAGAGTATCTTGTCAAGGGTGCGAGGGAGGAGGTTATCATGAAAATTGTACCAATTACATAGAACTTTAGATATTACCTAATTTGAACCTCATGATAAGGTCAGGAGGTAGGTATTTTACACATTAAGAAGTCAAGTCAGACAGTAAAGCAACATACTTGATGTTAAACAATTATTGACTGGTAGGACCACTGTTCAAAGCCAGATCTTGTGACCAAAAAAAAAAAATCCGTTTTATCAATTTTACCATATTTTCTTAGACCTATTCCCCTATCGCTACAAAATAAAGTATTATTCATTTGACTCTCAGAGGTATGCACTAAACTAATGATATTTGTATAATGTGTGTGATTCTCTGGGGGAATATTGGCTCATAATACAAATATTTCAAGCTTAAAAATGTAGAACTTTAAACAGAACCTTCTTACCAACCTCCCAGTGAGCAGTTATCCTTTCCTTATATTAGTTGGCAGCAGCTATAACAGAAACCCAATTAACAGTGGCTCAAACACATTAAAAATGTATTTCTCCTCACATGTAGTCTAGGAAGAAGTCTACAGCTGGTCTTGGGGTTGCGAGTCATCAGGTCCTAGGCTTTTTACTTATTCCACTGCCCTAGAGTGATGCTCTCATCCTGCCTGGTATAAGATGGCTTGTCACCACTTTTCCAACCTAGGCACAGGATGGAGAGGGCAGAAGAAAATCTTACCCTTCCCTTGAGAAATAGGACCCTGAGGTTGCATATATTATTTGCACTCGAAACTCATTAATAAGAACTTAAGCCATATAGCCACACCTCGATGTAAGGGAGTCTAGGAAATCTAGTCATTAGCTAGGGGGCCATGTATCGAGCTAAAATAGGTGTATGGTAGGAGGAGGGAACCAATACTGTGGGACAGCCACATATCTTGGGCACAACCTTTAAAACTTACATAAGGTACCACAGCAAACCACACTTCTCCCTCCTGAAGGGAGCACCCCTGTTTCTTACAACCTGACTTGGCCTGTCCTTTCAGTTGTGTTTCACTGTTAAAGTCCTGAGCCTATTGAAAAGTCCTCCCTAGGTTAGAGCTTATATTCATATTTAACTGCAAATTTCATTCTTTTTCAGCATTTCCCTCTCCCAACTCCATGAATTTTCCTGCACTGTTTTCACTTGGGAATTACTATTCCCCTACGTTTCAACAAGTGTCAGTCTTCCTCCAGATTAATTCAAAATGCCAATTTCTGATTACCTCCTGTGTGGAGGCAGGATAATAATCTTAGATGGTATGTGTGTAAATATATATTTAATGATGTACTATTTTGACTAGAAAAAGGCAAGACTGTTTATGTTTACATTTCTTAGCGTCAGATGTAGGGAGGCATTTAACAAGTAGCCATCAGTGATAGCAATACTCCCCACATTTTAACAGAATCTTTGAATATCCTTTAGGCAAGCAAAACTGCAACAATCATCAACAACACTCATTCTGAAAATTTATCTGTAGAAACAATGCAGTCCTAATCAAAATCTCAGCAAGCCTTTGTAGACATTGACAAGCTGATTCTAAAATTCATATGGAAATGCAAAGGGCCCCTAATAGCCGGGACAACCTGAAAAAGAGCGAAGTTGGAAGACAACCGCTACCTTACTTCAAGTCTCATCATCAAGCTACAGTAATCAAGGCATTGTGGTGTCAAAAATAGACAAATAAGTTACTGGAACTGAATAGAGAATCCAGAAATAGGCCCACACATACATGGAAAACTGATTTCAATAAAAGTGTAAAGGCAAGTGAGTGGGGAAAAAATGGTCTTTTCAACACATGATAAAATAATTGGCTATACATATGAAAGAAAACAAACTTCCATCAATAGCTCATATCATATGCAAAAATTAACTCAAGATGGATCATAGACCTAAATGACCAAAACGATAAATCAAAGAATTGATGAATTAGACTTTGTCAAAATTGAGAACTTCTCTTCAAAAGACATTGTTAAGAGAACGAAGAGACAAGCCACACAGAAAATATTTGCAACTTATTTATCTGGTAAAGCACTTGTATCTGGAATATAAAAAGAATTCTCAATTTGTCGATTAAAAAAATAACCCAATTTAAAATGGGGGTGGGTAGGCAAAAGATTTAAACAGACACATCACCAAAATAGATAGTAAATAAGCATGTGAAAAAATGCTCAACATCAGTCATTAGAGAAGTGCAAACTAAAACCATGATGTGATATCATTACAAATTGATCCGAATGGTTAGAATTTAGAAGACTGATCTTGCCAAGTGTTAGCAAGGATGTGGAGCAACTGCTGGTAACAACGTAAGTGGTACAATGATTCTGGAAATGGTTGGGTGATTTCTTACAAAGTTAAGCATACACCTGCCACATGATCCATCCAATCCACTCTTGAATATTTTTTCCAAAAGAGATAAAAGCAGATGTTGATACAAAAACTTGTACATGAGTGTGCATAGCAGATTTGTAATAACCCCAAACCACAAACAACTCGAATGTCCATGGACAGATGAGTGGCTAAACGAATTGTAGCATATCCATAAAATGGAAAACTATTCAGCAATAAAAAATAAGCTATTGAGAGACGCAAAAACTCTAATCGATTTCAAAATAATTATGCAGAGTAAAAGAAGCCAGACAAGAAGAACACATACTATGAATCCATTATATAAAACTCTAGAAAATGCAAACTAATTCATAGTGACTGAAATTAGGTTAGTGGTTACCTGGAGTGAAGTTGCAGGGAGGGGCTTACTACAAAGGGACAGCAGGAAGAAGGGTTTTGGTTTTATTTTGGGGTTTGTTTTTTTGTACTTTTGGTGTACAATATATTGATTCAACACTTCCATACATCGCCCTGTGCTCATCACAAGTTCACTCCTTAATCCCCATCACCTATACCCCCCACTCCCCTCCGGTAACCATCAGTTTATTCTCTATAGTTGAGTCTGTTTCTTGGTTTACCACTCTTTTTTTCCATCTGCTCATTTGTTTTGTTTCTTAAAGTCCATGGGAAGGTTTTCTGAGTGGTGGGAATGTTCTGTATCTGAGAGTATCATACTATGTGTCAAAACTCACAGAACTGGATTGTCTCTATGATAGTATAGGTTAAAATAAATGAATTGCTGGGCCTTTTGTGTGTACAATGAAACAAAACCAATCTTTAATTGAAAATAATCTGAAATACTCATGATTTTTCCCCACTTTCCTTGATGCTGGTCTGTAACATAATACCAAAATATAATGCAGGAAAGACAAAATTCAAGAGTTCAAAGGAGAGAGAGAGAGAATGCGTGGGCACGTGCGTGCGCACATGAGAGTGAAAGCCAAATGTAATGATAATCTTATTTGTTCTGAAGAAAATATCTAATACCCAGAAGAATGAGTGGATTGCTTAACCCAGGCAATTCCTCAATGTTATTTCTTCCAACAATACTTGTGATAAACACTAAACATCTGAGAGTTAAATGCAAGAACCTGGGGTGCAAATGTACATATTCCCTATGCAAGATGAGAAGCCTAACCTGGACACATCCAATCTCTGTTTCCTCAGAAATGGTTCATACCAAAAAACAAATGGATGAGCAATTTCTAGCTTAATAGTTTTGAAACCCCAAGTTCTCCTTATAATGAAATACCAATAAAACAGATAAAAGTGATGGATAGGTACATATTCAGTTAAGTTTAAATTTTCACATTTTAGTAGAAAATGTATATTATTGCTTACATTTGAGTTCCATCGGGGCTCTAGAATTCAGAAAGAACTGGTTCATCCAATTATTTAGAAAACATTCACTGAAAACAGCTTATATCAAGCACTATGATAGATGATAGAGCTACGTCAGTGAGCAAGAGAGATTCACAACTTCATGCAGTTTACTTCTGGCATAGTTTAGAATCTCTTCCAGAAAACATAGCCACGGTGATTTTAGCCTTGAAAAATGTCAAGACAAAAGTAACCAATTACCAATCTTCATCTCTCCCTCTCCCCCTCTCCACACACACACACACACACACACACACACACTACTTATGATGGGGTTGTATCCCAATAAACCCACTGTAAGTTGAAAATTCATTTAATACACCTAAACTATCAAACATCATTGTTTAGCCTAGCCTACCTAAACATGCTCAGAACACTTACATTAGCCTAGAGTTGGGCTAAGTCATGTAACACAAAGCCTATTTTATAATTAAATGTTGACTATCTCGTGTAACTTATTGACTATCTTGTGTAACTTACTATCTCATGTAACTTATTGACTATCTCGTGTAACTTACTGAATACGATACTGAAAGTGAAAAACAGAACGTTTCTAAGTCTATTGGTTGTTTACCCTCTGATCACAGGGTTGACTGGGAGCCGTGGCTTGTGGCCCCTGCCCAGCATCAGAAGAAATTAGAGATTGCACATTGCTAGCCCAGGAAAAAAAAAAAAAAAAAAATCAAAATTCCAAGTATGGTTTCTAATGAATGTGCATCACTTTCACACCATTGTAAAATCAAAAAATTGTAAGTTGAACCACTGTAAGTCATGGACCATCTGTATATTTATGTATATTTTAGTGTTGCCAGATAAAATATAGAACTTCTACTCTAATTTGAATTTCAGCTAAATTATGAATAAAATTTTAATATAAGTATGTCTCAAATATTGCATGGGACATACTTACACTAAAAAATTTATGATTTAGCTGAAATCTAAATTTAACTGAACATCCTGGTTGTTGTTTTGGACTAAATCTGGCACTCCTCATATACTCATATCGGGGTTACCAGATATCTTTATCTACAGAGATATAGATATACATATCTCTATGATGTAAGTCATGTCTATTTTTAAGCAACTTAACTTCTTGCAGAAACTTCCAAGATGAACTATGTGAAAATTATTATCCTAGGTAAACATAAGGATTAGTGATTTAAAATTATTTGGTATAAACCAATTAAGTACTGTAGGCCAGTTACCAAAAATGATTATTTTATTTAAATTAAACCATTATGATTGGAAATAGTGGGCTATCAGACCAGTTTTCTGGGGCCACTGATAGTTCAATGATAAAACATTAGCATATATCACAGAGGGGTTCATACAAAAACGGGATTAAAAAAAAAATCATTAACCTACTGGGGAAATAAAGAGGAAAGAAAACTATTTCCCTGTTCTACCCTGCTAAAATTAACATCTTTCATGCTAAGAGGGGATTCTAGGAAATGATTGCTGCTACCTACCTGTCTACTCCCAATTCCAGGCAACATGTCGATTTTTGACATGCTACTCTGACCGATGCAGAGCTGGGTTTTAGTGGCTTTGGGCTCTGAGGACATCCAGGGAGAGACCCAAAGTGAGGTTTTCCTCCGGGGCTGGGCAAGAATGAGAGACCTGCATCAGACTGCCCAGGACAAGGATTAGAAAGAAGTTTTGGGAAAAGCTTGTTCCCCAGGGATCTTCTTACCATGGAGAAAAAATCATTCTATGCCCCCACATTAAGAGGTCAGATTCCCTGGTTAAGCGACTGCCTTCGGCTCAGGTCATGATCCTGGAGTCCCAGGATCAAGTCCCACATCGGGCTCCCCGCTCAGTGGGGAGTCTGCTTCTCCCTCTGACCCTCTCTCCTCTCATGCTCTCTCTCACTCTCTCTCAAATAAATAAATAAAATCTTTAAAAAAAAAAAAAAAAAAAAAGGGTGCCTGGGTGGCTCAGTTGGTTAAGAGGTCAGATTCCCCCCACTAACTAAGCTAACCAAGTGCTGAATGGCTGTGCCAGGTCCTGCCATTCCGGAGGCTGGAGGTAAGAGGAGATTGGGATGCTGGTGGCTTCTCTGGGTAGCTGACCTGGACGCTGGCAACCTGGCAACCCTTGCACTGCCAGCCTGTGCAAGCCGGCCACCACCCATCACTCGCCATACTGCCACAAGCTGGGCTAATGGGGTAATCAGCCCAGAACAAGTCCAGGATGTAAAAACCCAGCTAAAGCGCCCAGCAGCCAGAGAGAGAGGAAGAGCAGTCTGGACAAATGCAACTTTCCTGGTGAAAAAGAACTGCTATAGGAGATAGATGAAGAAAAAGGTGTTCAAGAAGATTCAGATGAAGCATACCACATACATATGAACACACATTTTCTGGATCTAAAACAAGCCATAATTTCCCTATGAAACAATTCAGCACATGAATTGAAGATGATCATTATAGAGTCTAAAAAGAATGACCCAGAAGACTACAGAAGAAATAGTTCAAAGCACGGGCATGTGAAATTAGGAAAGGGCAGGTAAGACAATCTGAGGATAGATTTATAACATCTAGTAGGAATTCCTGGAAGATAAAATATTTGATTAATAGGAAAAAAATTATTGAGCTGAAGAAAGATAAGAGTCTGCAGATTGAAAGAAATTGCTGAGTATTGGGCAGGACTGGTGAGAAAAGGACATGTACCTGGGTATAGTCAGGTGAATTCTTGATACCCCCCACCAAAACTGTAAAAATTTCCAAGCATAAAAAGCAAGTTATCTACATGAAAAATGATAGTACAGAAAAAAGATAACAAATTGTTATTGTTAGAATTAATAGAGCAGACGTAATGGAAAAGTAGAATATTTACATTAACAAGGGAGGAAATAGCATAAGGAGTGAGTTGATCAAACCAGCAAAAAGGAAAAAAACATTGTTTAAAAAAAAAAAGTAGACATAAAGGATAAAATGAAATATATTATTACATTAAGTATCAATGGACTGATGTCTTCCATTAGAAGTCAGAGCTTATATTTGTTATGATACAAAACCCAACTGCAAACAACTTAAAGCAATACAGAAAGGTTAAAGATAAAGGGATACACAAAAATATCAAACTAATGCAAATGAAAGAGTGAGGATATTAACATCAGACAAGGTTGATTTGCCATATGGTAAAATTTGCATTTTTGAAATTAATTTTAACAATAAATTGGAAAGCAAATTGAAGGAAGGAACAAGACTAGATAGAGGAAAAGATACTAAGCAACCATAACTTCAGGTTAATTTTGGCCTGTATCAATTTAAAATGGAGAACATTTGTTTTAAAATTTTGGTAGTTCAAAGAAATAAGCAAAATCAAATAGTATTTAATTTGGTGTGGTCCTCAGCAGCTTTAACATCACCTGAGAACTTGTTAGAAATTAGATTTTAGGGTCCCACCCTGGACTCATAAAAACTCTGGCCTCCAGAGGATTCTGATGACATTGAAGCTAAGCTTTTCTGATGACACTAAGCTGCTTTTCTTTTTTTTTTTTTTTGAAAAAAATTGTTATTTATCAGAGAGAAAAAGAAAGAGCACAAGCAGGTGGAGCTGCAGGCAGAGGGAGGAGCAGACTCCCTGTTGAGCAGTTCCTCCCCCGATGAGGGACTCGATCCCAGGACCCTGGGATCATGACCCGAGCTGAAGGCAGATGCTGAACCGACTGAGCCAGCCAGGTGCTCCTTAAGTTGCTTTCTATGACAATTAACTTTTAAGAACAAAAATGTTTAATATTTAATTATGTAACACCCTGTAACATCAGTTCAAAACTTCAGTGAAAGTCAAATTCACATAATATGCAAGCTAAAAAATATAAGCAAAAATTATTGGAAATTGAGAATTGATAAAACTCCAATTAGATAGACTTAAATAGAGGTCTTCCAGAATTGGATACACTTACTAGCTTAAATAGAGGTCTTCCAGAATTGGATACACCTACTAGACACATCAGTAATTTTATCTGATATATGTAGAACCTTAAATCCCTTTTAGTAGAGAATATATATTTTCTCCCATAGGTTCATGAAACATTTACAAAATCAATCATGTATTTGGCCAAAGAGAAAAGCTTCACAAGTTTCAAAAAATATATATAGAAAAAAATATTTTCAAGTTATCTTCCTTGACCACACCCCAATAAAGTTAAATTATAAAAGCTTCAGCTTTCAAAAAGTTTATCTATGAATCAAAAATATAAAAAGTGAACAAACGATTGAGAAAGCAATTAGGGAACAGTAAACTCTAACAGGCTGAGTAAATTCATTGCCTTAAATGTCTATTATTAAAGAAAAAAGCAGAAAAACAAAGAAAACTTGTATTCATTTATCAGAAATTAGGAAATGGATAAGAAACGGAAAAGAATTAAAGTAAAAGCTGAAATAAACTAGAAGACAAAACAAACCAAAATAAAGCAGATAAAGGATAAATAAATCCAAAAGTCAAAAAAATTTCAGACCTATAAAGCAGATAAACTGTGAACTTGATTAAAGGAGAGAGTAGACATGGTAAGCACACACAAGAGGGCACTTGGAAAAATACACAGGATTAAAAATGAGAAGGAGACAAACCACAGATACAGGCATGATTAAAAGAACTTTAAGAGATTACTGCTTCCAAGTTGAAAGCTACAAATTTGAAAACACAGAGGAAGTGAATGATTTCCTAACAAAATATAAGTTCCTTAAATTGCCAATCACTGCAGAAGATGTCGGGCTGGTGATTAAGAATCTATTGTGGAAAAAGGCCCAAAGACCAAATGGGTTTAATCTTTTAAATAACAGATGATTCCGATGTTTAAACATTCCCAGGCCATGGAAAAAAGTGAGGGGGATCCTAATTAATTTTATGAAGTCAGATTAATTTTAATCGCAAAGCCTGATGATTTTTTTTTTAAAGAAATGCTAGACCCATCTCACTTAAAATTGCAGCTACAAACATTTTGACTAAAATATTAGCAAATAAAATGCAACTTGCTTCTGTCTTAGGTCCAGGTTCCCTGGATAGACTCTGACGTAGAAATATGCCTGCCCAAGGTGTTTTGGAAAGTGCTCTCAAAAACAACACCTTTAAGAAAGTGAGCAATGCAACCCAGGTAAGGAGAGAAGTTGAAATGCAATTCTTTTACAAGAGTGGCTCCAGCCTCACCCACAGAGAGCTCTGCACCAGGCACGGAGGGCAGACTGCTCCCAGAGGAGAGACTCAGCTATGAGCCATCAGCAACCCCCAACACTCCTGACAGCTGGGGGGGGGGGGGGGAGGGCCTCCCGTTGATAATGGCACCTGAGCGCACACCACAGCGTCCATTAAACTCCAGGAACTCGAGTTTCAAAGGATACTGTATGAACGAGTAGAGTGTATTCCTGATTCCAAGTGTGGCTTGATATCAAGAAATCTATCATCATTATTCTTTGCATCAATAAACTTTTTAAAAAGTTTATTAAGATGACATAATTATTAGATGCCGAAAAGACATTTGATAATTTTGTTAATTCAGCAGCCATTTAGGACACATCCAGTTTTACATATCGCAAATAAGTGAACATATCATCTTATGTGCGTGTAATCTTCTTTTTGTTTCTTGGCTCTCCCTCTACATCTCCACCCACATCAACCCCAGTACAGTAAGCAGAAAATAACTATTATATACTGGCTCTGAGTAGATACAGATTTAAATTTGTCCCGGATTTGTTTCAGGAACAAGCATCCTTGCACTATCAGGTTCCCTTTTACATAGGCACGTGTTGGAGAATTTTTAATTTAATTAAAAATGTCTATCTCTAGAGCCACTCTCTAGCTGTGCATTGAGCACACCACCGGTATTCCCTGGAGATAATCAACTCTGCCAGAATATAAATAAAAATAAATAAAAGCTAGAAAAATCTTCAATGTGTGACCATATGTCCAAACAGAAAGCACGCATCTTAGTGGAACTATAGGTGTAGAAGTAAATTATCACCTAGTTGTCAGAGAATTAAATCAGATCCATTTAGAAATCCCCAGCCAATCCACCTTTATCAATGACAAATATTCCCCCAACGAACACCCCCCCCCCTACCCATAAGAGTTAAAAAGTGGCAAGTCTTAAATATGAAAAAAAAAGTATAGAATCTAGGTCTCTTGCAGATATACAATACACATCAAAAATTCATGTGGGTCCTTACCTTTGCAGATTTCATCTGGTGGCTTTACAGATGGAAAATCTCAATCACTGGAAGGGCTTCTAAGACTGAAAAGCACATCTGGCCCCAAAGATTGCTAGAACCATAGCTTGTCACCTATAGAAATCACTAACTCTGGAAGCTCACCCCTCTAGGCACAGCTCAGAGGCATACTCTCTGAAAGAGGAAATGGGGCTCCAGCTTTGTGTTTGGCTCCTTGATATCTGTTTGCACACGCTCCAGCCCAGGTGTGGATTCTTAGCACCACCGGTTGCAATTAGGGAGCAGATCTCCTTTCACCTGTTTCCCAGACACAAACCAGGACAATCTGAAACCAAAAGAATTTCTAGAGGCTGCTTGCTCCCAGAATAAGTTTTCTAGCTTTGACTCCAACGAAACATTCTATGGTCTGTCCAGGGTGAAGCTTATCTTCTCTTTATAGATGGAGCTTCATGGAAATCCTAATGATAATAGAAGCTTTCTTGATAAATACTGAATCAGAGCTGAACTGAATTTCAAGTTTAATGTCTGCAAGTTAAGACATCCTAATAGATTGAGCTCAGAATAGATGCAAGATGCCCAGTGTGATCTCAGTACTTCAAGTCTGGTGACAAACACTCCTTTTCCTCTGGATAGTGGCTGAAGGAGCGCCACTAAGAATTCCTTCTACAGTTTTCCTTTTTTCAATGTTGTTAATTCTAACGAATCCCCCTTCAAATCAGCACATTCTGTTTTATATATGTAAAGCTAAATTCATGTGTTGGGAAATTGTTAGCACATTGCTGATAACTCGATCCTTTTCCTAGTATTGATACTACATGAAATAGAAAAAGAACAGACCTAAACTGAGTTTAAAATATATAATGTTTGGGATAAATTTTTCTTTGAAGAAATTTTAAAAATCAAGAAGAAAAACAGGTCTTCCTTTTTTTATTTGGTTGTTTGCTTGTTTTTACATAAAAGAAAGAGCTGGCCACAGTAGACAGGAAGCATTTATTTCAAGCAGTTGAGGTCACCATCCTATTGGACACAGAGGACTGGATTGGTTGGGTCCTTTGGACCCTTTCCCAGCTCTTTATTACATGGCTCTTGTGACAAAAGATACTTCTTCACATATTATTCTTCCACTGACAGTGAGAACATTTGTGAAAAAATGTAAATAATTCTAAAGTGCAACAGATCTCCAATTCTTTATAAGAAACAGATTTTTTTTGGACTTGAGATAATTAATTTCATATTTTCCATCCATTTTGATTCTACTTTCCCAAGCCTTTATTTCTTTTCATTTTAATTCCCCACAAATTCTTTGCTGGAAAACTGCAATTACATTTAGCTGCAGAGAGGTAGTTAGATGGTGCATGCATAAATTTTATGTTTTAATGATTCTTTCAGCCCTTTGTTAAATCAGAGGAATACGTCTCTATTCAACTGGTATAAAACCAAGGTCAGTTTAGTTAAGTTGTAATGTTAAAACAACCCAAAGCACATTATATTGAATACTTCTTGCTAACAACATGATTACCTTGTCTTTATTTTATTCCTTAAAACAAACAAACACAGACCAAAGAAAAAAAAGGAAGACCACCCCACCTCATGTTGCCAATCAGAATAATGTTGTGGCATTGAATTAAGGTAGAAGAATCTAGACGGAGGTTGAGCAATAGTGATTGGCAAGCTTCTCAAAGGCAATTTGATGCTAAAGAGAATAATTGCCACGTGGTCTGGCTTCCATCTGTAGTCCTGCCCTAGGAGGGATTCTGCAGCTGAACCTGTACAACCATAGTGAACCAGGGAGTGACACCATATTACCAGTCCTGATCACTCAAAACTTAACCAATGGTTGTGTTTTATTTCTTTGCCCAAATTGACTACTTTTCTTCATCTGTGCAGATGTTTCCCCATGTTCTTTTCATTCAATGCTCATTCCTTTCATCTACCCTACACATGTAAAGGATTTCTTCTTCTCAGCAGCACTGGAATTTGTACAGGGGAGGAACTCATGCACAGCACTCTGCGTAGAACTGGGAATGGAGAGAAGCAACATTCTGTTTTACTTAGTTGTATGTTAACTAAAGGTGGGTTTGTGGGAATGCTTAAGATTATGGTGGAGGGCGCTGAAATAAAAGAGACCTTACCCAGACGATAGATGAGCCAGAAATCAAGATTCCAAGAGAGAATCATGTCATGCTTTGAAGTGAGACCACGAGGGTAGAACATAACTAAAGTCTAGGGCAAAAGAAAAAGGAATGCATGGAGTATGGTTGATAGGAACCACGGGGTTCCATTAAATACCTTTGAATAAGGCGCATCCTTTTGCCAGATACTGATTGCCCATTAATGCTACAGCTGAGTACCACCAGGAGTGATCCATAATTAAGGAGTCCTAAGCCTCAGTGAGAAATATAGATACTTGAGTTTCTCCGTAACATTTTCCTGAAATCTGGAAATGAAACGAACGTGTTACAGGGCCCTCCCGCCACTCCTAGTTATGATGTACAAACCTTTGTATGGCTTCCAAGGTGCCTATCTCAAATCATGTCGCTTAATTGGCAACACAATAGAAAGCTTCCAAGGGAAGAGAGGAATGAAGAGAAAATATGCCCTTTCTGTGTCCCTTTTTTGTATGGTTTTCCTTTAGGGTGATAACTCCGCTATAAAGATGCTGAGATTTTGCCGCTTTCCTTTCACTTTGCTGGAAGATTTCTCTTGCAATGTGTTCACACAGCCGTGGCCTGGAAAGTGTGTCATGTATTCTTACCTGCTTTTCCCTATCTTCTAAGAGACATGGATGTAGGGGACCATGTCTTTGGACTGAAAATCAGAAGAACTAATTACCAGTCCTAGTTCTATTATTTTTTAAATGTGTAACTTCGAACAAGTCACTTTACAACTCTAATCTCCATTTATAAAATGGAAGAGTTACTAATTCTCTAGTTTTTCAACTTTTTTTTTTAGTACAAGAATCCTTATTTGCAAGTAGAATTTTTATTCAAAAACCCTAACAAACAAAACAGATCAAAGTAGAATCGCCAAATTTGACGTGGGGGAACAGTGGGTGGTATGTGGAACTCTATCCACTTCTGCTGTTAGCCCCTCTGAGTCACTTAGCTCAGGAGACTGAAAACCCATTTTAAAAGCACAAATCTAGAAGAGCCTTTCCAGATCTCTCCGCTTGGATGCAGAGCATCTGGCTCAATTTCAATTAGTGTGTATAATGTCAGAGAAAGGAAAGTCAGGAAGTACAAACCTTGAAAAATGTTTAAAAAAACATGTTTGTTTTTTTTTTCTAACAGCAGAAAATAGACTTCAGATCTCTGTAGGAGTGTTTGTTAAATAGGCTTGATTTCCACTGTTACATCTTCTGATCACTGTCTAGGTTCAGATCTGTGAGGCTAGATTTGGAGCAGAGACTCTCCCTCAATGCTGAATGCAGGGATACCCTCTCCCTACAGACTGGGCTTGCCCCGGTGTCCAAGCCCTCCTCAGTAGAGGAGAGACCCATACAAATGAACTTACCCTCACCCCCACCTGCCATTCCATCTTGTAGCACCAGAAACTGTCATCCAGAATCCACTGACCTAACTCTGCGGTGTCCCTGTGTCTCCACAGGTCCTCTCTGTGGCCAGCTAAATAAAGGGCCAGGAACAATATAAGAAAGCTCTGGTACAAAGAAAATAACTTAAAAGATAATAATTACTCTCATTTCTTGAGCACTAACTGTATGCCAGGTATTATGCTAAGAGCTTTATTACTACGCACATAATAGCAACAATCCTGCAAGGTAGGTTTTAATATCGCCTCCTCACAGGTGAAGAAACTGAGACTCAGAGTTTTTAAAGACACAAATGCAGTATCTAGCACACCACAATGAGCCCTGAGCACTTGCAGTCTCCTTTCTCTGCCCCTGGAGATATGCTTGGGACACCAACCCGCTTAGCTAAGACCCAGAGATCCTGACAGACCCTTGCAGCTCTGGATGACTGGTCTCCTGGTCTCTTCCTTGGTGCAGCTGACAAGTTGGTCACAAGGAGACCATCAACCAAAATATAGGCTGTTTATTCATAAAATGATCTAACGTTTAAAATACCACTAGCTGTTTAGAAAATATTTTAGGTCACTGACTATGATGGAAGGTAATTTACATTATGGAAGCAATCATTTAATCACTGCAATTAGCCAAATGATTACCTATTCAGCTAATTATCTTTTAGTTATGTAATTAAAAAATTAAACATTATATTATTCTAGCCAATGCTAAATTCTTTTTTATAATTTCCCAATAAAAAGTATAATTTACTGTATGGTACAATGTAATTTCCTACAGGAATTAAGTTTCATATTATTTTAATTACAGGGTAACTCTTCTCATAACTACCATGACCTATACGTAACCAGTGAGAGAACTTGGCCTTTCAGGAAAATGTAGTTCGTAAAGGCAGTCAGTTAGGTTTTTTCAGATGTATTAAGAAAGTGCTGACTTTCCATACAAAAAGATGATACTATCGACCTAGCAGTGTTTCTCAACTAGCTGCACGTTCGAACTCCCTGTGGAGCTAAAACTACAAGAACAACAACAAAAACCACCTCGTGCCCAGAGGGCACACCCTGGGATTCTGATTTAGTTGGCCTGAGGTAGCACTCACCATGTTCTTAAAATCTCTCCAGGTGTGATCCCGATGTGCGGTTAGGGTTGGGAACGAAGCACTGAGAAAATAATTTTAGCTTGTGCTCCCTGTAGCGGTATTTTGTTTGTTGGGAGGGGGAGGCCGGAGGGGCTTATTGGTAACCAGTCAAGAACCATTATGTTGGGCATGTGGGAGCAGTAAGGCAGAGTCTCAAGGATGAATGCAAAAGAGCCAGACAACCAATCTGACTGAAGGTTTATCACCTAGAGAGTTAGGAGTTTGCAATGATAGAAAGGTGAGAAACAGGCTACAGGCCAAGATTCTAGTCATACTCAGTATGCCAAATACTCCAGTATCATTTTACAGGGTCTTGCAAAATGGTCAGATAATTTATCTGCTGTGGGACTATGCACCGTGGATCCAAAAGTAAAAGCTACCTGAGTTAATGGACTCCATATAAAATTCTTGGCCAGAGGAAACCTATGAGTAGATTCAATAGCCATAGTTCAGAAAACTGTGATTCCACTCAACTCATTTCAGTATACAAATACATATTTCACACCTGCCAGGCCCTGGATATGACGATTCCATGATGACAAAGTTGAATGACAGGTAGTTTCTGCCCCAGGGGGCTCACAATCTGGCGGTATCCTATATTTTCTGACATTGCCTAGAAAAATGATGGAGGAGCCTTGACTACACTGGGTACAGTCCTGAGTGAGACAAGCATGGTTAGGAGGCTGTCTTCAGCCACCAAAGAGGTTTCTTTTTCTTTTTTTTGAGAGAGAGAGCATGTGTGGGTGCACAAGAAGGTGGGGAGGGGCATAGGGAGAGGGAGGGAGAGAATCTCTAGCAAACTCTGCGATCAGCACGCTGCCCCATGTGGGGCCTGATCTTATGACCCTAAGATCATGACCTGGGCCAAAACCGAGAGTTGGGTGCTTAACCGACAGCTACCCAGGCAACCCCCAAAGATGTTTCTATGAGGGAAGTTCAATGATCACAGTATTCCATATGCTAAACAGTTAAGGTAACCAACCCCAGCAGCCCCAAAAGCATGTGTGTATGAAACCTGAGCACAGAGCTCAAAAGGAGGCATACATGAGTTTGTTCTTTTTTAAAATAGCTTTTTGAGGTATAATTGACACACGGTCAACTGTACATATTTGAAATGTACAATTTGATAAGTTTGATACTCCTGAGAAACCATCACCACATTTAAGATCATAAACATATCCATCAGGATGCCTGGGTGGCTCAGTCGGTTAAGCGTCTGCCTTCGGCTCAGGTCATGAGCCCAGAGTCCTGGGATCAAGTCCCGCATCGGGCTCCCTGCTCAGTGGGGAGCCTGCTTCTCCCTCTGCCTGCCGCTCCCTCTGCTTGTTCTCTCTCTCTCTTTAAAACCTTTTAAAAAAACAAACATATTCATCATCCCCAAAATTTCCTCTTTGCACCTTTGTAATCCCTTCCTCTACCCCCCTCTCCATTCTGAAGCAACCACTTATTTGCTTTCTACCACTATAGATGAGTTTGTATTTTTTTAGAATTTCATGTAAATGGACTGATACAGTATGTACTCTTTTTGTCTAGGTTATCAATCAGCATAATTATTTTGAGATTCACCAATGTTGATGGGAGGATGAATAGTTCATTTCTTTTTATTGCTGAATAGTATTGTATGTGTAGATGACGATTTATTTATTTATTCACCTGTTGATGGGTACTTTGGATACTACAAATAAAGCCACTATAAACATTCATGTTCACATCTTTGTATGGACATATGCTTTCTTTGGCCTCGGATAAATAAGAGGAAAAATTACCAGGTCTGTGGTAGATGGAGATTTAACTTTTTAAAAGACTGACAAACTGTTTTCTAAAAGTGGTTATACCATTTTATGCTCCAACTGCTTAGGGGAGTTCCAGTTTCTCTATACCTTAACAACACTGGATATGGTCTATCTTTTTAATTTTAGCCATCTTCATAGGTGTGCGGTGGCATCTCATTGTGGTTTTAATGTGTATTTCCCTAAGGACTAATGATGTTGAGTGTCTTTTCATGAGCTTAGTAGCTATCACCAATCTTCTTTGGTGAAACATCTATTCAAATCTTTCACCATTTTTTATTAGGTTGCTGTTTTCTTACTATTGAGTTTTAAGAGTTCCACATATATATTCTCGGCACACATCCTTTATCAGGAATATGATTTACAAATATTTTCTTTCAGCTTGTGGATTATCTCTTTTATTTTCTTAATGGTGTCTTTTGAAAAGCAAACATTTTTAATTTTGATGAAGTCTAATTTACCAACTTTTTATTTATGGATCATAATTTTGGTGTCATACCACAGTTTTGATTACGGCAGCTTTAGAATAAATCTTGTCATCAGGTAATATTAGCCCTCCACCTTGTTCTTTTTAAATTGTTTTGGCAATCTCTAGATTCTTTACTTTGATTTGAGATCTTATTCTTTTTAACATAAAGGTTTAGTGTTACAAATTTTACCTTTACATATTGCTTTAAAGGCACTCCCCAAATTTTGATATGTTGTGTTTTCATTTTCATTCAGTTCAAAACATAGTGTCATGTTCTTTTTGATTTCTTCAACCTATGGATTATTGATGCCAGACAAATAGCTGCAGATTTTTCACACATCTTTCTGTTATTGATTTCTAATTTAATTCCATTGTAATCAGAGAACATACTTTATGTGACCTGCATAGTTCAATTTATTGAGACATTTTTATTACTCAGAATATGGTCCACTTTGGTAAATGTTCTGTGTACAACTTGAAAAGAATATACATTCTGCTTTTGTTGGATGTAGTGATCTATAAATTTCCCTGTATATGTTTTATTGTCCATTTATTATTAGGTTTTAAGACCAGTTAAAAAGCTAATTAAGATTTTTTGCCATCTCTTTTAGAAAAATGTGATATAATGATTTACAAAAAAATATATATTTGGTCATTCAGATGATATTTGGTCAGCCCCAAGGGAGGAGCTTGTTGCCAGGAGGACCATGTGATTAGCAGGTTGGAACTTGTAGTCCCACTCCCTAATTTCTGGGGAGGAGAGAGGTATTGGAGCGTGAATCAGCCAATGATCAGTGACTTAGTCAATCATGACTATGTAATGAGGCCTCCATTAAAACCAAAGAAAACAGTTTTTTTAATCTTTTTTTTTTTTTAGGCAGCTTCCATGCATGGGGAACCGGTCCACTTCAACGTGCCCTCAAGCTGGGCCTCAAGCTTTACAAGGACAGAAGTTCCTTTACTAGGGATCTCACCTTATGTATTTTTATCTGGCTGTTGATTCATCTCTTTCAGCCTATACTTTAATAAACTGGTAAATGTAAGTAAGTATTTCCCTGAGTTCTGTGAGCCACTCACACAAATTACTCAAACCTAAGGAGGAGGTCACTGAAGTAGCAGCCTGGGATTTGTGACTGGCATGCAAAGCATAAAGGGTGCAGTCTTATAGGACTGAATTCTTAACCTATGGAATCTGATGCTATCTCCAGGTAGACAGTGTCAGAATTGAGTTGACTTCTTGGACACCCTGCTGATGTCTGAGAATTGCTTGGTGTTGAGGGGAAAAGCCCTCATATTAGAATTTAGTCCAGGAACCTAAAAGAAAAAAAAAAAAGAATTTCTACATTATGGACTCAAGACCCAGAGCAGTGTAAGTGCAGAACAATGCATATTCTTATCCACCATTCTATGCATCCCCACATATTTAATTATGAAGAAAAAGTTAGAGATATCTTAAGTGAAAAAAAAGTCATGTAACAGTTTTTTAAAATTTTATTTCATGTTTAATTTTTTTTTTAATTTCCTTAGGGCACCTGGGTGGCTCAGTTAGTTAAGCAAACTCTTGATTTTGGCTCAGGTCATGATCTCAGGGTCATGAGATCAAGCCCCTCGTTGTGCTCTGAGTTCAGTGTGGAAGTCTGCTTATCCCTCTCCCTCCCCCTCTCCCCTTCCCCTCTGCTCCAGCAGGCTCTCTCTCTCTCTCAAATAAATAAATAAAATCTTTAAAAAAATTTCCTCTTGCACAAGGAAAGAGTGAAAGAATACATTCCAAATTATGTTGCATTTATCTTTAGGTGATACAATTTTGGATGATTCTAATTTTCTTCTTTGTGATTTTTTTCTCTCTCTTCTTTTTTAACAAAGAGCATATATCTTACAATCAGAAGAAAATTTCAAAGTATTTTAAAGAAAAAGTCCTATGTCACATAAATATGGGTTCATTAATTTTGAAATTATTTTGAAATTATTACAACCTTATTCTTCATACAATTGAAAAAAAGATTACAAATGTTGGAAAATGGTCAACTTCATCCCAGAACACAAATTAGTAACCAGAAAAGGCAGGATTTATGGAAACTATTCTTGGCTTTCAGGTGTGGTGATTTTCAAAGCTGGAATCAGAATCTACCATAGCTAGTAAGCACATTAAAAGACACATTTCATATACGGCTAGAGTATCCCCCCCCCACACACACACACACACATTCCACCTCAGGGCTGACAGTCCCTTTAGCACTCTGGCCCAACTGTGCCTAAGATGGAAAGACCGGAGTTAGTCTTACCAATATCTCCCTATTCTTTCCCTTTCCTGTCCCTAAACTCAGGAACTGCTCCAGATCACCCTGTCACCACTATCGGCTCCAAACTGCTCTCCCTAATTCACACCCCATTTAACTCTGCTTAGCTCTCTTCGGATTGTCAATATGAACTCAAACTGACCTTTGGGTTGTGATCCAACACTTCATTAAGAAGTAATTTTCAGCAACTGCCCCTTAGTTCCAGACACCAAGATCCCCGGTCAAATGGCATCAGGTCCCACACCCAACTCCAAGCCCCACTGAAGTTTCTACCCTAAAGCCCATCCCAAGCCTGCCTCATCCCCCACAGAGGTGTCAGAAATTTAGCCCAACACATCTCCATGACTGAGAACTCACTATCTCTAAAGAAATACCTTCCTCTTTAGACAGTTCTGCTTATTAGAAAATTAGTTGGGATGTGGAGTTCAGATCTGTCTCCCAGTGGCTTCTACCCAGTAGTCCCACTTCTTCATTTTGGGCCCAAATAAGTCTAGTTTCTCTTCCACATGACAATTACCCAAGAATGTGAAGAGCCCTACTGGATCTTCTCTTCTATCTAATACTGTAGATATTTTAAAGCACTCCTTATAAGACATAATCTTAAGATTTTTCCACCTTCCTGCTCTTCCCTAGAACCTGATCCATTGGTAGGGGTAGCCAACTCAAGCATTTTTGGGAGCTTGTGTGAAAATGTAAATAAGTGAACTTAGGACTAGAGAGTACAGCCCTGCTCTAAAGTGGGCAGCCATGACTCGGCTCTAAGTGATTATTCCAAGGGGTAGGTGGGCTCAGATTTGCCAGATCTCACCAGTTTTTAAGGGAACCTGAAAATCAAGATCATATGAAGTTTCATAATTTTAAAAATATTGACAGTGTTTCATCTTTTAGCTATCACACTCCCAATCCCTACTGTTCTGCCTGCCTCCCAGGACCAAACAAAGATCCAGCCTGTGGCCACCAGTTTGAGATGCCTAATCTACAGTCCTTTTTAAAGAGAGGCAGCCAGAACAAACTCAAGACCTTAGGGTTGGTCTGAGCAGTACAGAGTAGAGCTATTCTAGACCAGTGGTTCCCAACCCAGGTGGAGAAGTGTGGTACGTTAGAACCCCAACCAAAAAGTCTTATTGGAACCTTGGGAAGAGGGAGCTCAGCCATGTGTATTTTGAACAACAGTACCACCACGTGATTCTAATGTCTCCTGCTCCCAGTTAAAAACCATTATTCTATTTTTTGTTCTCAATCTTATTCCCTTTTTCTCAAATATGGCTGCACACTGGAATCACCTGGGGAGTTTTACTGATGCCTTGGCCCCACCACCCGCCCCCCCAACCCCAAGATTTTGACTTAATTGGTATGGAGCAGAAGGAGTGGTAAAAATTCCCCAGCTGATTATCATGTGCAATAAAGTTTGAGAACCACTATTCTAGACACTATTCTCCAATTAAGTCAGTCTAAATCATCTTACCTCTTTTTTGCAACTACTTCATGTTGTTGACTTAATTATCAACTAGTTCCTATAAGTTTTTTTCTTTCTACAAAAATTGCTAAGTCACATTTTCCCATCATGTACTTTACTACTGAAACTTTAATCCTTTTACAATTTTATTTTATTAGATAGAACATGTGGCTGTAGTCATTCAAGATTTTCTCACATCCTAATTTTTTTATGTAGTATGTTTTCTATTCCTCTCAGCTTCTCATAGTTCAAACATTTAAGGAGTTGTCTTTTATCTAAGACATTAATTGAAAAGCTGAATACAATGAAGAGTCTCACTTCTCTCTTCTAGGGTCCTCTCTCCAGGCTGACATTGGGCATTAATCAGTGCATTTGGATGTACTCTTTCAAATAGTTTCAGTTTGCCTAATTTTACTTTTATCAAGACCATATTTATCCATTTTTCATAAGGGATTTATGGAAAATGAGCCCTCTTCCTGACTTTTTTTTCTTTTTTTAATTTAAATTCAATTAATTAACATGTAATGTATTATTTGTTTCGGGGGTACAGGTCTGTGATTCATCAGTCTTATACAATACCTAGTGCTCACAAACCATACCCTCCCCAAAGTCCATCACCTAGTTACCCCATCCCTCCACCACCCTCCCCTCCAGCAACCCTCAGTTTGTTTCCTATGATTAAGAGTCTCCTATGGTTTGTCTCCCTCTCTGGTTTCATCTTGTTTCATTTTTTCCTCTCTTCCCCTAGGATCCTCTGCCTTGTTTCTTAAATTCCACATATGAGTGAGATCATATGATAACTGTCTTTCTCTGATTATTTATTTCGCTTAGCATAATACCCTCTAGTCCCATCCATCTTCCTGACTTTTTAATAGTTCCTTGTTGGTCTCCTTTTAGGTTACTCCTTCTCTGATCATCACTCAAAAATGTTGGATTTCTTGATGGTTCCACTGGGATCCCTGCTTTTCTAATGTACATGCTTTTCTAATATATTTTCAACCACTAGTTGTACACATGGCTGACTGGTCCCATCTTCCCCCTAAGCTTCAGGATATAACTGTTTGCTAGAAATCTCCAAATAGATAACCTACAAGTTCTTCACATCAACATGTTCAGAACTGGTTCATCATCTCTCCCATGCCCAAACTTCATTCTCTTTTTAATTTTCCCATACCAGCTGCTGATAACATGATTTATCTAGGTACCATCCCAGAAATCTCTGAATTATTCTTGATTTATCATACTTTTGCATCATTAAATCAAACATCCCTAAAGTATGCCTGTGTTACATCCTATATTTCTCACATCTGTTCCTCTTTTCAACCCATACCACTACTACCCTAGTCCAGGCACTAACCTCTTCTTGATTAGATTTTATCAGTGTCACCTAAGCCAGCTCCTGGGCTCCTATTTTGACTTACATCATTGCCAAAGATGCTTATCTAATTTGCAAATCTAACAATTTTACTCCAGCAACTAAAATGCTTCAGTACTTCTCTTTTGCTTCTATAATAAAGTTCAAATTCATCAACTTGGCAAAAATTCCTTCTCTGAACATGGCCTCAACCTCCATCTCCTGCCATTTTTCACTTTGCACTTTATAACAATATCACATTGAGTTTTATTCTCCCACTAAACATACTACCTTGTGCCTTGTGCCACTGCTGAAACAGGTCTATTTGGAATATCTTACTTCACTAAGGAGCTAATTCCCACTCATTCTTTAGTATTCAGCTTGCACTTTGTTTTCTTTAGGTTAGTAAACTCCCCACTCAGAAGTCTCTCATCATTCTGAACACACCCTTCTCATAGCAAGTACAACTTTATTTTGAATTATTCCTTTATAGATGTGTCTCTTCTACCCAACCGTTATTCATAGTCACATTTCCTGTGCTTGGCATGTAATACTCTAGAAATGGTGGTTGAATTTTTAGTGAACACCAGGTCTTCAACGTGAACAGCATTTCTCTGATCTATGTATCTAGTAAACCTGACCCCCTTCCCCATCCCAAAATTGTTTCATTAGAAGTTCTTAGCAAACTCAAGTCCTAGTTGCCATGCTTCTTTACCTAGAGCAGGGATCAGCAAATTTTTCCTATAAAGGGACACATAGTAAATATAGCAAATTTTACACTTAGTAAAAACAGGCTTTTGCAGGCCCTATGGTCTCTGTTGCAAATTCTCAAAAAATGCTCTTATAGCACAAAAGTAGTCATAAACAAAAGGGCATGGCTTTGTTGCAATAAAACTTTATTGACAAAAATAAGCAATGGGCTGGATTTGGACTGTGGGCCATCGTATACCCACTCCCGACCTAAAAGCTTCCAAACCAACTCTTTAAAATCCAACATCTCTCCCCCACAGGAGGCCAGCATACCACCACCATATTTCTAGGTAACTCAGAAATTCCAGCACGTTTTAGGAGTACTCACCACCACCATTTGTTGGACTGCTGAAAATAGCTTTTGCCATCATTGCCAGTAAGGTTGTGAGACAAAACTTTTCTTGTGTGAGGTTGAGGAACATTAACATTGATTCACAAAGAGAGGTCACTGAGGATGAAGTGGAACTTGTGATCACCCTAATGCAAGATCACAGACTGCTTCTGGAACAGACAGAATGACATGAAGGATGGAAATTACATGCAGGTCCTGGCTAATGGTCTGGAAAACAAGCTCTATAAAGACCTGGAGCAACTGAAGAAGATTCAGATGCCACTCCTGGGGCCTTCATGCCCAAGGCCAACACATCAAGACCACTCTGGCAGTGGCCATATCACAAGTGTGACCCGCAAGTCCACACACACAATAGAATGGTCTATGGACCTTGTCTATTAGTAAATAGTTTATACACCTTTTTAAAATCCTACATCAAGTCACTGGCATTGATTATGAAAAATTTCCCTTCCACTCCTTCCATTTTTTAAAAAGAGACAGTACTTATGCATCTCCAGTAAACTAGCATTTCTACCATTTTTTTTAAAGATTTTATTTATTTACCTGAGAAAGAGAGAATAAGAGACAGAGCATGAGAGGGAGGAGGGTCAGAGGGAGAGGCATACTCCCTGCTGAGCAGGGAGCCTGATGCAGGACTTGATCCCGAGACTCCAGGATCATGACCTGAGCAGAAGGCAGGTGCCCAAACAACTGAGCCACCCAAGTGCCCCTCTACCATTCTTTATAGTTTCACTTTTCAGATTGGATCGACAATGTAATTTGCATATTTTTCACAAAACATTGGGATGCAGTTTATTAGAATTAAGAGACTATTTAAAGGAACCAAGTTCTTCCACCTTGGGCTTCCCTTTCTTTTTTTTTTTTTTTTTTTTTTAAAGATTTTATTTATTTATTTGAGAGAGAGAATGAGAGAGAGAGAGAGAGCATGAGAGGGGGAGGGTCAGAGGGAGAAGCAGACTCCCCGCCGAGCAGAGAGCCCGATGCGGGACTCGATCCTGGGACTCCAGGATCATGACCTGAGCCGAAGGCAGTCGCTTAACCAACTGAGCCACCCAGGTGCCCTTCCCTTTCTTTTGCTAATGTGTCTCTCCTCTCTCCAGTAAGGAGACAAAAGTAAAACTGAGCTTTAATAGCATGTTTTTTCTTATTTCAACAATAGATCACTGCTGCCGTGATGCCACTCAATGCGCCTACTGCCTCTTTTTTCCTTTTTTTAAATCAAATTTTAAAAGTTATAATTAGTGCTTCCCACATTTTTGCAACCTTAACTCATTTTGATCTCTAGGTTTTTGCTGGCCCTATGTACTTGCTCTTGTTTGTGTACCCTTTCTTCATGTAACACTTCATCTTGTAAAAAGATAGAATCCCTTTACTGCTGTGGAACAGCAGACTATAGAGAATTACAACCTGGAAATAGGGTTTTCAGGTATAGGGAAAAAATATTTAGCGGTGGCAGATGAGGGGGAACCCAATTCACCAGAATTTGGTATCTATAGAATGTCCCATGAAGGCGGGGTTTGTGGTTTTGTTTTGTTCTATTTTTGTTCACTATTATATTCCCAGGTCCTAGAACAGTGCCTGAACTCAATAAATATTTGTCAAATTAATGAAAATAGTTATCAAAGGGGAGAGCAACATTCAGGTGAAAGATAAGCCATGGTATTTGAAACCACCTCATCAGGGATCCTAACAGGTACGGAGAGCCTTATTATGCAGGATTTTTTTTTTTTTTTCAGGATTTGGGTCAGATGACTGTAGCACCAAGCAAGTCTGCTGGTCAGTAAAAGGGCTTCCACACTGCCAAAGCATTCAGTATAGAAATGCAGACCGTGGGAAAGAGGAGTCCTACAGAACAAGGAAGGGTTCTTACAAACATGCTGTCCCTGGCAGTTTACTCACTTCAGGCCCAGAGGTAGTGGCAAACCCAGTTTTTACATGTGGGCCATGTCACTGTGGTAGCAAACTTGTCTTGATGCAGATTTCTAGATAGGCAAAAGCTCCTTAAATTCCTTCTGTCTAGCCTAGCGCCTGATTCTAACATAAAAATTTGAAATAGAATTTCCTAAAAATCTAGTAATCAGAATTTCTCTTTAGAATCAAAAGCAGAAGTAAAAGCTCTTTGAGAACTTTTCCTGGAATCCCCATTTGCGCCTGAAGAGAGCAACCATACAGTATGTGGCAAACTGGATTCAAAGGTGTAGCTAGCAGCTAGTATATCTAAGATCCCTGTAGAGTAAACCCATGGCCAGTGAAATTTTGGAAGCCTGGGGAGCAGGCAAAGTGGGACCTGGTGAATCTTTAGAGTGAAATTCTAACGTTTGTATTTCTTAAGTTTTCCATTTGCAAAGTGATTTCTTTTAAGTGAGGGTATCTAGAATATAAATACAAAAAAGAAGGAAAGAGTTTTAATGGGCAAAATAACTCGTCAGGTATCATATTGTCTTGCAATTGGCCAAGACCATTTCTTGAGTTAGTTTCTAACTCAATGACTGCTAGGAGCCAATAAAAATTTGTTAGAAGGGTGAATAAACAAATGAATAAAATAGCTAGTCAATTAAAATAATTTCACCTTATTTTATTTCAACTTATTTGTGTCAGGGTTGGTGAATTAATGTAACTCAAGGTCTTCATTGAAGGGTGTCTTGGTGCACATTTCAGTCAAGGGCATAATAAGGGATGGAGTCCCTTCCCAAGGTACAGCAGAATGCTACTAAAAAAGCAGGTACAAGTGTGATGTTCCATCAACTTACACAGCTGTTTTTCTCTATTATATTTTTAAAAGGCTTTGAGCAAAACTCTTAAAAAATCTCTTAAAAAATAATATATCATGTATCAAGTATATAATAGTTGAGGAATTTTCAGTGTAGAAAAAGAATGAAAACACAAAATAACAAAAATCTATTATAAATTATATAATGCTTTTAAATCTATAACTTTTTAATCAAAATGTGTACAGATATTTGTAAAAAAGTAATTGCATGTATGTAAGAGATATACCATGGTTAAGACTGTAGACTCTGAAATTCAATGGCCTGGGTTTGACTACTATCCATCTGCTAGCTTTGTGATCTTATGCAATTTACTTAACATCTCTGAGGCTGAGGTTCCTCATCTATGAAATAGAAGTAGCCACTATATCAACTTCATAGCATTTTTGTGAAGATTTTATTTATTTGTTTGTTTATTTGTTTATTTATTTTTAAGTAGGCTCCAAATCCAGCGTGGAGCCCAACGCAGGGCTCGAACTTACAACCCTGAGATAAAGACCTGAGCTGAGATCAAGAGTTGGATGCTTAACCAACTGAGCCACCCAGATGCCCCGCATTTTTGTGAAGATTAAATGAGATAATGTATACAATGGGCTTGGCACAGTGTAGGATATAAAGCACAATAGCCATCAATAAATGTTACTTTTTCAGTTACAGACATACTTGATGTAACTACTAATTCACGTTTTCTTGGGGTAATTCAATGGCTTCTCAGGCATCTGAAGCCCACAAGTCAGAAAACACTGTGATAAAACAAGAACTGCAATATGAGGAGCCTTTAGAAAAAATAGTAGAGCTGTCTTGTTACTGAAGAAGCTCGAGCTTGGCACTTGGAAGACTCTGGGAGAGCATTCTCTCCTCAGGAGGTGTGGTTGACAAGTGGAGTAGCCCCTGGAAGGGCCTGTCACCAGGAACAAAGAGCAAACACCACGAACTGGATTCATCCCTGGGAGCTGGTCACTCCTGCTGACGAGAGCTCTGTGAAGACCTTTGGTAGTGGTCTGTCCCAGAGACACTGCTGACTATACACACCAATGAGGGTGGCTTACAGAAGGATGGTGAGGAAAGTCCAAAGATTTGGGGTTTTCTGACCCTCTCTTTCCATCAGGGCCTCTCACTTGCAAACAAAAGCATCAGCTCTGATTCTCCATATTCTCCATGCAACGTCCAATGGCAGTGTGAAAATCTATGCTTTGTCAATATACCGTCTTTGAGGAGGGTCAGTAATCATTTCCTACCAAGAAAGTTGGAGGCCGGAAACTGGACAAGCAAACCAGTTTAGAGGTTTGATCTAGAATCCGGTCTTTAGGCTTCTAGGGGATTATTCAAGTGTTTGCTCTCGGATGGATGTGAGAGTTTCATTTTCAAAAGCTCAGTAAAACTGGTAATGATGATGCCACTGCTTACATTTACACATAGCCACTGCATCACTTTTATTATAATAATACCTTAGCAAGAACTAATGAGAACAGCTTAGATGATATTAAATAATATAATTTTTTCACCAAGAATGGGAACAAGATTACTCAGTTCAAAACCTGTCTACCATCATATAGCTTTTGTCTGAGGCTAATTTTGTCATCTTAAAATGAAGCGGTAGAAGCCAAGGTTCTCAAGGTCATTTCCAGCTCTAACATTCTGACTAGACCACACTAGGATAAAGTCACAGGTATGAAAGGCCAAGACTTGCCATCCCTGTTTCTCCTTTTATGCCTTTGGAATCTCTTCTACTTTACCTTGTGTTTCTTCTATGTTTCAACTAACAGCGTCCAACAACAGGGCATCTCCCACCCTCCATATTGGTAATTTACTAAGGATTTTAGATTGTGGGACAAAACTCCATCCCCAAACCATTAGAGTGATCATATACTCTGACAGTTTGGAACCCCTCAGACTTCACTTAGCACAGTTACTTTAAAACTGGCTACACACACTTTCGTAGTCCTGCCCTTGCAATACTTGAGAGTTTTCCTACAACAGTGTTAGCCCATAGGCAAACATTTCCTTCTTCTGACCAAGAAGGTTTGTCTTATTTTTTACAAATGACCGCTTTCACAGCTAATTATACCTTTTCTATTTCCAACTTTATTTTTTTCTCTGAATTCCTTAATAAGAAAGCATTTTGTAAACACTTCTTTAGATTTGGGACCACTTATTCAGTCCTTTCATTTCTTTTCTTCTAGATCCAGTACAATTTTTCCCAAATAAATATACTAGTAAGTATAGGAATCAATTATTATATAAATTATTTTATATATTATTGTTTGATATTAAATGTATGTCTATTTTCAAACATCACAAACTGAACTTGGGGCTTTTTTGGGCACACAAATATCACTATCACATGGCAAGGTAGAAGTTATGATTAGAAACACAGGAATGGAAGTATATTGTGTGTTCCCTCCCCCCAAAACAATACTGCACATCAAAATCACACAATAATTCTGACTTTAGAAGGGGTATCATAGATTGTCACCTGCAAGTGGATTAGATATGTGTGTGTTGGAACCAGAGATTATAGCTAGGACAAATGGATTGAAGTTAAAGTCATATTTTTTTAAAGTATAAGTAATATTCTCATTAACTGTTATATGGAAGCTGTTTTATAGGCTCTTCAAACATAACAGATTGGTATTTGGATTTGATGACCTTCCACTTTGAGGTTCTTTTATTCTACTCCAGAATGATTTGAAGGTGGTGATGAATTCTGTTAGTGTTTGGTGAATTGTTTAATAGCTTGATTTTAGAGTGTAACATAAATAGGCTTTCTGATCTAAGAGTCTAAGCCTCAAGGAAATAAGAATGTATTTAAATGAAGTCTTAGACCAAATAACAAGTAGGTATTTGGTCTATGTGATTTCATCTTAATATCTTTTGTCAACATAAACACACAGCTTGATACTTTAAGTAAATATGGTTTTGTTCACATGTTGCTTGAGAAATTGAAAATGGGGTAAGGTTTAGCTTCAGATCTGAATTTGTCTAAGGTACATTATTCAGCAACACAAAGACCTGATTAAAGTGCCTAGACCTGTTCACAGGTGGGCTGGAAAGACCAGGTCTTGATTGTTTCTTATTTCAAAAACTGTGCTATGAAAACTCAGCTTCTTGGATATACATTCTCTAAATAATAGAGAGCTTTAAACAGATACCTCAGTTAACCTATTCCATTTTGAGGTCCTGTCCTATGAAAGTTAGTATATCTCCTAGACATTAAAATAATAGACTGACCTTACTAATTATGTAAACAACACAAATCTTAAAATAGAACCTAAATACACAAAAATTGCATAAACATTAAGATACCAAGAGTCAATATTCCCATCACTTCCTCCACGAAGCTCAAGTGATCACCAAAAGCCTACAGGGAATTTCCAGCATTTAATTTTTTTGACCTCCCAAAATGGCAGTTTCACACAGTCTAACCTGATATGAAGTGGGAATACAAGCAGCAGGTGAATAATTTAAACTAGTTGCTCAGAGTACATTTTTCCAGTTGAAGAAAATCATCATAGGATTGGACACAGCTTCTAGATACAACATGATCTTTTCAGATCATGACCAAAAGGGGCAAAAACGGAGGTTGAAAGAAACAGTGGTTTGAGGATCACCTGGGAATAAGATGAATCAGCTAAGTGAGCAGAGCTGAGCCCCAACAGCAGGTTGCTCTAATGTAGGCAATGAAATCATGATGCAGCTTGCAAGAGGAGATGGGACAAACCCTAAATGCAATGTTCTGACAGCTGATGGCCAAAGGCTTTTCAAAATCTGGGAGAACCATAAGCAAGAGAAATAAAAGGTCTTCCTGAGGCTCTTCAATCAAAGTGATGACCGTTGAGGTTGGTAGGAATGCTATTCAACTTACATGTCGCTTTTATTATTACTTTGAATCTTAAGCTGACATAACTTTATTATAAGGTTTTTGTAAGAATTAAATGAAATCATGTGATTGTACCCAATCACTGCTGTAAAGTGTCAGTTCACTTCACACTCTCTCCTGGCTTCTCAGGGTTCCATCACAGATCTTGTTAAGTGAGGGAGAAGTCTTTAAAATACAGCCTACAGTGATTACTTGAATAGCCACTAGCAGGTTTGTGTCAAAGGGTGCCATTAAAATGTAAAGACTGTGACACTCTTCTTTACAACACCATGAAAATATTTATGTTTGCTCCCCTCCTTCCTCAACTGGCATAAATTCTCAACAACAGTAACTTGGCTTCCACCTAGCACTGATCTAAACCAGTCTGATGAATGTCACCAATGACGTCCTGGGTTTCAAATTCCATGTAAACTTTAAAGTGCTGTGCAACATTGGCTTCTTCTTGGTGCCCTCTCTTCCCTCCCTCTTCTGCTGCTTCTCTTTCCTGGTTGATTTCTACCTCCTTCCATCTTCCTTTTTTCTGGCTTCCCTTTTAAATGTCAATGCTCCCCAGAGCTCTTAGCTCATTTTCATGAGTTTCTCCATGGCTTTCTCCAAATTCACGACTTCCACTACTACCTGTCCATATTCCTATCACCAGTATCACCATTCAGGTTGTCTGCTCCAGCCTCTGGCCTGTAAATCCAACTGCCAAATGAGTAGATCCACTAAAGACACCTCAAATTAAACATGGCTCTTAACTCCCCAACCTTCTGTGTTCCCATGGAACTCTGCTGATGACTTACCCTTGCATTTATCACACTATACTGTTGGGGTGTAAAGAATACATTATTATTATTTTATTGAAGACAGGGACTGTTTCTTATTCATATTAGAATTCCTGCATCAAAGCACTAGCACATAGTAGGCACACACTAAATATGAGTAAGCAAGTACAAGTCTTGTTACTCTGCTGACTTTAACCTGACACAGAGCATCTCCACTCTGTATGGAGTTTTTTTTCTTTCCTTGACTCCTTGGCAGGTCTGGGTTATGTTTTGGTTACTGGCTTGCTTTGTTTTCAACTTTGATTGTTGCTGGGTGATTTCCTTGGAACTCTCCTAGTTGCTATGCTTCACACACTCTGAGATTTCCACCTGTAGCTAAATGGTCACATTTTTTTTATCAGCCTCTTGAATGGAACAGAGTCTCAGAGAAGCTCAATTGCAACAACACATGATTTGTGGTCTCTACCATGTAGAGAAGGAGTCCGAAGGAGTCTCCTTATCTGTGCCCAGAGTCATCCTTCGTGTCGTATTTCACCATCTGCTTCCTTAAAAAGGATTTTGCTTTCTCACTGTTCAACACTCCAGTGTGAATGTATATTCCAATGGTCCTGAATCTATAAATTTAAAAAATAAAGAGGTTCATTAACTTCAAAATTTTTTTTGAAGTTTTTCTAGCTTTTGTGGGATAAAGTATTTTTGTCGTTTTTCTTTTGAACTTTAAAACAGATATTCTATAACTGACCTTTAGTTTGCTTACCTGTTTTCAATGGCCTTCTACTGAAATCAGAATTGGGGAGACACATCTAGATTATTTGCCTTTTACAAACATGCTATAGTAAACCTCCTTTATCTGGAAATGTTGGGAACTATGATATTCTGGTTAATTGAATACTCCAGTTAATCCATCCAAAAATATTTCGAAATGCTTTCTCAACCCTGTTCTAGATATCAAGAGAAAATCAGAAGAATTTTAAAATACATTTGGGAGTCGGGGGGGGGCGGAGCAAGATGGCGGAGGAGTAGGAGACCTGATTTCCTCTGGTCTCAGGAATTCAGCTGGATAGGGATCAAACCATTCTGAACACCCACGAACTCAACAGGAGACCGAAGAAAAGAATAGCAACAACTCTCTGAACAGAAGAGCAACCACTTTCTGGAAGGTAGGACATGCGGAGAAGTGAATCTGAGGCAATATTCGGGAGGATAGATGGCGGGGGAGGGGGCCTCTGTTGGCCACTTCTGGCAAGTGGTAGAGCCCCAGAGCACAAAATCGGAACTTTTAGAAGTCTGCTCCAGGGCCCCTGGGCAGCTCAGTCATTAGGCATCTGCCTTCGGCTCAGGTCATGATCCCAGAGTCCTGGGATCGAGCCCCACATTGGGCTCCCTGCTCAGCGGGAAGCCTGCTTCTCCCTCTCCCACTACCCCCTGCTTGTGTTCCCTCTCTCGCTGTCAATCTCTCTGTCAAATAAATAAATAAAATCTTTAAAAAAAAAAAAAAAGAAGTCTGCTCCGCTGAGGGACGTCGCTCCAGTGGCTAAGCGGGGGGTGGAACCCTCGTGGGACAGTGTGGTCTCAGGACCCTTGGGGTCACAGAAAGACCGGGGATGCCTGAGTGTGGCAGAGCTCCCAGGGATCAGAGCAGGGAAGCCGGCTGCAGAGATGGAGCTGAGGAGTGGGCTCTCAGCTCAGGGTTGCCATAAACCGTGATCCACGGCACAGTCAGGCCACTGCTCCTCCAGCAGGGACCCAACAAGCGGCAGATCTGGGGAGACTCCCCTTCCTTCCCCAGGAGGAGTGGCGCGGGGCGCACTGCAGGGATCTGCCTGGTTTGGAGACTCCACACCGAGTCGGGTGCCAGAGATAGAAACACTCGGGCACAGGCCGGGTGAGCACGGAGTGCGGCCAGAGACTGGGGAGATGGGAGTGACTGACTGCCTTTCTCTGGGGGCTCACTGAGGAGCGGGGCCCCAAGTTGTCGGCTCCTCCGGGGCTGAGATTGGGAGGCCGCCATTTTCACTCTCCGCCTCCAAAGCTGTACGGAAAGCTTGCAGGGAACAAAAGCTCCCTAGAGCAAACCCAAGCAGATTACTTAGCCCAGACCGGGCAAAGGCAGGGCAATTCTGCCTCCGGCAAAGACATTTGGGAACCATGGCAACAGGTCCCTCCCCCAGGAGATCAGCGAGAACAGCCAGCCAAGACCAAGTTTACTGATAAATGAGAACAGCAGAACTCCAGCACTAGGGGAATAATGCACATAGAATCCATGGCGTTTTTACCATGATTCTTTAGTCTTTCAAAGTTAATTTTTTTGGGGGGCGCCTGGGTGGCTCAGTCGTTAAGCGTCTGCCTTCGGCTGGGGTCATGATCCCAGGGTCCTGGGATCGAGCCCCGCATCGGGCTCCCTGCCCAGCGGGAAGCCTGCTTCTCCCTCTCCCACTCCCCCTGCTTGTGTTCCCTCTCTTGCTGTGTCTCTCTCTGTCAAAAAATAAATAAAATCTTTTAAAAAAGTTAATTTTTTTAACTGTCTTTTTTTTTTGAATTTTTCTTTTTCCCTTTTTCAACCAACATCTTATCAATCCCCTTTTTAAAAAACATTTTTATTTTTCATTTTTAGAGTCATATTCTATCCCTTCATAGTAGTTACCCTTATTTTTGTCATATATATTTAAGTTGTTCTCTCTTTAAAATTTTGAGATAGTTTCTTCTAACAGATCAAAATATACCCTAAATCTCTAATGTATGGTTTTGTTCTACTCTCCTGCCAGATCACATTCTCTCCCTTTTTTTTCTTTTTTTTTTTTTTTCCTCTTCTTTCTTTTTTCAAACAACTTCTTATCAATTCATTTTATAAAATTTTTTATAATTTTCATCTTTACAGTCATATTCCATCCCTTCATCATATCAACCCTTATTTTTGTACATATATAAGTTTTTCTTTCTTTAAAATTTTGGGAGGCACTTTCTTCGAACAGACCAAAATACACCCAAAATCTAGTGTGTGGCACTGATCTATGCACCAGCCTGATCATATTTGATCATATTCTGTTTTTTTTGTTTTCTTCTGTTTTTGTTTGTTTTTATCTTTTTCTTTTTCTTTTCTTTTTTTTCTTTTTTTTTTCTTTCCCTTTCTTTCCCCCCGGCTTCAGGTCTTTTCTGATTTGTTTAGAGTATATTTTCTGGGGACATTGTTCCCTGTTAGCATTTTGTTCTCTCATTCATCTATTCTCCTCTGGACAAAATGACAAGACAGAAAAAATCACCTCAACAAAAAGAACAAGAGGTAGTACTGACTGCCAGGGACCTACTCAATATGGACATTAGTATGATGTCGGATCTAGAGTTCAGAATCATCAGTTTAAAGATACTAGCTGGGCTTGAAAAAAGCATGGAAGTTATTAGAGAAACCCTTGCTGGAGAAATAAAAGAACTAAAATCTAACCAAGTCAAAATCAAAAAGGCTATTAATGAGGTGCAATAAAAAATGAGGGCGCTAACTGCTAGGATAAATGAGGCAGAGGAGAGAATCAGTGAGATAGAAGACCAAATGATGGAAAATAAAGAAGCTGAGAAAAAGAGAGAGAAACAACTACTGGATCACGAGGGCAGAATTCAAGAGATAAGCGATACCATAAGACGAAACAACATTAGAATAACTGGGATCCCAGAAGAAGAAGAAAGAGAGAGAGGGGCAGAAGGTATATTGGAGCAAATTATAGCAGAGAACTTCCCTAATTTGGGGAAGGAAACGGGCATCAAAATCCAGGAGGCACAGAGAACCCCTCTCAAAATCAATAAAAATAGGTCAACACCCCGACATCTAATAGTAAAACTTACGACTCTCAGAGACAAAGAGAAAATCCTGAAAGCAGCTCGGGAGAAGAGATATGTAACCTACAATGGTAGAAACATTAGATTGGCAACAGACCTATCCACAGAGACCTGGCAGGCCAGAAAGGACTGGCAGGATATATTCAGAGCACTAAATGAGAAAAATATGCAGCCAAGAATACTATATCCAGCTAGGCTGTCATTGAAAATAGAAGGAGAGATAAAAAGCTTCCAGGACAAACAAAAACTAAAGGAATTTGCAAACATGAAACCAGCCCGACAAGAAATCTTGAAAGGGGTCCTCTAAGCAAAGAGAGAGCCTAAAAGCAACATAGACCAGAAAGGAACACAGACAATATACAGTAACAGTCACCTTCCAGGCAATACAATGGCACTAAATTCATATCTTTCAATAGTTACCCTGAATGTAAATGGGCTAAATGCCCTAATCAAAAGACACAGGCTATCAGATTGGATTAAAAAGCAAGACCCATCGATATGCTGTCTGCAAGAGACTCATTTTAGACCCAAAGACACCCCCAGATTGAAAGTGAGGGGGTGGAAAACCATTTACCATGCTAATGGACACCAAAAGAAAGCTGGGGTGGCAATCCTTATATCAGACAAATTAGATTTTAAACCAAAGACTGTAATAAGAGATGAGGAAGGACACTATATCCTACTTAAAGGGTCTATCCAACAAGAAGATCTAACAATTGTAAATATCTATGCCCCTAACATGGGAGCAGCCAATTATATAAGGCAATTAATAACAAAAGCAAAGAAACACATCGACAACAATACAATAATAGTGGGGGACTTTAACACCCCCCTCACTGAAATGGACAGATCAGCTAAGCAAAAGATCAACAAGGAAATAAAGGCTTTAAATGACACACTGGACCAAATGGACTTCACAGACATATTCAGAACATTCCATCCCAAAGCAACGGAATACACATTCTTCTCTAGTGCCCATGGAACATTCTCCAGAATAGATCACATCCTAGGTCATAAATCAGGTCTCAACCGGTACCAGAAGATTGGGATCATCCCCTGCCTATTTTCAGACCACAATGCTTTGAAACTAGAACTCAATCACAAGAGGAAAGTCAGAAAGAACTCAAATACATGGAAGCTAAAGAGCATCCTGCTGAAGAATGAATGGGTCAACCAGAAAATGAAAGAAGAATTAAAAAAAATTCATGGAAACCAATGAAAATGAAACACAACTGTTCAAAATCTTTTGGATACAGCAAAGGCAGTACTAAGAGGAAAGTATATAGCAATACAAGTCTTTCTCAAGAAACAAAAAAGGTCTCAAGTACACAACCTAACCCTACACCTAAAGGAGCTGGAGAAAGAACAGCAAATAAAGCTTAAACCCAGCAGGAGAAGAGAAATAATAAAGATCAGAGCAGAAATCAATGAAATAGAAACCAAAAGAACAGTGGAACAGATCAACGAAACTAGGAGCTGGTTCTTTGAAAGAATTAACAAGATTGATAAACCCCTGGCCAGACTTATCAAAAAGAAAAATGACCCAAATCAACAAAATCATGAATGAAAGAGGAGAGATCACAACCAATACCAAAGAAATACAAACAATTATAAGAACATATTATGAGCAACTCTATGCCAGCATATTAGATAACCTGGAAGAAATGGATGCATTCCTAGAGATGTATCAACTACCAAAACTGAACCAGGAAGAAATAGAAAACCTGAACAGACCTATAACCACTAGGGAAATTGAAGCAGTCATCAAAAATCTCCCAAAACACAAAAGCCCAGGGCTAGATGGCTTCCCAGGGGAATTCTACCAAACATTTCAAGAAGAATTAATACCTATTCTTCTGAAACTGTTCCAAAAAATAGAAATGGAAGGAAAACTTCCAAACTCGTTTTATGAGGCCACCATTACCTTGATCCTAAAACCAAAGACCCCATCAAAAAGGAGAATTACAGACCAATATCCTTGATGAACATGGATGCAAAAATTCTCACCAAAATACTAGCCAATAGGATCCAACAGTACATTAAAAGGATTATTCACCACGACCAAGTGGGATTTATCCCTGGGCTGCAAGGTTGGTTCAACATCCGCAAATCAATCAACGTGATACAATACATTAACAAAAGAAAGAACAAGAATCATATGATCCTCTCAATAGATGCAGAAAAAGCATTTGACAAAGTACAGCATCCTTTCTTGATCAAGATAGACTTCAGAGTACAGGGATAGAGGGTTCATACCTCAATATCATAAAAGCCATCTATGAAAAACCCACAGCAAATATCATTCTCAATGGGGAAAAACTGAGAGCTTTCCCCCTAAGGTCAGGAACGTGGCAGGGATGTCCACTATCACCACTGCTATTCAACATAGTATTAGAAGTCCTAGCCACAGCAATCAGACAACATAAAGAAATCAAAGGCATCCAAATCAGCAAAGAAGAAGTCAAATTCTCACTGTTTGCAGATGATATGATACTTTAGGTGGAAAACCCAAAAGACTCCACCCCAAAACTAGTAGAACTCATACAGGAATTCAGTAAAGTGGCAGGATATAAAATCAATGCACAGAAATCAGTGGCATTCCTATACACCAACAATAAGACAGAAGAAAGAGAAATTAAGGAGTCGATTCCATTTACAATTGCACCCAAAATCATAAGATACCTAGGAATAAATCTAACCAAAGAGGCAAAGGATCTGTACTCAGAAAACTATAAAATACTCATGAAACAAATTGAAGACACAAAGAAATGGAAAAACGTTCCATGCTCATGGATTGGAAGAACAAATATTGTGAAGATGTCAATGCTACCTAGAGCAATCTACACATTCAATGCAATCCCTATCAAAATACCATCCACTTTTTTCAAAGAAACGGAACAAATAATCCTAAAATTTGTATGGAACCAGAAAAGACCCCGAATAGCCAGAGGAATGTTGAAAAAGAAAAGCAAAGCTGGCGGCATCACAATTCCGGACTTCCAGCTCTATTACAAAGCTGTCATCAACAAGACAGTATGGTACTGGCACAAAAACAGACACATAGATCAATGGAACAGAAGAGAGAGCCCAGAAATGGACCCTCAACTCTCTGGTCAACTAATCTTCGACAAAGCCGGAAAGAATGTCCAATGGAAAAAAGACAGTCTCTTCAACAAATGGTGTTGGGAAAATTGGACAGCCACATGCAGAAGAATGAAACTGGACCATTTCCTTACACCACACACAAAAATAGACTCCAAATGGTTGAAAGACCTAAATGTGAGACAGGAGTCCATCTAAATCCTAAAGGAGAACACAGGCAGCAACCTCTTCAACCTCAGCAGCAGCAACTTCTTCCTAGAAACATTGCCAAAGGCAAGGGAAGCAAGGGCAAAAATGAACTATTGGGACTTCATCAAGATAAAAAGCTTTTGCACAGCAAAAGAAACAGTCAACAAAACCAAAAGACAACCGACAGAATGGGAGAAGATATTTGCAAATGACATATCAGATAAAGGGCTAGTATCCAAAATCTATAAAGAACTTCTCAAACTCAACACCCAAAAAACAAAGAATCCAATCAAGAAATGGGCAGAAGACATGAACAGACATTTTTCCAAAGAAGATGTCTAAATGGCCAACAGATACATGAAAAAGTGCTCCACATCACTCGGCATCAGGGAAATCCAAATCAAAACCTCAATGAGATACCACCTCACACCAGTCAGAGTGGCTAAAATTAACAAGTCAGGAAACGACAGATGTTGGTGGGGATGCGGAGAAAGGGGAACCCTTCTACACTATTGGTGGGAATGCAAGCTGGTGCAGCCACTCTGGAAAACAGTATGGAGGTTCCTCAAAAAGTTGAAAATAGAGCTACCCTATGACCCAGCAATTGCACTACTGGGTATTTACCCCAAAGATACAAATGTAGTGATCCAAATGGGTACGTGCACCCTGATGTTTATAGCAGCAATGTCCACAATAGCCAAACTGTGGAAAGAGCCAAGATGTCCATCGACAGATGAATGGATAAAGAAGAGGTGGTATATATATACACTGGAATATTATGCAGCCATCAAAAGGAATGAGATCTTGCCATTTGCCATGACATGGATGGAACTGGAGGGTGTTATGCTGAGCGAGATAAGTCAATCAGAGAAAGACATGTATCATATGACCTCACTGATATGAGGAATTCTTAATCTCAGGAAACAAACTGAGTGTTGCTGGAGTGGGGGGTGGGGTGGGAGGGTTGGGGTGGCTGGGTGATAGACACTGGGGAGGGTATGTGCTATGGTGAGCACTGTGAATTGTGTAAGACTGTTGGATCACAGAGCTGTACCTCTGAAACAAATAATGCAATATATGTCAAGGAAAAAAAAAGAAGATAGCAGGAGGGGAAGAATGAAGGGGGGGAAATCAGAGGGGGAGATGAACCATGAGAGACGATGGACTCTGAAAAACAAACTGAGGGTTCTAGAGGCGAGGGGGGTGGGAGGATGGGTTAGCCTGGTGATGGGTATTAAAGAGGGCACGTTCTGCATGGAGCACTGGGTGTTATATGCAAACAATGAATCATGGAACACTACATCAAAAACTAATGATGTAATGTATGGTGATTAACATAACAATAAAAAATTAAAATCCCTAAAAAAATAAAATAAAATAAAATAAAATAAAATACATTTGGGGGTGAAAAGTCTAAGACAGATGTATTAATTTGTGAACAACTTAAGACAACAGTAGCAAACCAGATAAATCCTTAAATAGGCTCTTGAAATGGGCAAAAATACTACTATATCCACTAGTCAATTTATTCTCCCACTATCCAACATGAGTATTCAAGATTTCTTCACTCTCTTCAAAAAATTTGGATTCAATGCTGTGGCTGCCACTGCTGCAACCCCTAACTTCACCATACTCCTTCACCTTCATTCCTTCCACCTTCCCTGCTCTCATGATCCCTTCTCACTTTTCAAGGCTAGGGGCATTGCATCTCTTTCCTTGACTCTCTTCTGCCTCCCTCTTCACTTTTGTTTACATTTAGATATAATCCACATACCATAAAATTCACCATTTTAAAGCATAAAATTCAGTGGCTGTATGTTTACAAAGTCATATAAGTATCACTGCTAATTCCAGAAATTTTCCATCACCCCAAAAAGACATCTTACACTCTTCATTCCTCTTTCCTTTAGCTCTTGGCAACCACTAATTTACTTTGTGTCTCTGTGGATTTGCCTATTATGGAAATATAAATGGAAACATGCAATATATAGCCTTCTGTGTCTGGTTTCTTTCACTTAGTTCGTCCACGTGGTAGCACGTATCAATACATCAAGGTTCTTCCCTGTGGTGGCATGTATCTGTACTTCATCCTCTTTACGGCTGAAAAATATTCCATTGTTTGGAAATACCACACATTGTTTATCCATTGATAACAGTGGATGGATATTTGGGATGTTTTCACCTTTTGGTTACTGTGAATAATGCTGTTATGAAAATTCATGTACAAGTTTTTGTATGAACACATGTTTTTAGTTCTCTTGGGTATAGATCCAGGGGTAAAATCATATTGTAACACTATATTTAACTTTTTGGGAGAGGATTCCAATTTCTCCAAATCCTCATTAACACTTGTTCTTTTCTTTTCTTTTTTTATTTCTATAGCTATCCTAATGGCTGTGAAGTAGTATCTCATTGTGGTTTTGAATTGCATTTTCCTAAGGACTGATGATGTTGAGTATCTTTTCATATGCTTTTTGGCCATTCATATATCCACTTTGGAAAAATGTCCACTCAAATTTTTTGCCCCTTTCTAATTATTGTTGAGTTAAAAAAATTTTTTTTATATTCTGGATACTAGACCCTTGTCAGATTTATGATAAGAAAATATTTTCTCCCATACTGTGGGTTGTGTTTTCACTTTTCTTGATAATGTGCTTTGATGCAAAAAAAGTTTCTAATTTTTTTAAAAGATTTTATCTTTAAGTAATCTCTCCACCCAGTGTGGGGCTCAAACTTACAACCCTGAGATCACTAGCCATCAGGGAAATACAAATCAAAACCTCAGTGAGATACCACCTTACACCAGTTAGAATGGCAAAAATTAACAAAACAGGAAACAAATGTTGGCGAGGATGTGGAGAAAGGGGAACCCTCTTACACTGTTGGTGGGAATGCAAACTGGTATAGCCACTCTGGAAAACAGTATGGAATTTCCTCAAGATGTTAAAAATAGAGCTACCCTCCGATCTAGCAATTGCACTACTAGGTATTTACCCCAAAGATACAGATGTGGTGAAAAGAAGGGGTACATGCACCCCAGTGTTCATAGCAGCAATGTCCACAATAGCCATACTGTGGAAGGAGCAGAGATGCCCTTCAACAGATGAATGGATAAAGAAGATGTTGTACATATATACAATGGAATATTACTCAGCCATTAGAAAGGATGAATACCCACCATTTGCATCTACATGGATGGAACTGGAGGGGATTATGCTAAGTGAAGTAAGTCAAGCAGAGAAAGACAATTATCATATGGTTTCACTCATATGTGGAACATAAGCAGTAGCATAGAGGACCATAGGGGTAGGGAGGGAAATCTGAAGGGGGAGAAATCAGAGAGGGAGACGAACCATGAGAGGCTATGGACTCCAGGAAACAAACTGAGGGTTTCAGAGGGGTTCCAGAGCACTGGATGTCTTTCCATTTATTTAGGCATTCTTTAATTTCTTTCAGCAATGTCAGTTTTCAGTGTACAAATCTTGTGCCTCTTTGGCTAAATTTATTCCCAAGTATTTTATTCTTGTTTATACTTTTATAGTAAGTGAAATAATTTTCCTTAATTTCATTTTTGTATTGTTTGTTCTAATATATAAAACACAACTCACTTTTGTATATTGATCTTGTATCCTGCAAACTTGCTGAACTTACTATAATAGCTTTTCTGCAAATAGAGGCAGTTTTACTTCTTTCACTCCAATTAGATTCTCCCCTTCCCCCTCTCATTGAATAGAAGTCATAAAAGCAGACATTCTTTGCTTGTTCCTGATTTTAGGGAGAAAGCTTTCAGACTTTTGCCATTAAGTATGATATCAGCTATGAGTTTTTCATAGATATTTATTACTTTGAGGGTATTCCCTTCTGCTCTTACTTTATTGAATATTTTTATCAGAAAATGCTTTTTCCTCCTCTATTGAAATGATCATGTTGAGGGTTTTTTTCCCCTTTATTCTATAATACGGTATATTTCATTGATTCATTTTTTATGTTGAAACAACTTTGGATTCCTGGAATAAATCCCACTTGATCATGTTGTATAATTCTTTTTATATGTTGCTGGATTTGGCTTATTAGTATTCTGTTGAAGATTCACAAGGGATATTGGTCTGTAGTTTTCTTTTTATGTTATGTCCTTACCTGGCTTTTGTATCAGGGTAATAGTGGTTTCATAGAATAAGTTAGGAACTTTTCCTTTCTCTCCTAGTTTTTGGAAGAGTCTGTGAAGGATTGGTGCTAATTTTTCTATAAATACTTGATAGAATTCACCAGTGGAGCCAAATGGTCCTGGGCTTTTCTTTGATATAAAGGTTTTGATTACTGATTCAACCTCCTTGCTTATTACAGATCAATAACATATTTTCTATTTCTTCTTGAGTTGTGTTGGTAATTTGTATCTTTGTAAGAATTCGTCCATTTTATCTAGGTAATCTAATTTGTTTACATATAATTATTTATAGTATTTAATTTTAAGCTTTTTTATTTCTATGAGGTTGGTAAAAATGTCCCCTATTTCATTCCTAATTTTAGTAACTAAATCTTCTCTCTTTATCATGATCAGTCTAGTTAAATATCTGTCAGTTTTATTGATCTCTTCAACGAACTAACTTTTAGTTTCTTTGATTTCCTGTATCATGTTTCTGTTTTCTATTTTATTTATTTCAGCTCTAGTCTTTATCACTTCCACCCTTCTGCTTTCTTTGGGTTTGACTTGCTCTTCTTTTTCTTATATATTAAGTTAGAAGCTTAGATTGTTGATCTGAAATATTCCTTCTTTTTCTCATAGCTTACAGCTATAAATTTTCCTCTAATTACTGTGTTTTTGTGTGTGTGTGTGTGTGTGTGTGTGTCCCATAAGTTTTGGTATGTTGTGCTTTCACTTTTATTCATCTCCAAATACTTTCTAAATTCCCTTGTGGTTTCTTCTTGGAATCATTGGTTCTTCAGATGTGTGTTATTTAATTCCCACATATGTGTGAATTTTCAAAATTTCCTTTTGTTTTTTATTTCTAATTTCCTTCAATTGTAGTTGAAATAACATATTTTGTATTATTTCAATCCTTTCAAATTTATTGAAATGTGTTCAATATAATGGCCTAACTATGGTCTATCCTGGTAAACATTCCATGCACACTTGAGAAGAATATACATTCTGTTGTTGTTGGGTTGTTTTCTATAGATGTCAGGTCTAGTTGGTTTATACTGTTGTTCAAATTCATTTCCTTGTTGATCTATTTCCCTATTCATTATGGCAAGTGAGATATCAAAGTTTTCAAGTATTATTGTCACATTGACTATATCTCTGTTCAATTTTGTCAGCTTTTGCTTCATACATATTGAGTCTCTGTTAAGTACATAGATGTCTATATTTGTTGTATCTTCCTAGCATATTGACCTTATATCACTATAAAATGTCCACCTTTCTCTCTAGTATTATAAATTAGAAAACTAATTTTTATTTTTAAGTCTATTTTGTCTAGTATTTGTATAGTCACTACAACTCTCTTTTGGTTACAAGTATCTCATTTCTATCCTTTAACTTTTAACATATTTTTGTCTTTAGACCTAAAGTGAGTCTCTTAGGCACATACTGTTGGATCATTGGGGTTTTTTTAATTTGTTTTTTTGTTTTGTTTTGTTTTTAAATCTATCTGCCACTCTGTCTTTTAACTCGAGAATTTAATCCATTTACATTTAATATAATTATTGATAAGCTAGGATTTACTATCTATAGACATCCATTAGGTCTATAGATAAATTTTATTCTATTCTTCTATTTTGCTGTTTTATATGTTCCTTGTGTCTTTTGTATTCTTCAATTCCTCAATTACTGCCTTCCTTTATGTTAAATAGATACTTTCTAGTGTTCTATTTTAATTCCCTTATAGAATTTATCTTTTACTATATATCTCAGTTATTTTCTTATTGGTTTCCTTGGGGATTACCATTAATATCTTAAGGTCAGCTAATCAACAACCTTAATTCCATCTGTAACCTTAATTCCTCTTTGCCATGTAACATAATTTATTCACAGTTTCCAGAGATGAGGATGTGGAAATTTTGAGGAAACCATTATTCTGCCTACTATAGGTACCTGAAAGTCAGTATTTGCAAACTTCTTCCTTAAATGTTGCCCACAAATACACAATCACACACACACACACACACACACACACACATACAAGGTTCCACAAAATAAACAAGCAAATGACAAACTACTGGTACTTTCCCAGTGTTTCCATATCTCAGTGTCTCACTGAATCATTTGTTATTGTGTAAACTAGACCTAGGCATTATCTTTCACAACTTCCTTTCTCTCACTCTTTAAATCCCATTCATTATCAAATCCTAGTTGACTTACCTCCCCCCAAATTTTCTGTTTCTGCATTTGTACTTCCATCATCCTAATCTAAACAACTTTTACTAATCTTTTCCTCATTATTATGTCCTAAGAAGCCTTTTTCAACATTTTTTCCTAATTGCTCTATCCACAAAATGTAAGCACCACAAATATATTGTATAGTTATGATTTATATATAAAAAAAAGTAAATATATTAAATACAGGAGTTTTTTATTCACTATAGGATTAAGAATGGCTAAGTAAAATTTTGAAGTTAAAAGGTAAATTAGAAAGCTATCAACATTTAACTTAACTTTAAAACTATATTTGCTGAGTAACTCTTTTTTAATGAATAAAAAAATTTATTAGCTATTTATTACAAACCAGGTAGTCTGATTGATGATTTGGAAACACAGTATGTCATTTAAACTTTTATCTACAAGTTTTAATTTTTATCAAACTTGTATATGTACATTGTTTTAAATGTTAAATGAAGCTTACTATGGAAAATAGCAATCCTCTACTTTTATCCCCCTTCCATTCCCCAATTTACACTAGGTAAATTTTAATGTAATTTACATGCTTATGTAAATTGCAATGTATCAAATATATGCATAAATGCAAATGAGCGATGTATATAAATACATACTAATAATACACGTGTAATCAAGTTTTACTTAAAAAACCATTAAATTGTATTTTCCAGGGGCACCTGGGTGGCTCAGACGGTTAAATGTCTGCCTTCAGCTCAGGTCATGATCTGAGGGTCCTGGGATTGAGCCCAGCGTCCCACTCCCTGCTCAGTGGGGAGCCTGCCTCTCCCTCTCCCTCAGCCCCGACCCCTGGTTATTTTCTCTCTCTCTCTCAAATAAATAAATAAATAAATAAATAAATAAATAAATAAATTTGTATTTTCCAGCAAAAGTATAATTAAAAACTGAATTAGGGGCACCTGGGTGGCTCAGTCGTTAAGCGTCTGCCTTCGGCTTAGGTTGTGATCCCAGGGTCCTGGGATCAAGCCCTGCATCGGGCTCCCTGCTCGGCGGGAAGCCTGCTTCTCCCTCTCCCACTCCCCCTGCTTGTGTTCCCTCTCTCGCTGTGTCTCTCTCTGTCAAATAAATAAATAAAATCTTTAAAAAAAAACTGAATTTTTTAATTAATTTCTTAAAGTTATTTTAGTTTTGACTTTGACTTTTGCCTGATATTGGAATATAAAATTTAATTTAATTAGCTGCTAGATACCAATTCAGATATTGTTGCCATTTTTTTATCATTTGATAAGATGAATGATGAGTTGCTTAACTTCTGTCAAATTAAATAACATAATATAAACCGCTTTTATTTAATTCTCAAAGCCCAACTCACACACAAAAGCATTAAGATCAAACATAAACAGCATCTAAGGTAGCCAAAAGCAGCCCATACCCATGCTCAGACCATCTCTTGTAATATGCATTCAAGATCAAATAATCTTGCAAGACAAAGTCCCCAATTACAGCCATCTATTCCCTGTTGTTAGGTAGCACTGATTTTGCATACATTTTGTGCATCATCCAAAAATCCAATGCCAAGGTTGCTCATGTGATACCTCAAAACAACATTAAAACCCAATGAGAGATATTAAATACTGAGGAAAAAGGTTTTATCAATCAGAGTTGAGCTTTGGAGGGTCACAAACTATAATAATAATAATAGCTAAGATTTTTTTGCCCCCAAATGAACCAATTTTTGCCCTGTTGGGGGTGATATCACCCCTATTAAGAGTTCATGGTTGGTGAGCGTGGGTGGCTTGGTCGGATGAGCAGCCAACTCTTGGTTTTGGCTCAGGTCATGATCTCAGGGTTGTGGTATTAAGCCCTGTGTCAGGCTCCCATGCTCAGTGGGGAGTCTGCTTGGTATTTTCTCTCTCCCCCTCTCTCTATCCCTACCCCCACTCCCAGGCATACACCTCTCTCTCTCTTAAATAAATAAATAAATCTTAAAAAAAAAAAAAGAGTTCATGGTCTAAACAATTAGCATTTATCACTTGTATTCCTACTCAATACCTCCTTCTTACCTCTCTGATCTTTCTTTACAATGCTGTCAGAATGATTTTCCTAAACAAACTTTAATCACCCCGCCTCCTTCCATGCTTTCAGCAGCTCTCCAAGTAAACCAAAAAGACCTAACAATGCCTACAAATTATGCATGATCTGGTCCTAGTTCACATCATCTCATATAATAACCTCCAACCCTTTCTGCACACCAGCAACACTGCCCTTTATTTCACTGAACCACCCTCTTGCCACAGAGACTTTACACGTGCTGTTCTGCCTGAAGACTCTTCTCTGCCTTCTTTGCTTATTTAAAGGCTATTTCTTCAGACTTTTGCTTAATCATTCCTTCCTCAAGGGATCATTTTCTGTTATTGCCAATTTTATCAAATCTACCTTTAATAAACTGTAACACGACCGTACCTTCCCTTCAGTGACACTCATTACAGTTGTAATTTTATTTGTTCTGTAAGTTCTATAGTCCCTAAGTTTTATGTCTTTTTTTCACCAGTATCTCCCCAATATCTAGCATAAATCTGGCACATAGTAAGTGCTCAATAGTTTATTGAACGAATGCATAATTGATGAATTAATTGTGTTTTAAAGAACTCAAAAGGTTAAGTAGTTTGAACGAGTAAAAAAAAAATCATTGGGACCCATACCATAATTGTCTGCAAAGGCTTGATGACGCAAAAGTGAAACTATAATAACAAGTATAAACTATAAAAACAAGCAATATGACTCTAGACCTTGAGTCTTCTATTAAATTGTATACCAGAAATCTTATTTTGAAGTCCAATTAAACAAATTGTGTTTGACTGAGAGTTGCCATATTGTCACCTAGGAATGCTATCAAATATAGTAAATGCTAAAACTGTTCCAAATGTAATAACTATTTGATACTTCAGATCACATCCTGAGAACCTGCCATGCCTTAGGGACATTGTTGCAAACCACAATTATCACAGCACAACTCAGCAGTCACAGACAACACGTGCTTGCTTTCAGCGATCTGTCAAAAATGCTGCACCAGTATTCTGCCTCCCAGCCTTGTGCTGTGTCTGGGCTGACGACAATACCCTGGCATACAAGCAGGCATGGAGAAGGAGCTCTTACAAGCCTTAGGGTGTGAAGGCAGCTACTAACCTCTATCCACAGAAAATGGCCTTCATGCCACTTATTGCACAAGCGTTTAATACTGTTGATGATGCTGAGGACGGCATTAATGTAGTGAGTAGTATGACAGGTTTTAGTCAGAAATTTGGGACTTAGTCCTATCCCCATCATTAACCAGTTGCATTACCTTGGAAAATGCATTTGACCTCATTAGACCTCTGTAGAAATTAAACCAGATGAGAGGTTGAAAAACTGACACTACTAAACTCTCCTGCTAATAATTTTTAACCATGGACCTTGTATTTCAAAATATTATGTCTAGAAAAAAATCACTTAGTGAGCAACAATTATTTCATTTTTTTGTTTTGTTAAAAATTCTGACAAATCTCTAAGGGGGACTAGGAATGGTGGTCACACAGATGGAGGAAGCTGTGGGAGGCAGAGGGCAGTGTAGGTGATTGGACCAGAAGGAGATGTCAATTTTATCAGGTAATTAAGAAACAATTTGATGTCCTGTTTTTATAGAACAAAGACCTATAAAACTGAGCACATTAGGGGGAAAAAAGCCCAGCAGAAGTATGATTTTGTCAAGGAATTTTGAAATATTGAAAATAGCACATGACATCTCATTATTACCTTTGTAATTATTCAAAGATCTCAGATTAGACACACTGTACAAGATGATCCCTGAAGTCCCTAGAAAAAGTGCACTCCAAAATGAATTTCTATTAAATGAACTTTGGGATCACTGACTTCTGTAATCAAGTTAGGGAATTTTTTTAGGAGGCAGGCAGTAATCTCTTATACATATAAAATTATATGTATATAAGAAAAAAAATGAAATTATATAGTTCAAGGGAAAATATATTTTTCTTGCAAATATGCACTTTATAAATATTTTCTATCAATATTTTAAATTCATTTAGATTATGCATTCTCAGTGGGGCACTGTTGCACCAAACAGGACAAAACTCGTTCCTTGGGGAGTGTTAAGAAAAAAACTTAATATTACAATGGAATGCAGCTCTCCAAAGTGCAGCTCTACCTAATTAAATATTATTCTTTAGTATTTCGTTCCTTTTGTTGAGTTTTGGGTTTTTAGGGGTATCACATGAGCAGCATTGACACTGGATTCATGGAACGTACCAAATGTATGCCAGGTCAGTTCTACAAAACTATGTCTAATAGAAGGCTGTGAATCAAGGACTTTCTCTTGCTCAATTGTTTGATCTCAAAAATCACATTTCAAGAGGTAGCCTGAACATGGGTACGGGCTGCTGTTGATCTGGTGATGTTGTTCCTCATGCTTTCAGGTGTAAGGTGGAGTTTGAAAATTAAATAAAAATAGTTCATATTTTCTTGCTTAACTTGATAAAAAGTATTTGATACGTTATCAGTTATGTCAAGGGCTAAAAAGAAAACTTTCAACAATATCTGCATGATAAATTAGCAGCTAAATTAAAAGTTACATTTTCACACCAAACAAAAGCCTGAAGTTTAGTTTACTGAAAATAATTAAGAAATTATTTTAAATTTTTCAATAATTTTACTTTTGCTGGAAAGTAACACTTTTGAGTGATTTCTGAAAAAAATTCAGCTACATTGCTATCATTATTATGTATTTATATGTATTGCTAGAATTTGACCCTTCTCTGGAATTTAGTTTCTTTCAGCTTTTTTTTTTTTTCCATTTAATTGCTCTCTCTTTTAAAATATGAGTTTCTAAGTTTATGTAATTTTTTTTTCATTTAAGGATGGAAGTGATCGTCATATTTCCTATATCCTAACTGGAACAGAATGCCATTTGTTTTAATTTTGCCATTTTGATAAAGGGAGAAATCAATAGTATACAGGGATTTTATATGTTTGATTTAAACCTTTATGGAAGCAGGGACATGTCAGCATCTGAAATGAAGATTACTTCTCCAGTCTAAAGACACTGATATACTAGGTTATGTATTCTGTAAGGGGTCTCAGTACAGGGAAGTAGCCAAAATGAAATTCTTAGAAATGGGCTACAATGTTGGGGACAATGCTAATTCTTAGATTGTGGGACAAGAGCTCTTCAAATCCTTCCTACGTAAAGTCAATTGATCCTCACCTTGTAATTAAATTTTCTCATGGTTTCCTTATAGAGTCAAAAGCAAACATGAAGCCTCATATTAGAGTATTTTCTCTTTGGTCTAGCAAGAGATGTTAGTCAAAATAGTGTAAAACACCAGACTAGATTAAAGATCTAGAGATGGGTTCTCGTAAATGGAAGAGATGGACAGGATTTAAGGGGTTTCTCCCTTGGACAGAGAGTGTATTCTGTGTGTGAAGAAAGAAGTGTGCACAGAAATTTGGGTGGCTAAAGAGAGGCACGGTGCCTGAGATGCTAGTGTACTAGTTTTCCATTGCTGCTGTCACAAATTATCATAAACAGTGGCTTAAGACAACAAACATTTATTGTCTTACAGTTCTATAGGCCAGAAGTCCAACATGTCTTCCTGGGTTAGGAATAAGGTGTTGGCTGGGCTGTGTTCTTTTCTGGAGCCTTGAGGGGAGAATCTGTTCTCCTGCCTTTTCCAGCTTCTAAAGGCCATCTGCATTCGTTGGCTCATGGTCTCCTTTCTTCTCCAATTTCAGAAGTGGTGGGTTGAGTCCTCTTCACATGGAACCTCTCTGACACTCCTTCTGTGGTCACATCTGCCTTTTGACCATAACCAGGAAAAGTTCTCTGCTTTTAGGAATCCATGTGATTATATTGGGCCCACCCAGATAGTCAAGGATAATCTCCCCATCTCAGGGTCCTTACTGCAAAGTCCTTTCTCTGTTTTTACATATTCATAGGAATATCCTGGGAATTAGGATGTGGATATCTTTGAGGGACAGTTATTCTGCCTTCCATAGTTAGTTAAACCTCAATATCTATTTTCTTCTTTTTCAAAAGTAGAACCTCCATGTTATTTACTGGAAGCAGGGAACATCACTGCTCAGAAGGAAAACCATGCTTCCCAGCTTCCTTTCATATGTTTGATGTGACTAAATTCTACCATGGGATATAAGTGGAAGTGCTATATGCAGCTTCTGGAAGTTGCCTTAAAGAAAGAAAGCATTTCTTTCTTTCTCTTTTATCCTTCCTGCTGGCAAAAATGTACACATGAGGAATAAAGTTGGATCAGTCATCTTGGAAGATGACATAGAAGCTGTATAATGAGGATGACAGGATGATGAAATAGGAGACTGCGTCCCAGTTGGTCATGGTGCTACCATATAAACCCTGTGATTTTATTTTATTTTTTTAAGATTTATTTATTTGAGAGAGAAAGAGCAGGGGGAGGGGGAGGGGGGATAGGAAGAGAGAGAATCCCAAGCAGACTCCAAGCCAGGGCATAGAGCCTGATGTGAGGTTCGATCCCACAACCCTGAGATCATGACCTGAGCCAAAACCGAGAGTCAGACACTGAACTGACTGAACCACCCAGGCGCCCCTCAACCCTGTGATTTTAATGTGAAGGAGAAAATTAACTTCCATCTTCCTAACTTCTGTTATTAGGGGATTTAGATGCTCAAATGCATTCCTATCAAATATATAGGGTGCAATGACATTGACCATCCAAAGTATAGAAAACAAGATAAATAGATAAGGAATGAGAAATGAGGACTTGGGATTTCTCCAGGCTTTGGCCAGCTAAAGAAAGAGAAGTCATGGATGTGGCCATAGAAAACAAAACAAGAACAAAAAAACCAATCAAACAAACAAACAAAAAACCTCAAGAAGAAGGCGTAACCAAAGCAATGCAATGGAGATGTAAGGTTCAAACACAGCAGCCTTTTCACTGTGAGAGCCTCCGTTCATTGTTTTTCCCTGTAAACTTTGAAAGAGTAAAATTTTAATTTTAAAAGTTAAAACCTTATCAATTTTCCCTGGGGGAAAAAAAGGACCCCAAAATCTCAGTGGCTTAAAATAACAAAGGCTTATTTCTCATTCACTAAATGTTCACTGCAGGTCAGCAGGGAACACTGCTCATTTCAATAATTCAGGGATCCAGGCTGAGAGAAGCTCATCTTACTGTATGCCTCTGTTCATGACAGCAGGAAAAAGAGAGTATGGTGAATCATACACTGACTTTTAAAAATGGTGCTCAGCATAGCACACTACTCACAGGAGCCAGGAGGTACAAGCAACCCAAATGTCCATAGGCGGATGAATGAACAAACAAAATGTAGGATACTCACACAATGGAATATTATTCAGCCTTAAAAAGGAAGAAAATCCTGTCATACGCTATACCATGGATGAACCTTGAGGACATTATGCTAAGTAAAATAAGCAATCCACAATGACAAATATTGCATGATTCATTCCATTTATATGAGGTACCTACAGTAGTAAAATTTATACAGAAAGTACAATGGCGGTCACAGGGTAGGGGGGAGGGGAGGTAAATGGGAAAGTTATTTAATGGGTACAGAGTTTCTAGTTTTGCAAAATGAAAATGTTCTGGGTTTCATAAGAACATTCATGTGAGTATGCTTAACACTACAGAATAGTACACCTAAAAGTGGTTACGATGGTAAATTTTATGTTATGTGGTTTTTACCACAGTAAAAAAAAAATGGTGCTCAGGAAAGACAAATGTCACTTATGTTCACATTTAATTAGCCAAAGTAAGTTTACATAGCTAGGCCTAACTTTAAAAGTGGGAGGAGGAGAAGGATAATCCCACTAGAAGTAAAGCCAATGAACAGTACTGATTATTACCATAGTCTTCTCTTCTGGGCATGAAATATTTCTTTCACCCTCCTTCCTGCAAACAAAATGCATTTACTCAATCCTTTTGAGAAAGGAGAACTCGAAAATCCCAGTGATGACGTCAAGCTCAAAGCCCAGGATCTCTGGGTGATGCATGGTGGTCTTCATTTCACAGAATACTAGCCTCTAAAACGGGTCCATGTGCATCTCCTCTTGATCCAGAGACCTGACCCTCCCTGTGGTGGAGCAGGATCAGGGTGACTTTAATAAATGCTTTAATATAATAATCCTTTAATAAAAAAAGGAAGAATGGGAAACACATGGCAGTCACTGGCCTATTATAATTCTGATATTAGACTGAGCAGAAATTTTAGGCCTCCTACCCAAAGCTGAGGAATTGTCCCTGAATAGGCTTCATGTAGGTTTCCTAGGAGGGGCTCCCCTGGTATTTATCTCCATGGTCCTGGGATTTTCCCTTTGGGAGGTTCCTTCTTTTCCATTATTCTTCTTGACCTTGTCTGAAGTAGGCAGTGAAGAATATATTTATTTGCCTTAGAGATTGAGCAGTTTTCTCAGCATACTTCTTGTCCAAGGGTCCAAGGGTCATTTTAAGTCTCAAACAGCCACAATGGCATTTAATGCAGTTTGGTGCCTCTTTTAGCAGTGAAACCGTCTTCCCAACTTAAACTTGTTTGACTTCTTACCTACCCCCATGTTTCCTTTCTAGACATATGACTTTGTCATATTTCTCTGCTCTCTTGCCCCAATGCCTGTCTCCCTCCTCCTCTCCCTCTCTGTCTCTCTGTCTCCATCTCTGTCCCTATCCCGCTCTTTCTCTCTTTCCTTCTCTCCCTCCTTCCTTCCCTTCCTAATTGTAGGTTCCTTGAGCCTAGCAGTGAGTACACCTTTCCCCCTGAACCACTGTATGTTATTTTGAGCTATTTGGTCCAATTGAAAGGAATTTCAGGCCAGCACACCCTAATCCATGCTCAGTGATTTGATCCTTGCTACAAAGCTATTTGTGGTGCCTTGTGGTGCCTTGTGGTGCCTTGTGGTCCCTTGTGGCTCAAAGTATCAATTTTATCCTTTACTGTTTGGGTTGAGAACCAGTTGCATTTGAATCCCTGAATTTGTAGACTCTCTAGTCTTTTCTATTTATCATTGCAAACTGACCAATTCTTCTCCAAACATATCTCTTTCTTGTAACATTGTGCCAAATGCAGTTGATAGCAGCCAATTAAATGGTAGTATTAATGTTTTCAATCTCTTCCCTAAAGTTAGGTATGCCTTTTACCTTCCAATTTACTGCAGGCAACACTTTTTCCAAATGTTTCATCACCAGAAAAATCCATTCCTCCAGTCTTCAGCAATAGTTTCTTTGATTCTCTCTGACCAGCTCTTAAGCCAACGCCACATATTTTAGGGTTTATTTTATTATTAAAACAGTACCCCAAGCTCTTAGGTTCTAAGTTCTATGTCATTTTGGAATAAGGTAGATAATCCTGTGATAACAAATTTCCCCAAATATCAACAGCTTAAATAAAAGGTTTATTTTCACTTATGTCCCATATCCATTGGAGAGGATTTCAAAGGGCACCATTCACAGTGGTCACTCAGGGACACACATAGACAGTCTGTATCTCAACATTTGCATCCATAATCATAGATTCAGATGGAAATAAAGCTGGAAATATTTTCTAAACAATACTAATAGAAGCTCTAGAGCTCTGAGTTCAGATGCAGGGAACAGAACCTGTTGTATCTAATTTAAGGAGGAAGAGATACATTCAAGGAGTCAATGGCTTGTGGACAGCTGGGAGGACTAAAGAAACAGACTCTACCTTTAATTTTCAGAAAACTCCCAAAGTCACGCCCCAGAACCAGGTCATCGAAGGAGCTCTGCTTCTTCTGAAGTCAGGACTCCACTAGCGTCAGGACTCCATGAGAATAAAAGTACTTTCTCAATCAGGAAGCCACCACTGCTCCCAGTTCCAGACCACGCCTCACCTGCTGCAGTCTACGTCTGCAGAGCGGATGCACGGAGTCCCGCCTAGCAAAACCCACAAAGCCAGTGCCTGGGATCTCTGAGGATATTGTTGCAGGAAAAGAGAAAGTAGCAGACACAGCAGACATAGCCTCGTGTGGCCTCCTCCTAATCGCCACTCCACAAATTTCATGCTAGTGCATCTAATTGGCCAAATCCAAATCACACCCAGAACCCGAGCTGCTCTGGGATGTGGTTTTTTAGATTCTAGCATCGACAGTACAGGGAGGCATACTACAGCAAAGATGGAGTTGAGCCACAAGCCAACATATCCATCCCTTAACACATGGCAGTAGGCCATAGTTTAGGGCAGTACATTCTACAGCAACAATAAAACTTGTTTGTAATGTTTATCTCTGCCTATTTTAAAGTAATTTTAAGAGGTTTACACTAAACATTCATAATCAGGCCCTTAGGGATTCAGGAAAAGTTAAAATTTTTCTGTGTTCTATTTTATAATCTATGGGGGAATATAATATACTTTCTTTTTTTCTGTATTAGTAAACATTTATTTTTATTTAGTTTATTTTTTTAATTTAAATTCAATTAATGAACATATAATGTATTATTTGTTTCAGGGTACAGGTCTGTGATTCATCAGTCTTATATAATACCCAGTGCTCATTACAACACTGATATACTTTCTTCAAACAAAATATGTTAAGTACTATGCTGCAGGCACATGCGCATTCCTATAGCTTATTGTCTCCAATTTTCACACCAATTCTATGAGGTGGTGTATTCGTTAGGGATTATATTCAGCTGCACGTCACAGACACTCACCTACCATGGCTTAATCAAGCAGGTGCTTATTTTCCATGCATAAAAAGTAGTGGAGTGGTACAATCCAGGGCCAGTACAGAGACCTGCAGCCCTGTCTTTCTCTTTCATTCTTGACTTGTTCCGCTCATCCTCTTGGACATAAGATAAGTGTTCTACTTCCAGACATTATTACCAACTTCCGGGATGGAAGAAGGAGAAGAACAAAGGCAGAAGGCAGCTGTGGGGCTGGGTCTGCCCCTGCCTTGTCATAGGTGGTGTTGACACTACGACCTTGTGATGTCTGCACACATCTCATTCACCAAAACAGTGTCACGTAGCAACCTCTCTCTGCTGGGGAAGTGGAGAACTAAAGTTTTTGTTTTGCTTTGGCCAGGTCTAATGTCAAAAATCAGAATTCTGTCAGTAAGACCGAAGACTAGTGTGAATATTGGGTTGGTAACTAGCAGTGTCTGCCTTGGATCAACATCATTATTGTCATTTTACAGCAACAAAAAAAGCGGATGTCAAAGAGGTTAAGTAATGGGATTGCAGCTCAATGACTTGGGATTTGAGTTCAAGCCGAATGTCTCCAAATTCAGGGCTTTTTGATGAGGATTTATTTAAAGAATAGTTAAAACTTCAGAAAAGTTTTGACATATCCTATATATAAAGAGGTAAATTGGATTATTCATAAAGCAAATTTTTAAAAAATTTGTTAAAGGTTGCAAAGACCAGAAGTGGGAGTAGGAATGAGAAAGGGGGGAAGGATGAGATTTTCTGTGGGAATAACACAATTCCATGCCTCAAAAAAAGCAACAACAACTCTGTGTAAAAAGCAGCCTTAAAGATTATGGCACTTTTCAGGCTAGCGTTCCACGGCTGGGTAAAAATGTATTGCCTTGAGAATTAGGACAGTTATTAACCAAGCTAACCTGAAAAATCTTCTCCAGTTGCCATACGGTGTTTTCCAGAATGATTCACTTGACTTTCATTTCCCTAAGCCTGGATTTTGTTTATTTGTTTTCATTGAGGAAAGAACATGGTTCAATCTGCCCTGAAAGGCAGGACCACTGTGCACAGTGACAGGAAAGGGGCTATTGGGTGTTTCTTGCAAGATCCCAAGGATTCTGAGGTTTGAAGAAATGCAGAAGACATTAGAAATGGGTAGCCAAGATCCCCAGCTTCGAAGGCAGGGTGCAGTCCTGTCTGAGAGTGTACTGGCAAAGGCAGTAATCTACAAGAATGTATATGTAACTCCATCTGAGAGATCTGCAACAACCCCTAACAAGTTTCTGGCACTTTGCAGCTTGTGAGTTTTCCCCTAAGGGGATGAGTGGTGTCCTTACTTTGCTGCGTCCTCACCATGAAGCCTCAGGAGTCCCTTCCCTTAACTTTCACCTCCTTGTACACGGCTGGCTCTTGGCACCAGACAAGCTACTAATCTGGCAGAAAGTGATGGCTGGACAAATGTAGCCCAATCCCTGGTTCTAGCTACTGAGCATGGCTAATTCATCCCCAAAGAGTCATTTGGGAGTCACAAAGAGCAAATTAATTACACTCCGATGAGTTTAAGCAGCAGCAATAAGAAGAAGGAGAGGTAAATAACACAGAGATTGAACCTGAAAAGGACTAGGGGTGGGAAAACTGTGTAGAACATACATAGGGTAAAGAATCTGCGCACAGATTAAATTTGATTGAAAGCTGGGAAAAACAACAAGTTGGTTCCTGTTAGAAGATCACAGAATGTCCTGGCCCTCTTGCTGTTAATGCAATTACAAGGTATGCTTGTACAATCACTGAAATAATAAAACATTGAAAGGGTGTGGTTTGTGGAACTTTGAGCAGGTTAGGTTCCCTTTGAGGATGTGGGGCCCGGGAATTTAATCTTGTCAGGGGCTCAAGGAGCTGCCCAGAGCACTGCCAGCGAAGATGGGAGGAGGTGCTATTCTAGGGATCTCAAAGTGTACAGTTTTTAATGACCCTTCATGCTCCTTACAAGTAGAGAAGAGGAGGGAGAAGAATGCAGAGTAAGCATGTAGTGCCAAGCAAAACTGGAACCGAGGACAGATGGAGTAGAAGCATAAGGGGAGGTCCATGGTAGGGAAGTTTCACCCACAGCATTATGCTCCTTCTCTGCAAGTGTGTTAAGTAGGCAGCAGGCTTTTACAGCATTCGAATCTAAGTACTGGCATTCGGCAAATGGTCGTTGAGAACTAAGGCCTAGCCTAAAATTCTCAAATTCTAGTATAAGCGTCATAGGAGAGGGGCGCCTGGGTGGTGCAGTCAGTTAACTGTCCACTCTTGGTTTCGGCTCAGCTCATGATCTCAGGGTCGGGAGATCAAGGCCCAAGTCGGGCTTTGTACCCAGCGCAGAGTCTGCTTGAGATTCTCTCTCCCTCTCCCTCTGCCCCCCCAACTTGTGTGTGCACACTCTCTCTCATAAATACATACATACATACACACATAAAAGAATCATAGGAGGAACTTGTTTGAAGTGCAGACTCCCAGGTCTAGTCATTAAAAATTCTGATTCAATAACTTGGGCTTAGGGTCTAGGTACCTGCATCAGGCAGCTCCTGTGATTTGAGGTTGGTGGCTCTTAGACCTGGTTACTTTGTAAAAACTATAACATGGTCTTTGCAAAAGTTAGCGTTCAGCAAACTAGAGATTTGACTAATAAAAATACGAACAAAATAAAGTATTCCTTTGCCACCTCTTGTCAGTTGTTTTTGATGTTTTGTTATATTCCTGAAATCATTCACCTCTGGAAATCTCTGGCCAATTTGCTGAAGAACAGTTTATTCCAGAATTACAGAGTTATCAGAAGCAACAATAGATAGATTCTAGATATTAATTCTCCAGCAATTTGCCATTAATTAAAGCAATACCCTGCCTGTGCCTGCCTGAAAGAGGGAAGAATGAACAGATCAAGAGGGAGACGATAATTTCCCTTCAAAACTTCGTTTCAAGATTTGAAGATTAAGCACCCTTCTTCAGAAGAAGAAATTGCTGGAACCCCAAAGATCCATAAGATTCATTAGGGCTGTGAAGTAGCTTTACTTCACAGTAATACCTATCCTAAATATACCAATACCTATCCTAAAAATACATTTCAAGTCTCAACCTAGAACACTCACACACGCCTCCACGCACACACGCCCATACATGCCAACTATATACGTACATGTGTGCTGTGTGTTTATGTGGGAATGTATGAAAAATGGAAACATTTTAGAAAACACTACTTACCTTTACCATGTGAAATGCACCCTGATATTTTCCATGCTCTGCCCTTTCTTTTCTTCTCCTTTCTCCTGCTCTCTTCCTTAATGATAGTCATGATACCACCAATGGGTTTGCTCTGCTGTTTTGAAAAATGCTGAGGTAGGTATAAGATTCCAACTGTTTTGACTAGGAAAGAAGGGGAGAGGAATTGGAATTGGAAAAGAAGTTTGTTCACTAATTTTTCTTTCTTTCTTCCTCAGGCAGTAACTCCCTTTATTTGTACACTGTCCATCTTGGCTAAGATAGTCTCCACATCTTGTAGAGAAGACTTTACTGGCTTAGAGGTTGATGTTTCGAAGCAAGTGAAACACTCAGCAGAATATACTGATAAACACATGAGTTTTTACTTCTTACCAGGTTGACCTTGCCGCCTCTCTGTCTTGCATGAGGCATGCTCATTTCTGCTCAGTTGTCTTTATCTCCTAACCTGGAATTCTACCTACCCACTAAATTATTCTCTTTGCCTACTCTTCTTTCCTCCACAGGTCTGTGCTTATTTTCTCAGACCTTAAAGCTACTGAAGCTACAGGGAGAACCCTCTATTCCAGAGTGTTCTCCTCAGGCAGGTGCAATCCACTTCAAAGGAAAGAGGATCAATGCTGTTATTCATTTCAAAACTAATCTGTTATTTTTGTCACTTGTAAATGAACTAAGAGGCTCAAATGACCCAAGGTTCCCACAATCAACTTTCTTTATCCAACTAGCAAATTTCATTTTCATTGCAACTATTTTATTATGTGCAGTAAAAACATTCACAATTTTGTTTGCTGTTGATTGCTTAGCCTTGAAAAATATAAACTAAAGATGCCAAATTGTGAGCCGCTTTTCCTCACAGAGGGAAAAATTCACCCTAGACTACCTTTGTTGTGAAACATTTTGATCTCCATAAAGAAAAAATTTTCGACCCAGATTACAAGTGCTACCCAGCATCCTTCCCACACATATCTTATTAAAAATGCCTTCACTGGCTTTTTTTCTTTTTTAACCACCAAGCATTCTGCAAATGAACTCTTTTCCAAGACAACTCCATTATAAATATTATTTTTATGGTAAAATTATTAACCTCAAAGTTTTTATCCAATTCTCAAGCAAAGAACTGGTTTTATCCGAGTTATTTTGAGCATATTGTGATCCACTGAATGCCTGAAAGCAAGAAATCTACCAAAGACAAATCTGTCAAAAGGACCAATTTGAAAAAGATCTCCTATTGGGGCAATATGAGCATTAAAAAATAGTAATAATGGCAATAGGTTGAAGCATATCAAATATATACAAATCCATCAGTTCCTAAAGATATTACAAAAATAAAATCATTGACCACTTCTGGAGTTTGCTGGGATGTCAATTCATTATTCTGAAAATTAATAAAGAAAAAAGCCACGCATTAAAATTAACTACTTGATCGCTTCTCAGCCTTTTGGCTAAGATCAAGTGTAAAATTAACTACTTGATGACATTTAATGCATATTTGCAGCGTCTGCATGACCAAAGTGAACTTAGCCATGTTTGTGGTGTAAGACTTCAATATATTCTCCTATGATGTGAACTTTTGCCTTCTAATATGATTATGAAACTAAGCTTGCCTGATTTTGCTTTTCCTATAGTTTCTTAAGAATGAAATTATTCATTATGGTCTTTTGTATTTGACTTCTTTCATGTGGCATCTTGTTTTTTGGCATTCGTTCACGTAGGGATATTTTGTTCCTTTTTATTGCTGAGTATTATTCTATTGCATATGGTTACCACAGTTTGCTTACCCATTCACTAGTGCTTTTCCTGTATCTGCTGAAATGATATTTGTTTTTTACTTTATTCTATTAATATAGTGAATTACATTGGTTGGTTTTTAGATGTTAAACCAACTTTGAATTCCTAGGATAAACCTCACTGGTCATGATGTCTTATCCTTTTAAATGTTGTTGGGTTTGATTTACTAAAATTTTGTTCAAGATTTTTGTGTCTATGTTTATAAAGGATATTGGTCCATAGCTCTCTTTTCTTTTGAGATCTTACGCTGGTTTTGTTATCAGGGTAAAACTGATCTGATAAAATAAATTCAGAAGTGTCTCTGCAATGTCAGTTTAATGCCTTGCATAACTTTGAGAAATATTAAATTATGTCTATTTTAAATATATTTATTTAAATATATGTTTCAAATATAATCTGTTCTGACCTTGTTCATTCTTTTTCTAATTTCCATAACAAACATATCCTATTCATCTTCAAGCCTAGCTTGAAGTTGGCTGAATTAGTGAGTGATTTGTAATCACAGATTTTTAGGAAACGAAAGCTAAGTAACTTTTGAGATTATTGTCATTAGATATCTAGAAAGGGAAACTGAGACCCTTAGAAATTGCCACACTCTCCCAGAACAGGGTATCTTCTCACTCTTACAGGTCTCCATCACCTAACATTCATTACAAGCCTTTACGGGGTAGGAAACGTATCAAGTGCCTGCTGTGCATATACTTATACTATATAGTTGATGTGTCCAGCCTTACTCTTTTTCCTGACTATAAAGGCCCACACTGTTCCTACTGACAGGATCCAAATAGGGAGCAGCAAAACGATGAAACTCCAGGACCGTGTGGCTTGGGGGTTACTAGTAGAACTGGGCATGCTCAGTCACCAGGCAGATTTTTTTTCGGTGAAGTGGAAACTACAACAGCGCTTACCGTGTGCGCTGAGGTGGGCGTGCCCTCGTGGAATTTAGAATGTTGCCGCAGCCAATGGGGCCTCGCGGCCGGCTGCCGGGGCTCCTCATTGGAGGAGCGGAGAGGCGAGCGAGTAGAGGGCCCCTGGAGGGAGCCGCGGAGGTGCAGGTCGGAGAGGCCGGGCTACGCCGTGCCCTGCGCGTGAGCAGCTGCGGCGGCGGCATCCAGCGGCGGTGTCTGCAGTTCCAGCCCGTTGCTTTACTTTTTAGCTGCACGAACGTAGTCATTATGCCGAAGAGAAAGGTAAGTCTTACCAAAAAAGATTCAAAGGCCTTCAAATTGTGCTTACAGCAGATCTTGTCATTGCGGTGGATTGCGCGGAATGCGCTTGGTAGTAACTCGGGGTTTGCGATCTCTTTGCTTCTCCACGCTTGTTTTCAGATGCCTGTTGCGGACATTCCTCCTTCCCTCTCTCCCTCCCTCCGTCCTCATCGGTTTCTGACTGTTACTTTCTCTCCAGCGACGCGGCTTCCCTTCTTTTTGAACTCATGCTAGCTGGAATGGTTTCCACCTCGAACAACAAGAAGCAAAAGAGCTTTCCATTCGCCCTTCCAGGAGGGGAGTTTCCTCTTTGAAACTGCCGGGTTGTGATTAGTGTGGAGGGAAAGCAGTGATGGGGGCGGAGGGGGGGGAACAAGTCCATGCATAGGGAGATCGAAAAAAAAAAAAATAAGTCGGGCAGATGTTGGGGTTATTCCCAGGTGGGCCTAGCCCACGGCTGGGCGCGCCGCGTTGGCTCTGAGGCCAAGGGAAGGGAAAGCCATGTTTAAAATAGCACTCACCCCCCTGCTCGCCTCCGCTGCAGACCCGTATGTACCAACTCCCGTGTCAATCAGGGCTGGGGACGGCGCAGGCGGGGCCGGGCGGCCGGGACCTGCCGGCAGTTCGCGGCGGGAGCGGCGGAGTTAGCCACGCGCAGGACTGGACAGCGCCGGTGGCGCCCACTGTGGCTTGCCGAGGAATGGGGCCACCGGGTCCACTCCGGCGACCCAAGCCCACACTCAGTCGGGAAAGGCGGGGTGCGCGTGCTCCCGCGCCCCTCGGTACTCACAAGGAACTGGGGACATTTTCGGCCCAGCTTCAGCTCCTTGAGGACTATTACGTCCCCTTCCGCGCGGGCCCGGGACACGAAGTATCTAGCACCGCGTGGCATGTTTCCCTCGGGGTCATTGTCCCGGGGAGGGAAGGGAAGGCTTTCCTTCACCCAGAGAAAACCGGTGTGTGGCGGCTGTAACCTAAGAAAATGTTTTGCACCCTCCCACTGCCTGCCAGGAGTGTAAATCAGTGTGTCTTAAATTTGAGGCAAAATTACAAATAATATCCTGCTTTATCAGTTAAAGACTGTGGCCTGATTTGCGTCAGTGAATGCATTATTTTATAAAAATAGAGAAGCTTTTGCTTTCTTCCCCGCCATTACTAAGAATTGGATGGGAACTTGTCTCCTACACTTTTTAAAAAACACAACAAAAGTTTGTTGTGTTTTTTTTTTCTTAATCTTAGAGTTTATTGTGCACATACTGTGTGCTTCATACTGTGGGAAGAGTTTGACTTGTATTATTTTATTTACTCCTCAGTACATCTTGAGAGGTGTTAATGCCATTGAACTAGGGTTTGAATACCTGAGTTCCCCAACGTTTCACCAACCAATAGCTAGTACCAAAGATTTAGTGGTGGGCGGGTCAAGTCGAATTTAGGAAATGCAAAGAGATTAGGAACCTGAGAAGATGGATGGCAGATTAAGAGTACTAATACTTGAGATTAATTATTTAAATTTGTTTATGAAAATATTGCTTTCCAGGCCTGTTTTACTAGAACTAGGGTATTTAAAATGATACCACCATTTTCAACATTTATCTGAGGTTTAATGACTGCGTTGGGAATTCTAGTAGAGTCAAAAGAACCAATCATCAAGAGATGAGTTATGGAGTGAATTCGTGCCATCCCTTTTCCTGAGAATTATCAGCAAATTTAAATGAACAGTAACTTAGATGTGCACAAACCCATTATTAGACCCTGATGTGCTGGAGTCCTTGTTGTTATTGAAGGGCCAGAGTTGGTGAAACCATTACTCTTACTTGCTCTCATTGTCCATCTCTCTTAAGGAAACAGAGGGGAAGGAAAGAACAGTACTGGCTTTTGGTTATTTTATTTCTCTGGAAGGCAGGGAGTTCCTGTGAAGAAGCTAGCCAGGCATCCTGGGACTAGGGGCAGACTTGCATAAAAGCGCTTGAATGTCATCCCTCAGGACATCAGCATGTTCTTCAGAGATGGAAACCTGTCCTTGATTAATAGGAAGGCTTTTCATTTATACCTGGAGCCCAAAGTTGATATCTGGACAGAAGCAGCCACAAATTTAACATAGTTACCACGCCATCCCATCTATCAGTCACACCTTAGAGCTGCCTCATGGAATCCTGGAGGCCACTGGAGCTTACTGGTAAAGCCTGCCTAGATGCAAAGAAAAGACCTGAAGACAATCTGTGCCTAGCACTTCGAGAGCTATAAAGCTGGGGCACCTGCTAAAACATTTATATACTACTCCACGTTATTTTTCTTGACTAAAGGACTGCCTGTTTTACATTAAAATAAATTTTTTAAAAGTGCCCCCGCAATACTTTTTTGCCATCTTGGCCCCCTTTTTTCAACTTTTTCCAGAAATCAAGAAAAGTTATTTAATAAACACCTGTTTAGGCTGTTCTGCAGAGTAAGATCTGGAATCCTAGCACTGCTTTAATGTCATGGGGATACATAGTTCACTCTCATGGAGCTTATATTCAATTCACTGAAGATGATAAGAGTAGCAGGCACAAAGCACTTGAGTAACATTAAGACTATATATATATATATATATATATATATGTGGAATATACATATATATACACAGAATATACATATATATATATATATATATATATATTCCAGAATATACAGTTTAGGTATAGATTCTAAATGCTGTAGGACTGATAGGAAAAGAAGGTTGAATGTGGGTGGATCTTGCAAGTGTAGGTAGGACTCAAATAGATGCAGAGAAAAACAGAGTCATTTTCTGTTATCAGGCATTTGAATGCCTCTTCTGATTGTATCTTAATATAAGCAGGCCTCAGTTAAACAACTTAAAGGCCATAATACCCACATTAATATAAAACGTTCTTTTATTTTCTTAATCATATCTTTGTTTTATCTCTATCTTTGTGTATGATAATTATATTAAACCAAATGGTTTTTTTTAAAACTGTAGTAGAATTTTTTGAAGCAATATGCACTCAACAGTAAGGAGTTCTTTAGTTAACATTAGATCTCTTTCTGAGTTTGCTAAATTTGAAAAAAGTTCAGTTTCCAGTATTTATTACCTAATGGGTGATGGGCCACCCACCACTTTTTACTAGTGAGTGGGATAGCAGGGAAAATGATAATATGCATGAATGCAGGTGGTGCTGAGATCATGAGTGACTGAGTTCTAGACTGTTCTGGTCAGACAGCCATGAATGCCTGCTGTGGTCACATTATTATGTGATGATATGATGTTCTACAAAGGGAGATCAGCCAGTGAGGCCTAGAGTCATGGTCCTGGCATGATTAGCAACAGCAAACACATTTTCACATCTTTTTTTTTTTTTTTTTTTTTTTAATTTTTCCAGTACCTCATCACTGGAACTATTGGAAATGTCTAGTGTATCACATCAGAAATACACTAATGAGGCAATTTTCCATGAATTTGGGGTGTAAACATTAGTGTCTCTTTACACTCAAAGGCTGTCTGCCTCTTTGAAATTTGAAATTAGGTTTTATCTCTTAAAGTGGAGAGGCCTAGTAGTTCTGGGCTGGGCACAAGGGATGCTTAACTAACAATATTCAAGGTTTCTGATTAATGTTTCAGAAGAATATCACATGTCATAACACCAGAGACAGACTCTATAAATGAAAATACAGATGGATGTGACTTCATGACTTCACGACTTCAGTATGACAAAAACCCATTGTTAACAAAACCTAAAAACTTAGGAAAAACTGGGAAAAAGTATTTGTATCACATATCACTGAAAAAAGTTTGCTATTTTAAAAAGATAGAAGTCTCACATGTCCTTATGGAAAAGATGTATATCCTTATAAGAAAATAGCAGACTCAAATAGATGAAGTGTTCAGTTTTGCTAGAGATCAAAGAAATGTATATTATTAAGAATAAGGAGATGTGATTTTTTAAAGCCAATTTGGTAAAAAATATTGGAAGTATCACTGCCAGGTGCTGAATGATACTGACACCCCATAGCAACAATCAAGCAGTGTGGATGGGAGTACAATTTCCCTCTAAAAAAAAAAAAAGGCCTTATTTGAGTATGATCTACTTACCATAATGTCCATTCATCTATTCAAAGTGTGCAAATCAGTAATTTTAAGTAAATTTATAGAGCTATATAACATTACCATAATCCAGTTTTGAGCCATTTCCATCACTCTGAAAAGGTTTCTCGAGTTGTTTGCATCCAGTCTCTGCTCCCATCCCAGTTCCAGGCAACCACTAATCTCCTGACTCTATAGATTTGCCTTTTCTGGAAATTTTACATAAAAGGAATCAAAGAGTACACAGCCTTTTGTGTCTGGTTTCTTTCAGCATAATGTTTTTGAGGTCCATACATGCTGTAGCATGAATCAGTACTACTTTCTTTTCTGTTGCCCAATGATATTCCATCGTTTATCCTTTCACAAATGGATGGACATTTGGATTGTTCTGGTTTTCAGTTATTATGAATAATGATGCCATGAATATTGATCTGTAAGTCTTTCATGGGCATATTTTCATTTTTCTTGGGAAGTTTCCTAACCATAGAACTGGTGGGCGGTATGACAGTCTGTTTTTAACATTTTAAGAAACTTTCAAACTATTTTCCAAAGTACATACCATCAGTGGATGAGGGTTCCCGTGTCTCTACATCTTTGCTCATCCCTGGTATTGTCACTTCTTATGCTTGTAGCCATTCTAATAAATTTAATTTACATTTCCATAATAACTAATGACAAGCATCTTTTCATGTGCTTACTAGCATAATGTATCTCTTAGGTGAAATGTCTATTCAGATATTTTGCCCATATTTTAACTAGGTTTTTAGTCTTACTGAGTTGTTAGAGTTCTGTAAATACTCCAAATACAAGTCCTTTATTAGCTGTATGGTTTGTAGATACTTTCTTCCAGTCTGTGACTTTGTAAAATAATTTGTCTTAATGATGTCTTTTGAAAAACAGAAGTTTTTTTATTTTGATAAAATCCATTTAGTGTCACGTCTAATAAATCTTTGCCTAACCCAGAGTCAAAAATATTTTCTCCTAGAAGTTTTATAGTTTTCACTCTTATATTTAGTTCTGTGATCCACTTTGAGTTAATATTGTATCTAGTGTGAGATAGGGTTTAAATTCACTCTGTCTCATTGGTTTTTTTTGTTTGGTTGGTTGGTTTTTTTGCATGTTGATAGCCAGTTTTCCCAATACCAATTGTTGAAAAGACCATCCTTTTCCCACTAAATTGCTTAGGTACCTTTGTGGAAAACCAATTCCATCATAAATGTGAAGGTTTCTTTCTGGGTTCTCAGTTATATTCCATTGTCTGTAAGTCTGCCCTTATGTCAGTACCACATTGTCATGATTATTATGGTTTTTAGTAAGATCTGAATTCTGGTAGTATCAGTCCTCTACTTTGTTCTTCTTTTTTAAAATTCTTTTGTCTATTATGTTCTTTGCAATTCCATATAAATTTTAGAATCAGCTTATAAACTTCTACAAAAACACCTCCCATAATTTTAATAGGGATTGAATTGAATCTATAAATCAATTTAGGATGAATAACCTTCTTAACCATATTGAGTTTTCTAGTATGAATATGAAAGGGCCTAACTACATGTAGTATGCTATCCATAAATGCTTGCTGAGTTTAATTGAGTTAATACTGATATGGTACCTATGTTTGAGTAAAGGCTCCAAAATGACAGGCTTGTACATTTTATTCATTGATTCACTTATTTCATGTTAAATAAACATTTATTGAGCATCACCTTTATGCAAAGCACCATCATGTTGGGAAAATATGTGAATTGGGTTTTTTCCCAACCCCCTTTGAAGTGAATAAGTAAATGCCCTCATTTTTAAGGATCTTTTAGTCTGATAGGGTAGGTAATAGACATATGTAAGTACTTATAATTCATGGCAAAAAATGATAATGAGCCACAAGAAAGGCTATGAGAGTTCAAAGGCTTAGCCAGACCACATGTCCGAAGAAAAAACACTGACAAGAAGTTGTTTGGTTAAAAGGGCTGGAGGTTATAGCCTTTTTTTTTTTTTTTAATCTCAGGAGGATCAGTGCTAGTTTGTTATTAAAGGTGATCTGTCATTGGTCTTTTCTGTGAAGTCTTGCTTTCTTTGAAGTATAAGGAAGTTAAATTCAAGCCTGTTAGCAGTTGAGATTACATTGTGTGCAGTAACTGCCCTCCCTCATTAGTAAAGATTAAGTGACTTCATGGCCTTTATGCCTTTCTTTTAACCACCGTCTTGTATTTTAAAGGTGGTTGTCTGACAAGCACCATGTTTCTAAATTAGCATACGTTATTTAATTACCTAATTTGGAATTAATTTCGTAATCGTCCTAATTTGACTTGACCATGAGTTGGTTCTGATGGTTCTAATATCCCATGCCCCTAGTGCAGGTAGTAGAACTATTTGTTGAACAAGTGCACGAGTGAATCATTTTCAAGGGAAGAAAGGAGTAAGTTGAATTATTTCATATACATGGTGAGGAGGTAGCCTGGTATGGTTCTGACATGTACTGTTTACTAGCTGTATGATTTAGGGGACATTGCTTAACTCCTTCCTAAACTTTGAAATTCCTAATTCTCTAAGACTCAGTTTTCTTGTCTGTAAAACAGGGATACAAATATGTTCTACCTCATTGGGTTGTTGGGGGAATTAAATGAGATGGTGAATGCAAAGTACTTAGCGTAACACCTGGTGTGTGTAAAACAGTCAATGGATGTTCATTATTGCAAAAATGATATTTTCAATTATTCAGAGAACTGCAGTGAAATAGGCTTATGATAAGCCCCATGCTTCCATATTGTAGGAGGACAAATGGCACACACAGTGGCTGGAGAGCAGGTAGATCTCACCCTGCATGTTTAATTAACTGCAGTTCTAGAAGTAGATGTTCAACACACAGATAACAAATGCAGTGTTTTTGAAGGAACATAAGCTTTAACCTGGTGCATTTTTACATGGTTGGTTTTTCTCAAAGAAAAAAATATGTTTAAAAGTATCTCCATATAACATTAAAATTCCCTTGGCAAATCAGTTATCAAGTGATCCTCTTTTCCTGTATTTTCCACCTAAAACACTGCTTTGTTTACACCAAAGTTAAATATATTCCACTTTCCTGCAGGGTACAATTTGGAAATGGTGACTGAAATAAAAACCATTTTAGCTGTCTGCTTTCACAGTACCTAGTAAGTATGTTGAAATATGATAGTCTCCTGAGTAATTTAGAAATCAGTGTTGAAGATAACAAACCAAATCAAAATGTTGAATTCCTTTTTCACTGGCTGCTTATTTTTTGCCCATTTCACTGTCTTCTTAGAAGAGTTCAGTCACATCAAGTATTGGTTCCTTGCGTCCTGTATTATTATATCTTGTGGACACATCCAGAAAACAGGGCCATTTAGACGTGCCAAAGGCAAATACATATTTGATCACACATAAAGTAAATGATACACATATTCAGAAGTAGGGAAACAGGAAAAACGGTTTTAAATTTCAAAATTGGTTGCAAAATTTAATACTTTAAGGGAAACCTATCAGTAACGACATACAAATATATTTATTACTATTAAAATTTAAATAGCTACCATTTATTGAATGCCTGGATGTACCAGACCTTAGGTATTATATGCTTTGTATTCATTAGGCATCTTATTTTAAACCAAAGTATGTGAAGCTATTAGGAACAAACATATAGGGGAACTATTATGGTGTAATTTCATATTATTTCATGTTTTTTTCTCATAACAGTTATATGAGGCAATTCTCATCTCACAGATACGATAATGACAGCCACGATAAATAACATTTAGATGGCTTCCTATAACTCAGGCACTGTCTGAGCACTTTGCATTAATGAACGAAATCCTCCCAACCACCCAGTAAGGTATATGTACTCTTCAAACTGCCATCTTAAAGAAGGCCCCAGTGATAAGAAATGGCCCAGCTGGGACTGCAGTCCTGGCAGTCTGGCTCCAGAGCCTGTGGTTTTAACTGCCGAGCCCTACGGCCTTTCTCATACACACAAGAGAATATTAGGATTTAGTAAGATGAAGGAATTCCCCGCAGGTCACGTAGCGAGGAGGTAATAGAACCAGGAATTCTAAGCCAACCTCTTTTACCCAAGAATTTTGCTCTTAACTATTATACCACAGTACTTCCCATAAATGTTTATTTCTGAGAACCTCATGTATTTTTACTTAAACTAAAATGCTCAGTGAATGAAACAAGGAAGAATCAAGAGTTATATAAATACGCGAGTGTTCATTTGATTAAATGTTGTCTTTATTAAGACCTAGGCTGATGCCTTTTTTTCTAGGTTCCAGTCCAGCTTACCCAAGTCATCACTCTCTGTGATCATGCCCTAAGGTTGGTGTCAGGGTCCAGGCATCTGCTCCATTGGAGAGGCACATTGCCATGAAGCCTTCTGGGTATTTCAGTTAACTAATGGATCTTAGGGTCATATGCAAAATACGTATATGCACAATGTCCTCATATTGGTATCTTTGAGTATCGAGAGTCTAAGACTCAATTGTTTTCTCCAGTTACCATAAACTGCTGTATTTACTATTTCCAAGATATATTGTCTTCATTAATTTGTTCTATATGGAATAACAGGGATACTCCCCTGTGATCAGAAACACATAAGTACCCTGGCATAGTATATAATATATTGAGATGTTGTAATGTAAATATTATGTTACCGTTACTTAGTCATTGGATTTAAAAAAATGAGCAGGTGCTTTTGTTTTTAGAACTCTTCAAATAAGAATAAGAATAAAAGCTTTATAGTTTAGAAAACCTTTTGGACCTAGGACTGAATTTATTTCAGGTTCTGGATTACCAAGATTAATGTTTAATTACAAAAGTTATTTTTAAGAGGTATACTGTAAGGTGATTTTATTTTAAAATTATATTTTGATTATTCTGACCCCATGCAAAGATAAATACGAAGTCTACCCTGAGAGGTGTTGGGTTTCTTATTTATTTTTATTTTCTCTCTTTCTTTTTTTTCTTTTTGGGTATAAGCTGTGTTTTTTTTACAATACTGGACAGAACTAGTTAAATTCTACTTTGTGGGAAGTCATGAGTATTAAGCATGGTGTATGTGGGAGATAAACATACCAAAGATTTGAGGTGATCAAAATGTGAAGTTTGAAGACTCCTTCTGAAGTTCTATATGTGTTCCATAGAATACATTTTTTTAAAACTATATTCTTTCTACTTCTCATTGCTTTCCTTTACCTCCTCTTAATTACAATTTTTAATTTTTTTATCCCCCTTTTTGTGGTCACATGTCAATCACATCAGACCTCGCTGAATATCAGTTTTGCAAAAATGCAGGGAACATCGTAACTGTGTTTACCATTTGCTAGAAATTAATTCATATCTGGGCAAATAGGAAAACAGAGTAACCATCTGGAAAGATCCCTGGTATAAAAGTTGGAAAACTTGGATCTAGTGTGGACTCCACCTCCTCTTTACCAGGGGAAAGTCACCTGACCTCTTTGAACTTTTATTCTTTGTCTGTAAAATGGGAATGTTAATTAAGGTCACCCATGTATATTCCTATGCTGTTGAGAAGACCAAATACAAGTAAAAGTCATTGAAAAATGTCAAGCGCTATAAAAACTAATAGAAATGATTTGGTGTTTTGTCTTTAGTTTTAATAGTAAGGTGAAAATACTTTTATCTATGTGACCATTCAGAAATCCAGAATGGTACTTTTTGTGCATCTCAACGTAGAGTATTTTTAATGGGGAATTGTTTATTATTCCAAGAGGCTCACCAATAAGGGGGGATAGGAAACATTCCACTGCATATTATATGCTCTTCCACTTGATCTACATATTAAAATATTTCCCAATCTGGAAACCTTTTGCTCTTCTAGCATCCTAGATGTGCAGCCAATTTTGAAATTCAGAAAACTAACACAAACCACTCTGAGAGGTGTAGTGCTTAAGAGAATGAACTGTGAGCCAGCCTACCTGGCTCTGAATCCTAGGTCTCCCCTTACCGGCAAGATTACCAGCTAGGTAATCTTGAGCAAATTACTTAACCTCTCTGGTCTCAATTCCTCATTTATAAAACGGACATGATGCTACTTTACCAACTTCGCAGGATTGTGGTGAGGATTAAAACATTTACATCATTGCCTTGCACGTAAGTGCAATATATACATTATTTATTATTATTATTATTATTATTTAGGATCCATTGTTTTGTCCTTTTCCAAGACCCCAGTACCTATAGGCATCCCTATAATATACACAGTGACACTTCTGTAGTGTGATTAATAAGTACACGAGCAGCTAAGTAAGTCAGGAAAATGAGATCTTCAGGCCCATCATCTTTCAGTTGTACTTATGAAGAAACTCGGGCAGAGGGAAGTGAGATGTGAGCCAGACCGGAATTCAGGCTTCTGACTTCAGCCAGGTGCTTTCCCATCTGTACAAAACCACTCACATGAAAAACGTAACTCAGGTGGAAGAGGCAATTCAGACCAAAGAGATGTGTGAAATGTTTAACGTTTATTTCATATTAAAGATAAACTTCCATTATTGCATTATATATATTTACGCTAATAAAATTTCACCAAACATCCTAGAACATGGCTTTGTCTTTTACTTTTTGTTACCTTTTATACCTGAATACAATGTGAGATATTTTCCCTAAAGGTATCCCTCAGAAAAAAAAGGTAGTTTCTATTTATTTCAGTTCATCCAGTCTTTTACAACACCGTTTTTAACTCAATTACTTTTATCTCTAACAACAAAATAACATTGTGGGAAGACATACTAGCCTGACGTGACCTCAGTAAATGAATTTGGGTTTATAGAAGTTGATGAAATTAATAGACATAAGCAAGGAAGGAGGTAGCAGAGGAATTTAACATTAGTTTGATTATTAACCCTCTTAACGTGATCTCTCAATTCTAAGTACTGGGTTTTTAAAGATTATTTTAAAAAGTTATGCAGTATTGGAGGATCCCAAACAGACCTACAGAATGAATGAAAAACAACCATGCTAATGTTAAATAATGATCCAGGTGGCTTAAATAAAAATTTAAATGTGTCTGTTTCATGTGTCCGTTTCATGTGTCATGGAATATTTGAATTTAAGAGAACTACCTGTTATTTAGAAAACCTCAAGAATTTCATGGGTAGGGGTGCCTGGCTGGCTCAGTCGTTAAGTGTCTGCCTTCAGCCCAGGTCATGATCCCAGTGTCCTGGATCGAGCCCTGCATTGGGCTCCCTGCTCCGAGGGAAGCCTGCTTCTCCCTCTCCCATTCCCACTGCTTGTGTTCCCTCTCTCGCTGTGTTTCTCTCTGTCAAATAAATAAATAAAATCTTAAAAAAAAAGAATTTCATGGGTAGTGCCCCCATTTGGGGGGAAATTAACACTGTGTTAATCAAATAGTTGAATTATATATTCATTTTAGCAGAAGAGCAGCAGAGTTCGTTTTATGCACATTTCTCTGGGTGGGTTATTTGGATATTTCCTCTGCTAACCAGCTCACTCTTAGACTGCTCCTTTTCTCCAGCCTTGGGTTTGTAACAGAAAATGTAAATTAATTTTTAAAGAAATTTTAAATAATAATGAAGAGGCTTAAAAAAATATTGGCGAGCAAGTTAGAGAAGAATCACCTCAAAGTAATACATTCCCCAGGTTAAAAGAAATAATTATTGGTTTATGTGCATTGTTATATCTGCTCCCAGCTTTCCCACATTAGCATGGACAACCCAGGAGTTGAGACTGGATTTGTTCTATGGCTGCTGGAAAATGGTTACTTGAATTTCATACGTACTCTAGGCTCTCAAGTAATTCACTTAACTTACAAAGCAATATCCCTTGTCACTTAAAATCTTAGAAGAAAATCTCTAAGGGCTGACACTTAACCAATAAAGAATTTTTGGATCTTTAATATAAGGCCCTGCACTTGTTGCAAGAAGCCTGAGCCTTCCCCTTTCTTGTCTTGTGTGGCTTAGAACGATGGCGCAAGCCAGGTACTAGCCTTACACGCCCCAGCTGTCGGCCACACAGTCAGTGTCTTTCTCCGCACTGATAATCCACAGGCTCATGCCCTTTGAATTGTTCCCAAGCAACTCTTGAAGGGTATAAGGACTTTCCCATCCTCTCTGATATCTTCCTGAGTTTGGAGGGAGAAAATCTGGTGTAACACCACCACTACCCTGGTGCCCCTCTATCTGGTGGTAACTGCTCTTTACTGGAAGACAATCAGGCAGTTTTTCCTGTTGATTCCTTATGGATCATCTGTGGAATAAAAATTCCAAGTTTCTTTTCTTGGTTTCCTGATAAGGACTGCTGGTTTGTTTAGTCTTCAGAAGAATGGTTGTGTCCCCTTAGGACATTTTCGCATCCTCATGTGCAGGGCTCAGGCATGTCTGTGTAGGGAAAGAATGGGGATGGTACAGTTGGTCATCCTTCCCCTGTCAGCTCTCCTCCTACACTAGCCCAAGGAGTGTTCACATTCATGGGGTCTTGCTCTTGGCTTAACCATCTTGCCCACTCCAGTGCCTTCCTGTGAACCCAGTTGAAGCAATTATGAATATGTCTTGAACAGAAGAGAAAGAGGCATTATATAAACCAGATTTATAAGTCACTTAAGAAGTGCAGAAAATGCTGTGGATAAACCTAGTCATGAATTTGTGTTAGGGCACAGTTAAACTAGACTTAATGGAACAAGTTTGCTTCTAGTCTTTTTTTCCCTCAACATTGCTAATATTTTTATTTGGAAAAAATTTAAATACAGAAAAATCCAGAAAATAATATATTCATTTACCCACCTCTCAAATTTCACAAATTTTAGTGTTATCATTTTGCTTCAGATATTTTTTAAATAAAATGTTACAGATAAAGTTGAAGTTTCCTTAGAAACATCCCCTTGGTTCGCATCCCTTATCAGCCTCCCTAGAGGTAACCATTATCATGAATTTGTTGTGTATCCTTCCAGTCCATGATTTTATACTTTTATGATATGTGTGTCATATATAAATCCTTAATATTGATTTGTGCATGTTTTAAAATTTGTAAAAGTGGAATCATATACATATATTATTCTGTTTTTCTCCTTCTGTCACTTGACATTAAAATGGATGAGTATAATTTGTTTAGGTATATTGTGATTACTAATGTATTTGGACTTTTTCTAAGGACTTATTTTATGGTTTTTATTTATTATTTGTCCTTTTCTTTTCTCAATTTTTTGTTAAAATGTGCTTTATTCCACTCCTCCTGATTTGGAAGTTTATAGATTCTGTTCCTTATGTTAAAAATTTTAAGGGCTATCTTTAAATTTTATTTATTTATTTTTTTTTAAAGATTTTATTTATTTATTTGACAGAGAGAGACACAGCGAAAGGGAACACAAGCAGGGGGAGTGGGAAGGGGAGAAGCAGGCTTCCAGCGGAGCAGGGAGCCCGATGCGGGGCTCGATCCCAGGACCCTGAGATCATGACCTGAGCCGAAGGCAGATGCTTAACGACTGAGCCACTCAGGCGCCCCTTTAAATTTTATTTTAACAAAGTCTAAAATGATTCTGTGTCTGTATCATCCTCAGAACAAAACCAGGACTCTAGCATGCTTTAACTTCTCATCTATTCATTCTGCTCTCATTTTTTGTGGTTATTATGGTCTAGAACTATGCTGTTCAGTATGGTAGCCACTAGCTACATGAGGCAGTTAAGCACTCTTTAAAAAAAAAAATGAGCTGAATTTTTTAAATTTCAATTTTGATCAATTTAAATTCAAAAACTTGTATTAGATTAAGTTATTGAAAAAATTTAAATACGTTTGGAACAACCTGGATATGTGAAACTACTATAAACTTTATGAACTCTAAATATAGATCAGGTACTCTGGTGAAAACCTAGCATTTGAGTGGAGATGTGCTTATGTTAAGTGTAAAGTACATGCTGCATTTTGAAGATTTAGTATCAGAAAGCTTTGTAAAATACCTCAATAATTTGTGAATTGGTAACACATTGAAATGATATAATTTTAGATAGATTCAGTTAAATATTAAAATTAATTTCATCTGTTTCTTCATACTTTTTTAATGTGGCTATTAGAAAATCTGGAATTACATGTTATTATTTCTATAGGACAGCACTGGTCTAGGATTTCTACCGAAACTTTTTTAAACACAAAAAAAATAGGCATTATCTACAAGTAATAGTTAATTAGATTTACCAGTATTTCATACTTAATTCATATATACTTTGCTTCCATCTGAATTCATTTTTATAATTGCTAAATTTGATCCATTAGTAACAGGTCCTCATTGAAAGGAAGGTTCTATTGATGGTTAACTGTCTTAAGTATCTGTATTCTGAGATATCTTTATTTTTCCTTCATTCTTAAATGATAGCTGGGTATAAGGTTCTAGGTTGATAGTTACCATCAGCTACTTGAACATTACTCCATATTTCTTACATTTGTAGTTGCTGGTGAGAAGTAATTCTTTGTAGATAATCCATCTTTTAATTGATAATTTCTAAGATTTTTCTCACTTTACTATAGTTTTACTACTTCATGTTTCATTGTATTTATTTGTTTTGTTTCCAGTTTGTTCTTTGGCGTAAGCTTTCAATCTGGAGACTCATGACTTCAATTTGGGAAAATTCTCAGCCACCATGTCTGCCTTGCTACTAGTACCTCTGTTCCTGGCTTCTGAATTGTCTGTTAGGTATATGTGGAGCTTCTCAATTAACGGTGTCTGCTAACCTCTCTTGCATAGTGTTCATTACTTTGTTGCTCTTTGTTGCACTCTGAGCTAATTACTCAGCAGTCTATGATAGTTTATTATTTCTTCTGTCCCTGGTCTAGAGCTTATGTTTTGAGGGTTTTTTCTTTTTTATTTCAATGTGCCTACTTTTATTTTCAGAATCTGTAATTCAAACAAGTTCAACTACCTGTTGATTTTTGCCAAAGTTCATGCCTTCTTGGCCGATTCTCTGTCCCCATCTGGTCACCAGGTGTTCAGTGATCCACCTTCCTGCTGACTTGCCTTCAGATAAGCTCTCAGTGGTACTCCAAACTTCTAGAATCCCTGCTGTGCCTTCCATCTGGCCACCATGTTTGTCTGCCACCCCCCTCCGGGCTCTCAGTTCGCTACCCTTGCCACTCAGGTACTGAAGTAGCCTCACATATGTGAATGAGACCTTTTTGTTTGACTATGGTTCTCTACCCTCTTGACCATTCTGGATTCAAACTGGATTAGCACAAGCCTGCTCTGTCCTGGGAAGTGAGACGAGAACCATTCTGCCTTGGAATTCCTCACACTCACCTCATCCTTCCCATCAGCCCGCTAGAAGGTTGAAGGACGTCTGAGATCATCAGTGTACACCCCCAATCCCCATTTCCCCCTTTGTCTTTATTCCTCACAATCTCTTGGGACAAAAACTTTGGGCTTCTGTTTCAATCCCTTCATGCCGTACCCTCCTTCCTGTCCCCAGCCTCATGGCTAAGGGTTAAAGGTGGACAGGGTGTGTGATAAGACAGTCTGAAATGGTAAGTCCTTCTGAAATTACTCTATGTTACCCTGTTCAAAAACAGATGACAAGGTTACAGGGAATCTGGATGTGTTCACCTTTAAGGTTCTGTTGAATATAATTTGACATTTGATAATTTAAAGACTCATTAAGATACATATTTCGTTGCATAACATCTGTATAACAATTCACTGTCTATGAAATGCTCTAACATCTCACTTGGTCTTAAGCATGATGCTTGGGAGTTCAATGTCATTATCATCCGTCATTCACGGATGAAGAGACTCTAGGTAGAGAGCCAGCATTCAAGCCCTTGTCCTGACCTGCATTCATGCTACAGTACCACACTGATCCCAGGGTAAAGATCATTTGGCTTGTTTCTAAATTTGTTATGTGCTTGTTAATAGAAAGCCCTTATGGAGAGATTGCCAGAGAAACCAGCTTTGCCTTGAGTTGTAACTCTTCACATTTCCACTCTTACATTCATTCATCTGAAGCCATTAACATTTTCAGCTATACCTGTTTTTTGTGTGTGTGGCATCTTTCCAGGTTTCTTTTTTTTTTTCCAGTTATTTGCATTTGACTTAGGTCAGTGTTTAGAAAGTGATCCCCCAATCATATTGCTGTCAATAATGCACTGCATAGAAGAATATTGGAATTATGTCATTAACATCCATTTTTAACTTTTTTAACATCAATTAACATCAGAATAACTGTGTGCTACTTCTTTAAATGCCTACCAGTTACAGGTGGAGGATACCCCAGACTGAACTAGGGTACCAACTGGCCTAACAGGTGTGAATGAAAGCCCAGCACTTCTTTTTTTTTTTTAAAGAATTTTTTTTATTTATTTATTCATTTGAGACAGAGAGATACAGAGAGAGAGAGAGAGAGAGTAGGAGCAGTGGGGAGAGGCAGAGGGAGAGGGAGAAGCAGACCCCCCGCTAAGCAGGGAGCCTGATGCGGGGCTCGATCCCAGGACCTGGAGATCATGACCTGAGCTGAAGGCAGAAGCTTAACGACTGAGCCACCCAGGCGCCCCCGAGAGCCCAGCACTTCTTGACAGAGGATCTCATTTGTGGCCAGAGGGTCGAGTTTGTAGCATAGAATTGAGCAAAGTCAAATGGTCCACGTATGGACTATCTTCATATGCTCACACTTTGTAAGGTTTTGCTCTCTCCAACTTGGCCGGCTGATATAGCAAGATCTGTGAATTAGAAATTCCTATGCAAGAGAGTGGGGAACAGAAAAGAGAAGCTCTGTTTCCCTTCATGATAGAGAAGGTATCAGGGAAGAGGGGAAAATGGTTGGTTCATTTGGTAAACAAGAACTTCATGAGAAGCGCCTGGGCAGCTCAGTTGGTTAAGTGTCTGACTCTTGGTTTTGGCTCAGGTCATGATCTCTGGGTCGTGAGATCGAGTCCTGCCTCCAGCTCCCTGCTTGTCTGCTTGTCTCCATCTCCCTCTGCTCCTCCCCTCGCTTGTGTGGGTGTGCTCTCTCTCTCTCTCTCTCTCTCAAATAAATAAATAAATCAGGAAGGGAGGGAGGGAGGGAGGAAGGAAGGAAGGAAGGGAGGGAAAAAAGAAAAGAAAAGAAAAGAACTCCATGCACATGCGAGGTTCTGGAGAGAGGTGAACTGACAGACTGTGGAGAGAGAGGCTGTGGACAGCCTCAGGGAGAACTGAAGGTTTACTAGGTCATCTGCCTTGAAGAAAAGCTTTTGACTTTCTAAAAGACTTTATCTACTTCTGATCTATGTTTTACATGTTATTTTATAACCTGTTTTTTTTTTAACTTAGCGTTATCTTATGTGGACTTTCTATGTATTCACACAGCCTAACTATTTTTAATCCCATTGCATTAATAATTACATAGTTTACTTAAATATTTCTCTATTATTTACTAATCATGTGAGTGGTTTCCAGTTACTCCTTATTAAAAACAGTACAACTAAAACGGTATTTTTACAGTCTGTCTTTGAGTCCTGGTTCCAAAACTGGAATTACTGGATCATTATATGATTAGTCCTGTGTTCTTTCTCAGATTGCCAGTTTGTTCTTTGAAAATATCATATTAATTTACAGTGTCACGAGGCCCACCAAACAGTGGGTTTTATTATCTTTATAATTTTTTCCTCATTTTATCAGATGAGGCATTACCACATAGCCGTTTCATTTTGCTCAAGCCAAGCAGTATGCCAAATGTCAGTTTGCTATTTGTATTTTTTCTCTCAGAAACTCTATTCATATCTTCTGCCCACCTGTCATAGAGATTGGGTAATCACCTTCCACATTTATATGGTTTTAAAATATGTGAAATAGTTTAATTTTCTAATTAGCTTAATCGTTTTCATCTTATTTACTGCCTTTAGCCAGTAAAAATATATTGGGATCTGCAGTGTGTCACCTACATCTAAGGATATTTTTCCCTCAGTTGTATGCACTGTTGTACTTACATAAAGGAGTCAGATTTGAGCTGTCACCGGGGTGACAGGTGCTGCCCCAGGGGGTGGGTCAAAATCAGGAAACAAATCAGCTGGGGTGGCCTGGCGTTGGGCTCTCCGGCCAAGGCTGGGAGTTCGGTAGAGATGCTGGAGTTGATAATGAAAGAATAATAATCCATGACACATTTGTCAAGTCATATCAAGAAGCGGGCTAGAAATCAAAGCGAGGCGAGTATGGGACAAAAATATGCTTTTGTGCTCAGGCTGAGCTTTCTTAGCATCCTGCCCTCATCTTAGAGAAACAAAGTGCCTGGAACGTGTGGTGGTTCCTGGCACTGCTGCCTCTGGCCACTGGGTCTCTGTTCTTTAACTAGTGGTGGAATCATCAAAAATCAATGAAAATGATGTAGGGTGAGTGCACATTAAAAACAGGGGTGCATATCAGCTCTTGCACCACTCCTGTTTTAAGATTAGAGCAGTTGTGCAGATAAATGCTGTGTGTGTGTGTGTGTGTGTGTGCACACGTGTGCATGTGTGTAAAATGTATCCTCTTACAAACTTAACTTTTTCTCCACAAAATATCTGTTGACTTATGTGGTCCTGTGAATTGAAATAGCTATTTTTTTCAAATCTGCCTCAAATGTGTGCTTTCCCTTTTAAATACAATTCACTGAAATATTTTCTTTCTAGTCTCCGGAGAATACAGAGGGCAAGGATGGATCCAAAGTAACTAAACAGGAGGTAAGTGTATCTTTGACATCCTGTATTTAATTATTATAACTGAAATTTTTAAATATTGTTAGGATTGTCTACATCTGAGTGAATGCAATTCTGAATAAGGTTGTTGAGACTACATAAACCAGAGATAAAAGCGTCACTGTGGAGTGTCTCTTGGCCTAGGTAAATTTCAGTTGGGTACAGTGGTGCAGCATTTTCCACTTACTATGTTGTTTATGTTTCTACCTGTCGGTCCTGCTATCTCGTAAAGTGGATACTGAGAATTCCTTCTGGGCAAAGAGCGAGATAATAGGTAAATTCATCAAGGAGAACAAAGTCTGCCTTTCACAGCAAGGAAATGAAAGACTGTTGATTTAATAAATTCTCTGCTCCGATGAGTGAATTATAAATTCCTTTTTTTAATGCTGAATATTTGCCTAAAAGGAGTCATCTCTAAAGTAAAAAACTGTGAAAAGACACACAAGATGTCAAAATATTAAAGTTTTTTTTTAATCAGGAAAATTCTTAGGGCTTAGGATAGTTAATTAGGTAACAGTTCAAAGAAACTGTGTATTAAAGGGTATGTGCTAAGGTGAGCGCTGTGAATTGTATAAGAATGATGAATCACAGACCTGTACCCCTGAAACAAATAATACATTATATATTAATAAAAAAAAAAATGGACTCAAAAAAATAAAATAAAATAAAGTACAGAAACCTCCAAAAAGCTAAGAAATGGAGAGAGATGGTTGCATTTACCCACCGTGGTAATATGAACTTCTAAAAGCAGATGGATGAAAAAGTAGCAGATTAGATGCTAACTCTGATGACAGCCATTCACTTTTGCACAGAGCTTTACAGTGTGTAAAAAAACTGCAGCTCTCACCCTTGAGCTTATAAACTAAAAGGGTCATGTGAAAGACAGAAACAGTATCTGGTTATAGATTCTTTGGGTGATTCATACTGTGGTTTAATAATTCAGAGGAGTTTGTCATGATAGCAGAACCCCTCCACAAAATTTGTACAAGGGAATTTGTTCTGCCAAATGGAAAATCTTTAACAGAATCTATAACTAAATTAATTTAAAAACAAAACAAACAAAACTGCCTGTAACCAAGGCCCCACCATCATTTCCAGCATTCAGTGTCTAACAGAGTTTGGGAGGTGAAGTTTGTGGTCCCATGTCAAGTTACTAAACAAACACTAGAATCAACCAAAAAATGACAAATGCATGGATTTTCCTGAAAATGGCAAAATGTAATTTGTTAGGACAGTTGGCTAAGTGTAACAAATCTTAATGTAATTTTTAGATTTGGACACAAACCGCATTTGGATTTTTCCTTAGGAACTGCTATTTAAATTGATCTGTCAGTCAGAAAACCTAGAAACCATTACACACAATAGATCTTGGATAGTGTAAACAGTCTTTCCAATCCTTCTACACAGAGCAGTCAAGCTGGTTAGAATATATGTAAGAGATCCTTGCTTATCCAGCTGTCTTATACGTATTATTTTAGCCTCAGAATTTTAATTATTTGTGTTATTTATATATTTTATATTATTTTTAACAATTTACTTTATGTTATTATATATATTATTGCTAACAAAAATTGTTCCTAGAAAAAACTCTTACCATGTCATTTAAGCCAAGACCAGATTAAAACTCATGATTTGTCTTCAGGACATCAGCACAATTGTTTGAAAAGTGAAAAGGTCAGTCAGTTAGCTGGTGGGTTAGGGTAAGAACTGTCAGACAGTATATTGATTGATTTTTTTCCCCCCACTGAATTGACTGAATTTTCTAGTTATGTCATTGAATATGCACAGGCTTGACTATGGGGAATAGGTATCAGTTACAAAGAGGGATCCTCTTTTGAAAAGCCTCTTCCACTGCCATGATATTTCAAGGGCATGGTGCAGAGTATAGTTTTTGGACAATAAGCGACCACAAAAATATGTTAAAAGCATCACACTTGGCAGTTTACAAAGCCCTTTCACGTTCATTATTTTATCTGATCATTACAATAACCCTGAAATGAGGGCAGAGTACATTCATTCCTCAACAGAAATGTATTGTGCACCTGTAATGTGCCAAGCACTGTTCTAGGCTGGGCAGATTCCACAGTGAACAAAAGAAGCCAAAATCTCTTCCTTCATGGAGCTTCCATTTTAGTGGAAAGAGAAAGAGAGTAAAATAAAATCACTGGATATTTGCTATGAAGAAAAATAAAGCCAGGAAAGGGAATAATGAGTATCAGGGAAATGCTATGTTTGATAACAGGCAGATATTACTATTTCCAGCTTTACTAGAGGAAACAAGGTCCTGAGAGAAATACATTATTTTCCACAGATGTCACAACTTGTGTATTGCAAAACCAGGAAAAATATCTGAGTCTCCTGATTCAAAATCCTATGTCCTCAGGCCACTTTTGTGGTAATCATAAATCTGGTTATCCAGTGCCATTTTTCTGTCCTTTCCATTCCCCAGCCAAGGCTCTGCTATCCATCTTTCCCCACTTCCCAGTTTTCCAAAAAGGTAATTTCTATTTGGCTCCTCATTCGTCTTTGGAAATTAAGAGCAACTTGACTTCTGGCTTTGCCTTTGAGTACACATGGTCCCTGACTTGTGATGGTCTGACTTACAATTTTTTGGCTTTACTGTGGTGCGAAAGCAATGCTCATTCAGTAGAAACCATGCTTTCGGTTTTGCTCTTTTCCCAGGCTATCTTTATGTGGTGTGACGCTCGCCTGTGATGCTGGGAGGTGGCCATGAGCCGCAGCTCCCAGGCAGCCCTACGATTGCGAGGGTCGACAACCCATCCGTGTACAACCCTTCTGTACCTAGACAACCGTTCTGTTTTTCACTTTCAGGATGGTATTCAATAAATTACGTGGGGTATTCAACACTTTATTATAAAACAGGCTTTGTGTAAGATAACGTTGCCCAACTGTAGGCTAATATACATGTTCTGGGCACATTTAAGAGAGGCTAGGCTAAGTAAGCTATGATGTTTGGTAGGTTGAGTGTATTAAATGCATTCTCAACTTACGATGGGTTTATGAGGATGTAACTCCATTGGAAGTTGAGGAAGATCTGTACATGGTCAGGCTTAGGAGCATTAAGAAATCTTATAAAAATAAACATACTTCCAAATCCCATTGGAATGGCCCATATGTTTCAAGCAGTATTCAGCAAAGTCCAGTGATTCTACTTGAATCCAACTATCCCAGTGAACTTAGTTGTAGTGAAATTAGACTTCCATGTTCTTTTGCAACCAGGATGCTAAAGTAAAAGACTCTGTGTCTTTCAGAGTAGCCTTCACCAGAATTTGCTCCAACCCAGGGAGTGATCAGTTACTCAAATGCTTATTAAAAAATTTCATTGTGCCCAGCCCCTATACACCGCAGTGACAAACCCTCCCATATCTTGTCTCTGTAATTCTTGGTGACGTGTCATTCTGAAAGTCTTCTTTCCTCCTCTGAGAACCACTCTTTTGGCCACTTCTCACAAGGAGTCAGTCAACAAATTGAGAGAAATTCTTACTTTTTTTTTTTTTCATAGTGGTCCTGCCCAACGGTCTGAGTCTCAAATGAATACTTAAAATGCTAGTGCTTTAAGGAGAAAAAACTGGCAGTCTCGTCCATGTTATAGCCAATAAATACAGCCCGGTCATTTATAGATTTTAAGGCTGTGCAAGCTGATGGAAGCTTCCAGGAAGGTGAACAAACTTGCATGCATAAGCTGCTGCCTGTGAGTGCAAGGTCTGTCTCAGCCTCCACTGTTTGCAGTGAAAAAGAAAATCTCTTATGGTCACTGGAAAGGGAAATTTAAGAAAAGTCCTTTTTAAATAGCATAGAAAGAAGAGCCAGTAAATTTTAGACAGAAAGTCATGAAATGATTTTACAGTAAAAGATGTGCTTTTTCGAGACGGTTGGTTTTGACAGCCTGGAGAGGCAGACCTTGTTTTTGCATTAATTTCCTAGGCTTGTTATTTTGAAACTCTTGTACTGGGCCTGAATTAAAAAAACGTAGGGAGTCCTCTGGATCAGAACGGCTTTTGGGCCCCGCAGAATAGTGCTTGCTTGGGGTTGGAGTATCTCTGGAAATCCCAAAGCGGTCTCTGATGTCTGCCTCTTCGGTATGCTCAAGGGTTCACATGGAGAGGAGAGGAACTGCAGCACCAGGGTTGGGAAATTTTTCACATGATTTGGCCTCGCTTCTATGAGATTTTACTCCCGACCACTACTTGGTGGATAGGAAGGCAGTTTAAGTAGTAGTGTATTTGGCGTCTTTTCAGATCCCATCCCGGACAGTAGCTGAGCAGTGGCCTCGGCACGGCTCCCCTCCAGTTCCCACTACTACACATTTCTGGTGCATATGCATTCTGCTCACCTCAGCATTTAGTGAGGGCCCCCGCTGGGCACTGGAGCTACAGAACTGCCAGAGAAGAGGGTCTTGTGCAGTAGGGGTACAGACATGAGACAGATGAGGTGACCAGTGAGGTGAGGCCGATGCCGTACATACGTAGACACCAGCTGGAGAGGGATCCAGATAAGGTCCGTTCACCCCTCTTGAGCATAGAGGTGGCCATTTTTTCTCTCAGAGTGTCTCTTTCTGAGCACTCTTCTACCAGCGGGGCTTCACCTGGGAGAGGGTGGGGTAGTTCTTGAGGCCATACAGAAGCATCAAAGCTGAGCTCTGTTTGGTAATTAGTGGATGCTCCGAGAGCATTTTGAAGAAGCACAAGTTACTTGCTGGCTGGTTCAATTGCTAATGTTGTCTTTTCTTTGGTGATACCCACCCAGTTCATTGCAGTTAACCCTCCTGAGAAAGGCATCACAGGATTTGGGTTCTGGTTCCCTGTGACTCATGGGTGCCTTGTCATGAATGCATCCGTGATAATCCTGGCAGACACCATGGTATTTCCTATGGAGCATCTGATACAGGCAGTCCTCGCGTACTAAGCGTCGAGCTGTACATCCTCTTACCCTGTGCAGGGAATATATCACGGCCGCCACTTCACCGGCACCGTCTCCAGTCTCTGCATGTTCTGTTAGCTGGCCGGAAGTCCGGCTCTGCTTTTTTTCCCTGAGACCCCAGGGTTAAAATTATACATGGAGGCTCTGGCCCTTCGTTTCCTTCTGTAGTTTAAAGAAAGATGAATTCAGCTTCCTCCGGCTATTTTCAGGAAGAAAGTTCTTAGATGTGAAGATGGCAAGAAATATTTCTTCCAGTTTGGCCTGACCAGCTGACCTGCACTGACCTAAGCACGGCTTCAAGAATTCCATAATTCCTTGCAGTTGTGGCACGGGTTCCTACTGACCATTTTTGCTGACCCCCTTAAAACAATTATTTGAAACATTTAAGCTATCGTAATGAGGCAAAGTCTGCATAAGGCAGCAAGAATTAGGGAAAAGATCGAGTTCATTTTTTCAGCACATCCTTTTGAGAATCTACTATATGTTAGGTGGAACATACACTGTGTTCTGCCAGAGACAGAGCAGTGAGTACAACAGACAAAAAGTATGGAGTATTTATTTCTGGAACACTTTTAAAGAAAGGCAGTTGTACTTTCAGAATGTGAAATCCCTTGGGGAGCCATCTTTTGCTGATGGTAAGTAGAATATCAGTTCTGTGTGCTTCTTTCTGAAATGCCTACAACAGTTTGGCTATTTTAAATTTTCTTTGCAGTCTCATTTGCTTAATTTGTGCTGTCCTTGAAGAGAAAAGATTTCCTGAAAAATACCAATCTCAATCCAGTTTTTCTAAATTTTCTAAACGTCCAAATTAAAAGATGAGTGAATTTTGGGGGCACCTGGGTGGCTTAGTCAATTAAGCATCTGCCTTCGGCTCAGGTCATGATCTCAGGGTCCTGGGATTGAGCCCCACGTCTGCTCAGCCGGGAGTCTGCTTCTCCTCCCCCGACCCTCCCCCCCGCTCGTGCTCTCGCTCATTCTCTCTCTCTCAAATGAATAAATTTTTAAAAATCTTTATCAAAAAAAGATTAGTGGGCTTTTTACTCTGTTTAAATCTTTAATTAAACATATGCATTTAGCAGATAAATAAATATAAATACCTGTTACAGGTAAAAGGAAGTCTTTCTTGTTAACTGCCTAAGATTTATCATCATTTTCCTTTCTAGCATAGTAACAAGTCAGGGAACTCCTACTTTTGTTTCTACACAATTATATACGTCTTTTTTTGTATTAATGTGTAAGTTTTAGTTCTGTTTGTAAGGAACAAGAGTCAGATTGGAACTAGTTCTTAAATAGCTCCTCAATGCTCCTGTTGTTCGTTTTATCACAAAAGGAGATTATGGGTGAGAACCTAAATTAATCTTCCTTTCTTTTTCTTGCCCACAACACCCTTAGTTAGGAGAGGCCATTTCTTTGAACAGTGTGTCTACACGTCTTTAGAAAACTTCCTCTTGAGTATTGTGGTACCCAGGGCACTTGAAGTGCCCACCTGGAGAGGGTAATGGGAGCCATACCATTATACTCTTTCAACAAAGTCAGATATCAGGAATGAATTTTTAAAAACCAACTTGGTTTGGTATAATATGAATACATATTTTTTTCATTTCCTTTGTAGCCCACTAGACGGTCTGCCAGATTGTCCGCGGTGAGTACTTTAGAACCCCCTTGTTGTTAGTTCTTATGAGCCCATGTTCCCTCTGCTCAGGATGAAGCAGCAGAAGGAAGATTAAGGTATTATTTCCCTTGAGTTTTTTTATTTCCTTTTTGGAAATTACCTGGGTCAGAATTTCTAGCAAACGTGACCAGTGTTGCCAAGCAATTCACTTGAGCAGATAGGTCATTGAAAAGTCACACGGCCACCCCCATTACCAAGAGTATAAAGCCCGGGAAGTAGTTGGACATTGCTAGATCTCTGCAACAAAAGAAGCACGTTAAGCCAAGTCCTACCTCCTGATTCCACATGATGTGCTAAGGTGGACAAGAATTCGGAGTCTCCGCGGCTCCTGCTTCCATCAGAATGTGCTGAAAGCTATCAGAATCCATGTGCTGTAGCCTCATTTCAGAACCAGAGAATCTTTGAAAAAGTAATGATTCCACTTTGCCACTCAAGAGTCTCCCACTGTGGGTGAGGCCTGGGGAGTAGACAAGGGTTAAGATCATTAGGTGTGACCAAGCCTTGGCCATGAATGGGCTCCAGCTCTTCTCACCGTGCTGTGCTCCTTGGTGGCTCTCATGCTCCTCCTTGCTGTCCTGCCGGTGTACCAGTCCTCACTCCGCCAAGACAGGTGGTCAGCCTGGCTCGCTGGTGGAGGAATTTGGTTAAAATAGCTGCCCCCCAGGCTGCGCACTGAGATGTAGGGAGAAAGGCGTTGGCTTCTTGGCCGCCAGGAGCTGCTCGCTACTTTGGTCTTCAGGGAAGCATGGCTTCCATCCTCGGCCAACACCTGTGCCTGGCACAGAGCAGGGAATAAATGCAGAAATGTTTAATTAGGGCACTGACAAGTTCAGAGGTATAGCCGAGTTTGGGTTGGGTGAGGCAGTGCTTCACGTGAATCCCACCCTAAGGAAGCGATATTAGAGTCGCCCGAAAGATTAAGAGCCGGGAGGTGTGTGTGTACACAGTTAAACTGGATTCTTCTGCAGGCCCCTCAAGATGGTGTGCTCTGTCCAATATTAACTTTCACCATGGTTCAGTAGTTACATTTTAACTTTTGTTAGGCTTAACTATAGATTATACTACAAGCCGCTGTAGTCCGTGGATCTCTAGCGCATTAAGGGAGTAGACCTCCTAAATCAAATAAAAACCAAAATTTAAAACCAAGCTTTTCCTGAGCACCATGAACCAGCAGTAGAAGCACCTTCCACCGAGATCATTGCCCGTGGTGCTGACACAGAGCCTCCTCAGTGGCCAGTGGGACTACGGACTGCAGAACCTCATCCTTTCCTGTCCCATCAACACGCTGGAATGCTGAATCGGGGAGGGGTCTCTCTTACAGAAAGTATAAAAGAAAATTATTTGCTGTAAATTGTGAAAACAAATATATGTTAATACAATATATCAAAGCCTGATACAACACAATTTTTTAAATCCTGAAAATGTAGGAGCTCTGCAAGCTGCTGTATTTGGGGAATAGACTACAGATTTAGGGTGGTAAGATTAATAAAAACACCCCTTATTTCTCAAGCCGTTTTCTTTTTTTATTTGAAAAGTCATGTCTAACAGCCAGTCTTCTGGAATTGCACTGTCTACAATTTCCCTTTATGCCCTTGATGAACAGGGCCAGATTCAATATGAACCTGAACCACCTAGAGGCATTGCGGAGGAATTTTCCTCCAGAGGGGAAGACCCTGGGTAGTGTTTTCTGCTTAAAAGCCATTCTCCCTAGTGCTCCGAGAGAAGTACACTTATTTTTTTCTAGCTTGATGAGAGAAATATTTGCCCTAAAATAGCTATAGAAAAGCAGAGGCTTAAACCCGTTATCTTCCCCAGTGTCCCCACGTGCACCCTGGTCTAGGAGCCCTGGTAAGCAGGAGAGGGCTGAAGCCCCATATGGAGGGGACCTTGGCCACAGGGTAGGCACTGCTCAGGGCAATGGGGAAGAGAACCACATGAATCAAGAGGAAAATAGTCACTTTGTGGACTCTTTGGCTAAGTTTAAGAAAAATCTTAAACTTTGGAAGCTAACAGTGGACATTTTATTATTATAATTGTGTTCTTAATAAAGAGCTCTAGGAGCAAGTGAGCCCAGTGTCTGGGTGGGTGAAAGATTCTTCTCTCACCTTGAGCTGGCATTGGAGAGGATGAAAGTAGAAGAAGCTTGGCTACAGAACTTGAAATCGACATCAGAGGTGGAAGGATGTGGAAATGATTTTGAAATACTTCACAGGCAGCCGTCTTCATTACCGGATGGGCTTTGCCTGCGATTGTGCCGTGATTTCTAGACTGTTGGGAAGGCTAGTGTGACCGAATTCATTGAGTCATTTGGCTGAGGGCCTGAGTCATTCCTCTTACTGCTGTGCTGTGATCAAAGGAAGTACAGAGACATCAGAGATGGAAGCTTAAACCTGTTCCTGGAGAGCTACTCTGGACTGGGGAATAATGAGTCGGCTTTTAAATCTCACCTGCTGTTCACTTGAGAACCCAGGATGAAAATAGTTATGAAATGCACAGATCTTTATGCTGTTACCTGATGCTGAAAATAGAACGAAATATTTTTAAATGAACAGAATCAGAGTCAAAATGGACTGTTGTCTTTTGCAGTCTTGCTGTGTGCCTTTTGGTCTTGAGGGTTGTCTTTTTCAGTATTTGTATAATTTAATTTATCTTTGCAGAAACCTGCTCCACCCAAACCTGAACCTAAACCAAGGAAAACATCTGCTAAGGTAAGAGGTGCTCCCTCCCCCATGTTGGCCTTTTTTTAAACAATGAATAAATTATAATTCCATATCTAAAAATCATCCAAGGAAAGATCACATTTACTGATTCAGGCTAAATGTATGATTAGGAAAGTATCACCATTGTTAACATTCTTTCTCAAAAGGCATAAAGCACAGTTTTAATGCTTTACCAGGAATGTGTTTCTCATTCGGTCAGTAAAGGCAAAGGTAGTCAGAGCATGTTGCTCCGAGAAGCTTCATGTCCAAGAGGGGTTTGGTAGCCACATGCTGTTCACATGGCGGCTCGGAAAGCATGAGGCTGGGCCCTGGCCACAAAGTGGCCCGCAGCTCCAGGGGCTGGGGGAGGGGGCCGGACTTCCTGTAACTGGTCTTAGGCTGGGCTGATGACTCATCATACAATAATTAATACTAGCAAATAATCAACATCAGCAAACACTTACGTGGCTCTCCTACTATGCTAGACCCTGTTCTAATTGCTTTTCTTATGAAGCCGTCACATCAGTCCTACTGAGGTAGGTACACACACCCGGGTTTGCTAATGAGGAGAAAAGCACAGAATTATTAAGAAACTTATCCCGAATAGCTTTTCTGTGCTCTGCCCTTCAGAGCATTGTTGTGAATTGTTTGAAACTACATGTTATTTGGGCGGTTCCTGGGTGGCTCAGTCGGTTAAGCGTCTGCCTTCGGCTCAGGTCATGAGCCCGGGGTCTTGGGATCGAGCCCTGCAGCGTCGGGCTCCCTGCTGGGCGGGCAGCCTGCTTCTCCCTCTCCCACTCCCCCTGCTTGTGTTCACACACTCTCTGTCGCTCTCTCTGTCAAATAAATAAATAAAATCTTTAAAAAAAAAAAAAGAAACTACGTGTATTTATGGCATGAGTAGATGATTCTGAAGCAGAACTCACTTCTGTGGCTTGTATTAAATTCAGGAACTTTTCTTCACGTGGGGCTTCATTTTCAAGCATTTTCTCAGCCTTCTCGTCCCTCGAGCCCCATGTCCCCACGTGAGGTGTTTCTCTTGCTGGCTTCTTCCCTGGCTTCTGCCTCATCCTTCAGTTCCCCACTGCTCTCGGCGGCAGAACCACTTGTCTGTAGCGAGTGAGGAGGCCCACTGAACAAATGCATGAGGAGAATCATCATCTTTTCCTCAGAAGAGAAAGTCAGTGGACCGTCTAAGCAGCCCGTTAACATTCTCATAGAGCCTCAATGTAACTCACTTGAAGCCTTGCAGACTTGGCTTCTCCTTCCCCACCTGAAAGCCACCGTGTTGGCCATGGTTGCACTCCGCCTTGTGTTTGGACGAGGCTGACGGATTTTCACTGACCTCACACCCTGTCTAACATGCTTTGTTTCCCTGTGCTCTGACCCTCTGTTAGAAAGAACCGGGAACAAAGATTAACAAAGGTGCTAAAGGGAAGAAGGAGGAAAAGCAAGAAGCTGGAAAGGAAGGTACTGCACCATCTGAAAATGGTGAAACTAAAGCTGAAGAGGTACTTTCCATGAATACCTCCCACTGACTGACTCAATGTCTTAAAAGAAATTGCTCAATGCTTTAGCCGGTGATAGCACGTTCATAATGTCTCTTTTTATTGCCCATAATGTTATTGCAGATCCACATCTCTCGCTCAACTGTTAATGTCTCAACCTCCAGAGGTACCCCACCCAGCACACTGTCAGTAAAGGGGCAGATTGAAACAGTGAGAGTTAAGGGTACAGTAGAAAATTCTGCATGTTTGCAGTGGCTAGAAGCAGATAGTAGTAGTGTGGTGTTTTTTTATCATGAACAGTGGGAGCTTGCAGGTAAAGCTTCTGTGGCCGTTTGAAAAGCAGAAAGCAATCAATGCAGCAAAGTGTTTGCGTACTGTATTCCTGCCTTGTCTGTTTTACACCCAGAGTCGAATTAGGTTTTGCAATAGAGCTGCTAAAAAACAGATGTTCAAAGCGTGTGTGTTGGCTGGGTAGACTTTTCTTTGGCTTCTAGTAGGTTTAATAGTAACTGTCTCTCTTTTTTTCCCCTTTCTTTTTCACAGGCACAGAAAACTGAATCTGTAGATAACAAGGGAGAATGAATTGTCGTGAAAAATTGGGGTTGATTTTATGTACATCTCGGGGCAACTTTTAAAAGCTATTTTTACCGAGTATTTTGTAAATGCTAATTTTTTAGGATTCTACTAGTTGCATACAAAAATATATAAGGATGGACATTTTATCTTCTCATAGTCGTGCTTTTTGGAAATTTCCATCATCCTCAAGTGAAATAAATACCAGTTTGATATTGGAAGCTGTGTGTAAGATTGATTCAGCATTCCATGCGCTTGCTTTAAAAATCGAGTCCTGTGCATACTGTGGTGTTTTTACTGTGTGTATTTAAATTTTTCACGCAGTTTTTCTAGAGCAATAATCAGTGGTGCTTTTGTACCTAGGTTTTATGTGATTTTAATGAAACATGGATAGTTGTGGCCACCTGCTGACTATTTGTGGTTTAAAATAAAAGGTTTTCTTGCCTGCAAAATACCTGCCTCTTAGTAGTGTCTTTACTAAACTTGGGCAGTGTTTCATTTTGTTGTTGCTGAAGACATGAAGAATAGTTACAGTTTGTGCCATAATGGTATCTCTAGTAAGTCAAACAGGATGATTTCTTAATTGCTGGGCCTTTAAAAATGTTGTTATTTTTAATAAAACCATCTATGAGTGCTAGCGTGGAAGAATTACATCTGAAACACTCGATGCCAGAAGTGCTCAGCAAAGATCGCCATATAATAAACTTAATAAAACAGTACTTTTTAAAAGGTCTTTATAAACAGAACAGAGTTCTGTTAAACCAGAGCTGATGAAAAACCATAAACTAGGGCTGATCCTTGAAAATCTGTCACTTTTGGGGCGCCTGGGTGGCTCAGTCGTTAAGCGTCTACCTTAGGCTCAGGTCATGATCCCAGGGTCCTGGGATCTAGCCCCACATGGGGCTCCCTGCTCAGCGGGAAGCCTGCTTCTCCCTCTCCCACTCCCCTGCTTGTGTTCGTGTGCTCTCTCTCTCTCTCTCTCTCTTCAAATAAAATTAAAAAAAAGAAAAGAAAATCTCTCACTTTCAAAGTACACTGAATCACATTTTACTAAAATACTTTCCCATTCATTGAGGACTTCACCATTTGAAAGCTCTTTACCCAGCATGACCACATTTTAGCCTTGCGTGAACCGGAGAAAGGAGGTGGCATAGTTAATATTAGAGCTCCTTTCTAGGCTAAGATATAGGGACTTGGATATATATGCCTTCAGGAATGAGAAAAACCAGGATTCGAACCTGGTCTTTTGAATTTTAAACATAGCCTATTTTGGTCTGTTCAGGCTGCTGTAACAAAATACTACAGTTTGGGTGTCTTATAAATAAGAGAAACTTAAGTCTTACTTTTCTGGACACTGGAAGTCAAAGCTGAAGGTGTCAGCATGGTTAGGTGAGGGCTGGCTTCCAGGTTGTGGACTTCTCACTGTGTCCTCCCCTAGAGGAAGGGGCTAAGGAGCTCTCTGGGCCCTCTTGCCTAGGAGTAGTAATCCCATTCAGGAGCGCTCCACTCTCGTGGAAACACCTCCCAAAGGCCCCACTTCCTAATACCATCATCTCTGGGGGGTAGGATTTCAACATAGGAACTTGGGGGGATCACCAGCATTCAGACCATACCGGGGTCCTCTTTTGGGAAGGACATAGGACTGCCAGGAACAGAGGAATCACTTTGTAAAGTAATTTGTTTTTATTTCTTTGCATTCCTGAGAAGTTTGGAGACTGCATGAGCACCCCAGGAAAGCTGAATTCTAGGGATTCCTCTTAGATGAAGATTTGAATCTTTTAAGATGGAAAGTAGCACCTGCACTGCTCAGGACTCTTGCAACCAAGGCCGTTGTTCCTCAGGGCCTTAGCATATATTGGAGGGCTCAGAACCTGTGTAATTGTCCCAAGTATGTTGTGAATCCACTGCATTTACCAGCCAGCCATATTATATACAGAATAATCTTAATCTGTTCATAGTTGTTTTTGGCTTCTGATTATAAAATGTACCTTAATTTGTGTTGGACATGCTGAACACCACTTTTACCCAAAGGAAAATAGCTGGTATCCTGTGAATACTTCATGAAAATATTTTCAGTGTGCAGTCAGTACACAGCTGAACTATATTGCTGGCTAGCTACCAGTTCACAAATGCAGTATGAACTTAACAGGTCTACTTTTTAAACAATGACAAAAGTACTACAGGTGATTTTTTTTTTTTAAATAGACATAACAATTGTACATAGAGAAGTCAAAGTCCTCCTCTCTCCCACTCTTGTGTCTTAGAGGTAACACTGCACACTGTTTTCTCGGTATATATGTGTGTCTGTATATATATATATATATGAACATACATGCACACACACACATATATATGTGAACATACATGCACACACACATGTGAACATGCACACACATGCACATGTATTTTTAAAGGAGAGAATATTATATACATTCTATTTTCAACTTATTAAACCAATAATTGGAGATAAAGATTATTTCTAATACTGCAGTGCTGTCAATGATACTGCAATAAATATTCTTGTGCACGAAGCTTTGCCTTAGATATTTCTACTCAACTAGATAATTTCCTGGAAGTGGAATGTCTACATCAAAGGGAATGTACATATGACATTTTGACTATTGCCAAAAAGTTGTGCCCATCCACTTTCATCAACGGCATATAAATGCCATCTTATCTTACCTTTGCCAGCACTCTTATTTTGGTCAACCTGGTAAATGAAAAATAATGCCTTACTGCTTTAATTTTAGATTCGTTACTAGTAAGATTGAACTTTTCGGGGCGCCTGGGTGGCTCAGTTGGTTAAGCGACTGCCTTCGGCTCAGGTCATGATCCTGGAGTCCCTGGATCGAGTCCCACATCGGGCTCCCTGCTCGGCAGGGAGTGTGCTTCTCCCTCTGACCCTCCCCCCTCTCATGTGCGCTCTCTCATTCTCTCTCTCTCAAATAAATAAAACCTTTAAAAAAAAAAAAAAGATTGAGCTTTTCGTATATTTAATGGTCATTTGAATTTCTTCTGTGAATTATGAGGTTTTTCTACTTTTCTGTCGGGGATCAGTGTGTTTTAATCATTCGTGAAAAAATATCATTATTCACAATGACCACTGATGCTATTACTTTTATTCAAATACACAAAGATCAGGGATTCTTAGGTCATTGGTATGTGTCTATTAAAGTTTATGGGTATTGGGGCACCTGGGTGGCTCAGTCGGTTAAGCATCCAACTCTTGATCTCAGCTCAGGTCTTGAGCTCAGGATCATGAGTTCAAGCCCCACATTATTAAAAAATAAATAAAGTTTATGGGTATTATCATTACCATTTTAACAAAGTGAGGGAATACTGTAGGGCAGACAGCTACCAAAATAACATAAGAGCCCCAGTTTGGTTCCCCAAAATTTGATCTGATGGATACACTGCCTGAGAACAGATGGAAATTTTGGTCATACCCATGACTGCCACATTGCTTACCCCAGCAGTGAATTTATACATGCTAGGAAGTGGCACACTACATCAAAACTAATGATGTAATGTATGGTGATTAACATAACATGATAAAATTTAAAAAAAAAAGAAAGTGGCCTCCTTCTCCAAAACACGTCTGCTAATCTGATGGAAAATCATAACCCTATGAATCTACAATGACTCTGAGTCATTGGCATCCCCTGCAGTTAAGCAATGCACTGCTTGTATGATCTTATGTGCTAGTCCTAATATTCTCCCTGGAGTTGGCCCCATGGATTGTGCTGGAATAAGAGTGGGCTCAGAGACAAGTGGCCCTGAAATTCCCATTTTTAAGTTATGTGAAAAGATAATCTGAAAGTCAAGATCCACTGATCCAACAATAGGTGAACTGTCCCATAAAATCTTGAATGTACATTTACATAATTAAGGAATTTGAAACAAAGTTATGAAACAAAGCCTTTTTTTCCTGTCCCCAAATTTTAGGGGACTTCACTCTTGGCTCAAGGTACAAGTGCTACCCTTTTGCCAGTCCTGGCAGGCATAGGGAAGTCATCTCAACTTTTAGCTATCACATATGCTAACATGTCTTTTGAATGCCTTTCACTTAAACATGAGTTCCAAATTTTTATTATTATTTTCTATTTATTATTTTATTCAGAACATTGATTTAAATCTCCCAGAATAATTTTAATGATTAAGATAATAAATAGTGGGCGCCTGGGTGGCTCAGTCAGTTAAGTGTCTGCCTTCAGCTCAGGTCATGATTCCAAGGTCCTGGGATCGAGTCCCACATCAGGCTCCCTGCTCCGCGGGGAGCCTGCTTCTCCCTCTGCCTCTGCCTCTCTCTCTCTCTCTCTTTGTCTCTCAATAAATAAATAAAATATTTTTAAAAAGATAATAGTTATAATTTATTTAATGCCGTGTGATAAGTACTTTACATAATTTGGGAGAAAACTTGTGAATTCTGTATTATTTTAATGTTCCCACCCCCTAGTAAAAATGAACCCAATTTTCCAATGCCAAATAGAGCTGAGGCTTATTTAAAACTACAAAGGGAACTTTGTGATTATCTCTTCTTCATGGGAGAAGAAAAAGTCTTTGAAATCCAAGTTTTAAAATGATATTTATATAAACTTCATGACTTTGAATTAAGTAATGGTTTATTAGGTATAACACCAAAAGTACAAGCAACCAAGTAAAGAATTAGCATCACAAAAATGTCAAGAAAAAAGCCACAGAATGGGAGAAAATATTTGCAAATCATATCTGATAAGAATCTAATACCTAGAATATGTAAGGAACTCTTAATGAATTGAAAATAAACAGTTTTAAAATAATTTTAAGATGGGCAAAGGATTTGAAAGATGTTTCTCCAAAAACGTACATCAGTAGCCAATATGCAAATGAAAGGATGCTCAACAATTAGTAATTAGGAAAATGTGAGCCAACCCATTACAAGATACCATTTTACATGCACTAGGATGACTTTAAAAAATGGAAAATAGCAAGTGTTGGAGAGAAAGTGGAGAAATTAGAGTCCTTTTTCATTGCTGGTGGGAATGTAAAATGATGCAACCTCTACAAAAAACAGTTTGGAAGCTCCTCAAAATGTTAGAGAGTTAATGTATGAGCCAGCAATTCCACTCCTAGGTACGTACCCTAAAGGACTGAAAACAAATGTTCACACAAAAGCTTGTACGTGCATGTGTATAGCAGTGTTATTTATAACAGCCAAAAACTGGAAACAGTCCTGGTGTCCATTAACTGATGAGTGCATAAGCAAACTATAGTAAGTATATCCATACAATGAAAAATTATTCGGTCAAGAAAAGGACTGAAGTACTGATATGCTACCACAAGGATGAACCTTGAAAACACCATGCTAAGTGAAAGAAGGCAGTCCCCCAAAATCACTGATTATATGATGTCATGTATGTGAAATGTCCAAAATGGGCAAATTCATAGTGGTAGAAAGTAGATACATGGTTACCAGGCATTGGAGGGAGGGGAGAGTGGGGAATGGCTGCTAAGAGGTACAGAGTTTCTTTTTTGGAGTGATGACAATGTTCTGGAATAGTGGTAATGGTTGCACAACCTTGTAAATATACTAAAATGCACAGATGTGTACACTTAAAAAACCACGTTTGCAAGGCTACTGTTAAGCACAGGACTGAGAATCAGGAGGTCTGGTTTTAAATCTCAGCACAATCTCTCACTAATTGTGTGAAACCCAACAGGTCATTTAACTTCTGCTTCTCAATTTCTCATCCTCAAAATAGAATTAATATCTGTTTGACAAAAGCTGTTAAGATCAAATGAGACAGTCACTGTGAAATCACTTAGTGCAGTGCCTAAAATACAGTAGGTTTTCCATAGATGCCAACTGAACTGAAATTGGATGAATACAAATGAGCCGAGTAGGCTTTGATGAGTGTATATCATGTATGTTCGTTTTAGGCAGTCAGCCTCCAGTCAGTCTCCTTTGAACAGTTTAAAAGGAAGAATTGTCTTGCACTTAAAGAAGGCAATATAGTGTAATGGTTAAACTTATGAACTCTGAAACCAGACTGCCTGGGTTCAAATCCTCTTTGCTACTTACTGGCTATGTGACCATGGACAGATTACTCAGTCTCTCTATACTCTGTAGATCTTAAGAGTTCCCATCTGTAAACGGAAACAAAAATAGTACCTACTGTCTAGGGTGTTGTAAATGTTAATGGTACAAAGTAAGTGTTCAGGAAGTATCATATTTGGTTAAAACATGAAGCAGATGAGATGTTAGGTCCTTGAAGGAAGGGATCATTGTCTCATTCTCCTTTGTGACACGTAGTAGAGGCCCAATGAATGTGGTCTTCCAGAGACAGGGAAGAACCAAGTTCAGGGTTGTTACCATTGCTATATCCATCTCCAAATTAAGCTAATTGGATGGTGTAGCTCAACTATGCAAAACAATTCTGGCCAGTCTTCCTTGAAATTAACATAAAAATTAAACCATCTTTATTTCACTTAGTTTGTATTTAAGCTAATGCCTTTTAAAACACACCTTTACTACCATAACTTTAAGAACATTTTTCTGTTGGTTGCGGTATTATTCTTATAACAATACCTGTTTAAGCTGTGTACTCACATACTTTTAATTTAGACCCAGCTTCACTTTCCTAGAAAAATACACCACGCACGATATGCAATGCCTTTATTTCTAGGTCACAAAGCACTTAACAATTAAACAGGGATTATATATTCTTAGAGATAAATACACCTGGACCTAGGTTAATGGGTCTTGTTGAGTTCCTTGAAGCCAAATCATCAACTCTGAAGAGGGGAAGAATCCCTGAGGTCATCTAGTTCCTCTCTGATGTGGCTTAGATTCCCCTTTATAACAGGACAAGCAAAGGGTTCCTCAGACTTACATCTGGTCATAAAGGAGTTATCCCTCAAACAGCTCTGAGACTTAGAAAGTACTTTCTTATTGTGGAGCCAAGATATACCTTTCACCAGGTGCAGGGACACATAGAACTAACGGATTCTTCCCCCAGCAGTCCCCCAAGTATCTGAAAACAGTAGCTGTTATATTGCCTCAGAACAGTAGCTGTTATATTGCCTCAGAAACACCTTGGTCTCTCTCACACATCCTTATGGATTATAGTCAGAGGACATAGACCTTTCTAAAAAATGTAATGCATTCAAATTAGTCTCATAAATTCAGATGGTTGAGAAATGGAAGCAGAAAATTTTCAAAACAATGACATTAGGTTGAACTATATGAAATGCCTATCTTCTATGGACCTTCAAAAACAGTGATTTCACATGGTTCAACCTATACTTCTCTTCAGTTTTTCCCCCTTATGGAAGCTTGATTAGTGAGTTTATCCTGATCTCTAATGTTTACAGGGCAAAGAGCACTTCAGGACTGCACCAAATACTATCTTCCAGATTTATCAATTCATCAAAAATATATTGAACATCTACATGCTGGGCATTTTGCTAGGCATTAGGGATTCAGTGGTGAGAAGGTCAGTGTCCCTACTCTTAAGGAGCTTAGAATCTAGTGAGGAAACCAAGATTCATTACTTGTAACACAAACAAATGTGTAACACAAACAAATGTGTATTTACAGGAGCCATTACAGAATTCTAATCTCTTTATGGTAAACCCTTCATGTAGTTCCTCTAACGGACTCCATTTTGAGAAAGACGTTAACCACAAACAAACCCACAAGAAACTAAGCTAACTTACTGAATGGCTTTTCTAAAGTATTAATTCACCTGCTTGCTATAAAGTGTGAAAAATGACAATTTGCACTTGGCCTGATAAATGTTCAGTTGCTCTTCCAGGAAATAATTGGTCCTGAGTACTTCTCATGGCTCTTCTACTGATGTCTTTTTGACTACAAGACTGCAGTCACTTAAATTGTGGGTGGAATTTGAATGACTAGACAGGTGAAACAGATTTTTGAAGAAGTGGAGGATGGGAGGAGAGTGGCCTCAGAGTTGGGAATCACAGAACTGGATTGACCTTGGTGGGCATCTGATGTAGCTTTCCTCTTAGAGCCTAGTCTCCTTTGAATTCTAAAAAAATTGCTTTTTTTTTTTTTTCTGCCCAGGTTTTGAGGTCTTTTTATAGTAGACTCCAAGTCAGAATAAGGGGATTTAAAAAATACATGCTTACTTTTTGTGATGGAATTCAATTTAAGAAATTGATAATGAATGAGGCGCCTGGTGGCTCAGTCAGTTAAGCATCCAAATCTTGATTTCGGCTCAGGTCGTGATCTCAGGGTCATGAGATCGAACCCCGAGTCTGGCTCCGCACTGAACATGGAGCCTGCTTAAGATCCTCTCCCACACCATTCTCTCTCCCTCTCCAAAAAAAACTAAAGAAATTTTTAAAAAAGAAGTTGGTGATGAATCATACTCTTAAAAACTGGTTTACTGAGCACATACAAAGCCCCAGGAGCTGCACTGACCTAGCAACTGGTAGGCAGCTACAGTGTTCTGAGCACTTTGCTGCAGAAGTACTAACAAACCCAAAAAGATGTGAATTTTGGCTTTGCTCTTAGAGATAAAACAGGCCTTGGCTATATGCATTTCTGGATTTTGTTGTTGTTGTTACAAGAAATTGAATACTGATTCATCAAAATGGACCTTCAGTAAAATCCTCCATTAATCAACAACTGTTGAATGTCTACAATGTGCCCCATGGTGGATAGCAACAAAAGAAAACTTTACTGACCTTTTCTGGCACAATGAGTTTCTTTTCCTCTGCATTCTCATAGCACCTTTCCTGACCTATGCTTTGTACTTATTTTATTTGTCTGGTACTGTAAAATGATGTTTTCGTGTCTGTTTCCTCAAGTAGAATTTGAGCATCTGGAGGCAGGGAGTTTTTCATCCTTATTCTCCGAAGCACCTAACTGGTGCTCAGTACGTAGTAGTTACTTAATGAATATTTATTGAAATGTTTAGGCGGACTAAATTAAAAGTCCAAACTGTTCTCTCCACTTTCAAAGTACTACTGACCTCAAAGGAAGACACAACTATGGCACATAAAATAAGAAAAAAGACTCTAGCGTACAATATTGAGTGTTAAATGTGTATAGTTCAGAACTATCTTGAGCAGCTGTGAGAAGGTTCAATGGTGGGGAAAGCATGGAGGCTCTTGATTTCTTAAGGAGGTCTGGATGAGTCAGAGAGGAGCAGAAGGACCTGTCAGACAAGGGAACAGCTTTTAAGAAGGCTAGCATCAAATACATCTGGAATAGGTTCATCTCCCAAAACTATGTTTTGGATACCTGAATAGGTTGATTCACCATCGCTTGCTTCCATTTCTTCTGTTAAATGATTGGGTTGGACTTGATTAATGGCTTGCAAAGCCATTTTTAAAGCAATAAGATACCAATAATTCTGTCTTGATAGTGGTGGGGGAAACTGCAGGAGGTGTATGACTCACCCTCTTGACCATCACCTCATCCCTTGGGGTGGCTCCTAATGTTCATTGATTGAGCCCATGGAACACAGTTTGAAGACTATTGAACCAGGGGTTCTCCGAAGGTCTGGGTGACAGGAGGCCTCCTCCTCCCCGCCATCAACTTGCACAGTTTGTGCAGAAAGATGGAGTTACATAATAACCGGAATAGAGGGTTGATGGTGGGAAGCAGAGAGAACTGAGACTAGGAACATGAATCACTCAGCACTGTGCCTAGCATACAGTAACAACTCAGGAAATGTGATATAAATGTATGGGGGAATGTGATATTGTAGGCTAGGAATGTGAGATCTACATGGCCATAGAAGCACTGAATGACAGTCACCAGTGTTTGGACCTGATTCAGCAAGAAACACGGAGCTACTCTGGATTCTTCTTCCACAAAGAGAGACAGGATGAGCACAGTGTCCAAGGAAGAGGAGTCTGGCACTTAACTGGGTCCCTCAATTACCCCATATTTTCCCTTTAATTAGAATATAGTCTGGATATTGCATTTTACAGAATTATTATTAGTTTTTTAAGGTGTAAAATGGTATTATAGTTATTCTTAGGAAATACATGTTGAAGTGTTGATAACTGCAACATTTTCAAATAATTCAGATGCATACACACATATATATACATATATCCATCTACATAGATACAACAAATATGACAAAATATTAATTGTCAGATCTAGTGGTTGGTATACAGGAACTCCTTGTGCCATTTTTTTCTGTATGCTTGCATATTTTCATAATAAAAAGTTGGAAAAGAAGTGGGGAAACAATGTTTTTCTTTGATCTTCTTACAAGAGAGAGAATAATTAATAATGATAATCAATAATGATACTCATACACATTAAGAGAGTGCTTATTCTGTGATGGGTTGTGAAGTAAAAAATTTGGCGTGACCCAAAGCTCCTGAGAAGTAACCTTTAAACTCTTGGTATTTCCCAAGTGATAGAAGTGTTTTTGTTATTCCTGGTGGACCCCGTGGGCCTGGGTATCAGCCCAAATTGGGACGGGAGGGGTGAGGTGGAAGACTAGAGACTGATGGACAATCAATCAATGGGCAATCAATCAATCAGCCATGCCTATGTAATAAAAGCCCAATAAAAACTGGACACCAAGGCTCTGGTGAACATCGCAACTTGGCAGTATTCCATGTGTATTATCTACACATTGATACCAGAAGGGTAATACATCCTGAGGAAAATGGACGCTTTGCCTTTGCCTCCACCCTATGTGTCTTTTCCTATAGCCTGTTCTAATTTGTATCCTTTCCCTTAATAAATCATAACCATGAGTATAACACACTTTCAGTGAGTTCTGTGAATCCTTCCAATCTTACCACATTATCAACCCCGGGAGTGGTTTTGAGAATCCCTCGAACTTGCAGTTGATCTCAGAAGTGAGGACAGTCTTGGGGATTGTACTCTTAGACTTTGCAGCTTGGCCAACACCAAGCCCGGACATTCTCCTTAGTACTTTTGTACAAATGTTTAATACTCATAACCTAAGCATTAATGAATTGGAGTAGGACCTACGATTTGGCCAATTTCACAGATAAGGAAACCTAGGGACAGATGACTAATGTGCCCAAGATCATACAGTGAGTAAATGCTGGAACTGGAACCTAAACCCTGGCAGGCTGTAGCAGAGCTGGTGCATCTCGTTGTTAAGGAAACAAATCTCCATCAGGAATACGAGTGAAAAGAATTCCAGAGTACGTAGGTCCAGGGAGCAATGTAGGTTGAGTCCTGTGTCCTGGTTCTCTTAACTGCAGAAACGTAAAATAATAACAATGGCCCTTCAGAATGAACACCCTGAGGCACAGCAAGACACTGCCCCGAAAGAAAGACTCAGGGATGTGTAATACTACACACTTTGTTTTCTAAGGCCATTAAGTGGACTAATTAATTTTATAAAGAAGTCCAAGAGTTCTAACAGAATGGGCTTTCTCATAAACTTTCCCCTTATCCAAGCAGCAAGACCTCCACATTCTCTGACCAGTCTAGTTAATAGGAGGCCTGCTATAAAATTTCAGTGGCATGGAAAAAATGCTTTAAAAGAGAGAGCTGTCCCACACCTCTCTCCACTAATTGATAGTTGACAATAATCCAAATCCAAATGACATGTGCTTCAGAATTCAAAAATAAGAATGGCAAAAATTTCAATACCCTAAAGAAATTATATGAGGAAAGATCTATCTAACAAGTGAAGCTCCTATATACTCTTCTTTTGCACAATTCAAAATGCTCCAATTCGAAAGGTCTAATTTTAACAAGCCACAAATTCCAAGACTTTGCAAGCACTTTGGTAATTTTGTAAATCAACTAGCTGAATATGCGTTAAATTTTAATCAAATTGTTACAAAAGCTTCCAGACAAATGGTACTATATAGGTGCAAGCAGAAAGTGTGAATGACTCTCTGCGGTAGTCACCAAAGTTGGGCATTTGCTCTTTGAATATGTGCATTGATGTGTGAACAATGCCCTTACACAGGTTGTGAGGATGCTATTCTTCTCTTGCCACCCCCAAAAAGCCTGGAGGTAAGCAATTCACTAGTGGGGGAAAAAATTAGGCAATGCCAAGAGTACATAAAAACAAGAGAGATCCAAGAGATTAAACCTCTGGTGCTGCTTTATTCTGCTAACTGGAGCCTAATGGCCAAGTGAATCTCTTAAGAGGTTTTAGTTCGTGCCCCTCTATGGAATTCCTTAAGTGGCTTATATTTCATCTAAAACATAAAACCCACAACTCCAAACAATGTGCCTTGAGATTATGCTTTGCTGTGATCTCTACTATAATCATTTTCCGATTTTTTCAATCATTAAAAAAATTTGATTCTAAAACATAATTACGCACTGTCCTAAAACCTAATGTAGGAAAAAGAGAAACAAAACAAAGAAAAAAAAAAAAAACACCACCATAAGAAAACAGGAAATGGTGTTTACACGTTGTCTATTCTATAAAATAAAATAATCAAAGTGCCTATAGCATAGGGATGTTGTGAAGATTAAGTGAATTAATATTTTTAAAGGGCATAGGACAGTACCTGGCACATAGTAAGCTATATAACTTTGTTTAATAACAATTTTTTAACACAAGCAAAAGAAACTTTTCAGGCACAGGAAGAGTAAAGTGAGTGAACATCAGAAACCTGGCTTGTCCTCCTTATAAGTAATTAAGTACCATGAGGCTGTTCTAGAGGCAGAGAGAATTGAGGTACAGTGGGAGAAATGTGTTTCCAGCAAGTCTCAGCTAAGTGTGTTATTCCTTGGTTTATTTTCATTATATGAGTTTTTTGATTCTGCATACTTTGAAGTTTGCCTCAAGGGAAAAAGTTGAATTGGGACTCTTTGTGACTAGAATCTTTGGCCTGGAAGGTTGGCACCTTCAACTGCTTCTCATGCCAAGCCTTTGAGATTCTGTTCCCGTTCCAAAAGCTGACAGGAGCTTCCTTGCAAGTTTTTCAAAAAGAAATGAATGAGACTAAACTCCAACAGATTTCTGCCTTTATGGACCCTTAACTAGCCTAATTAGCTTGGTGAATTAGCAGTACGAAGGCCAGAATGCAGAGTGCAGCAGGCCCCAGCGCTGGGGTTGGAGACAGAGGAGGCCCCACAGATCCGAAGCGAGACCAGTCCTCCGGCCATTGGGGGCCACTCAAGAAAGGCTGCCCGTGAAAAGACTGCAGAAAAACTGCTGCCATCTTTTGGCTGATTGCACAGGAACATGGATTTTGAACTATGAGCCATGCAAATTTATATCCAGAAAAAGGTTTTGTAATGCCAAACCTAGTGAGCATAAGATATTACATCAGTTCTACTTTGGGCTTGAGAAAAAGAAGGACAATTTTAAGGTGGTTCTGAGTAGCTCTGTTCCATCCCCGAAGGGAGGGAGAAATGACTGACAATGGAATGCGCCATTAAGCAGTGACAGAAGGGACCCAGGTCAAATGCAAAGAACTTCCAGGCCTTCTCAGAACAGTTGTACTAGATCTGGTCAGCCTCACCCACTTTGTATAACAAATATTTGTTAACACCCCCTTTATTATACTGAACTAATGCATATAGATAATATACCTACAGGCACAATTTTAAAAACTCAATATACTGGGACGCCTGGGTGGCTCAGTCGGTTAAGCATCTACCTTCGGCTCAGGTCATGATCCCAGGGTCCCGGGACAGAGCCCTGACATCAGCATCGGGGGCTCCCAGTTTAACAGGGAGCCTGCTTCTCCCTCTGCCTGCCGCTCCCCCTGCTTGTGTGCTCTCTCTCTCTTTCTTTGGCATATAAATAAATAAAAATCTTAAAAAAAACAAAAACAAAAAAACCTCAATATACTGTTCTAACTGCACAATGCAGAAGAATTTAAAAAAAATTTATAATAGATGATTTCTACATGTAAATGTTTGATCATGACTTAACAAGAAGACATAATGGAGTAGATGGATGCACAAAATAAGTTTAGCTATAAGAAAAATACATATTTTATTATATATATATGTATATATATATATAACTATATATTCAGTGAATGAGTAACATACTCCCCTTATACTGGAAACTTAGAAACCGGGGTTAAATACTTTCAGAGTATGCGTGGAATCACCGGTGGTAACAGCTGCAGCCGCACTGGAGACTCAAACACTCCAATGATGTTGCAGTTGGTGATGCAGTTTTCTGAAATGGTGCACAACACTTGTTAAAGTTCCAAACTAAGCACAATGTTTAAAACTGTGCAAAAGGTATTCAGAATATTCAGTGTGTAGGGGCACGTGGGAGGCTCAGTCAGTTAAGCCTCCGACTCTTGATTTCGGCTCAGGTCATGATCTCGGGGTGGTGAGATGAGCCCATGTGGGTCTCTGTGCTGGGGTGGAGCCTGCTTAGGATTCTCTCTCTCCCTCTGCCCCTGCCCACCATCACCACCCCCTTAAAAAAAAAAAGTCACAAAGAAACTTATGAGCAGGATTTTTTTAATCTACATGAATGTCCAGTGGGGACATGAGAAGGTCGTGAGAGATGGAGGACAGCGCTACGCTGTGTGGGACTGTTCACACATTGCAGGATGTCCAGCATCCCTGGTCTCTGCCCAGGAAATGCCGGTAATTTCCTCCAGACCCGTCTCACCCACCTCCCGGCTTCTGGTCATTGTGACAGCTAATGATGACTCCAAGAAAGACCAGAATACCCTCTGAGGGCATGGGATGGCCTCCGTTAAGAAACACCAGTCTAGAACCTTAGTAACCTCTCAGTAAAGTCAGGATGGGGATGAATCTGGGTGTGAGGTCAGGTCCTAAGGGGTGGGGCCTCTGCTTTTGTTTGGGGGCCTGAGGGCATGGAGGGTGCAAGATCACAAATAGGCTTCCTTCTCTGTGTTTCTCCATTCCAACTTTTTAATTTTAGTGTACTTTATTTATTTATTTTTAAAGATTTTATTTATTTATTTGACAGAGAGAGACACAGCAAGAGAGGGAACACAAGCAGGGGGAGTGGAAGAGGGAGAAGCAGGCTTCCCATGGAGCAGGGAGCCTGATGCAGGGCTCGATCCCAGGACCCTGGGATCATGACCTGAGCCGAAGGCAGACGCTGAACGACTGAGCCACCCAGGTGCCCCTGTACTTTATTTTTTTAAATCAAATGTTTTAAAGGTCAAGTAGGACCTAACAGTTAAGCTGCTCCACACTTCTCCACCAAGCCCTTTCCCCAAAGGCATATACTTTCAGATATTTCCTCTAGTATTATGCATCCATAATTCTAAATGTGTTTTTCTCTCCCTAGGGATTGATGTTTTAAATCATAATATTTTTAAATTTATATATAATTATAACAGATTATAATTATACATAATTTTTACATATATATATAATTATATAATTAAATATAACTATATATTATATAACCTATATAATATTATAATAATATATATTATTAAAATCATTTATAATCATAAATGTTGTCTATTGGCTTTCAAGTAGGGAATATAAACTTTCATGGCATATGTACAGCATATATTAAAATTAAACTACTTTCATATAGTGTTTTAAAATTTACAAGTGAGTTTTCACATGCATCATTTCATGTAATATCCTCACAGAAGTTTTTTTTTTTT